>NC_064921.1:370163451-370476201 GCF_023897955.1 Schistocerca gregaria | reverse complement strand
CAATCAGGATGCATTAAAAGTTTCAACGTAAAATCACTTATTGCGGCTATCCTATCAGACATTATGTATGTTTTTGCAAATGCTGTTGATGTCTTCGTAACGAACAAATTTACAAGGAAGACAGCCATGACGGCTAATTTCGCCCTGTTAGTTTAACACCACTTGCTTGATACAACTGGACAACACGCTATTCGGGGTGATCAAGATAAATGCAACACCGTGTATTTACGGAAGAGCTGTATCGACAGCGTAAAGTACATGCTGTGATTCTGTGTGTGATATGTACAGTGAGTGGACAAAAATAAGCACCAAGAACACAATACTTTCCTATTCCTAATGCTCTCTAAGAAACCCGTTGTCAATCAAAGGAACTTCTACTCGTCTCGGAATGAATAAATACAGGTCCTATAGGTTTTGCAAGGGAATCGTATACCACTTTTCCTGCAGAATGGCGGCAAGTTAACGATGATGGAGGATCAAAGCGAACGCGTACCCTTCTCTCCAAAGTAGACCACAAAGGCTCACTAATGTTGAGATGTGGTGACTGTGGTAGCCAGGGGAGACGCGACTCTTCATCTTTGTGCTCACAAGACCAGTCCTCGACGATGCGATCTGTGTGAGCAGTGGCCCAATCGTTTGGAACACAGAGTGACTATTGTGGGACAAACATCGTACCATAGGATGGACCTGATCAGTAAAAGTAGTAAAATAAGCTTGGGCAGTAATGTGGCCTTGCACAGTAACAACGGGCCCACGGAATACCGCGGTATTGCTGCCCAAATCATCACCTTACGCAGCCTTTCACTCTTATGACGTAAACTCTGCCAGAAACTGGAAACACTGCGAAACAAGTCTCGGTCTGCCAAACGACTTTCTTCGGTTGCCTCATAGTCCAGTTCTTACGGCTTCGGTACCGCTTTTTCTGTTAGACATTTACATAAGTGGTTATGAAATTCTGGCTCGCCCTGAAATTCCCTGCTTCTTGAACTTGCTTCGTTTTGTTGCCGACAGGGTGAGCGAATGCGACATTTAGTCCTGAAGTAACTTTTGCAGCTGTCGTACCTTACTCTCCGCCAGAATCCTCTTCAATGGCCGTGTGTCACAATCGCTCTACACGCACGTTCACCCGCGCCGTGATTTAGCTGACGTTTTCCCGCTTTCCCTGTATGCCGTATAGATCTTAGATGCGGTACATTTTGAAACACTAAACGTTGTGGCCACCTTAGTTACGTAAGCACCCTCCACGCGAGCACCAACAATTTTCCCACGATCGAATTCACTTAGCTCCGATATACAGCGCTCGCAACGAAATCGTACGTTCCTCTCACCACGAGGACAGTTGCAACATACAGGGTGTCACAAAAAGAATCATACGATTTAAAAAAGTCATAACTATTATGTTATTTGAGGTATGTGCGTGAAAAACGTACTGTTGGAAAGAGCAAACTCTCGAGTTTTACATGGTTCCCGCTAAGTAGCAGCAGTGTGCACCCACTTCAGTTCTAGTAAAAATGGTGTCGGGACAAAATAAAGTGTTTTGTGTTCTACGTTTTGCGCAGCGCTGGTCAGTGACTAATAACCGTTCAGCGTGATTACGTACTGGTAATTGCGTGGACCCTCCTACAGCACAGAGCATTAGACGATGGCATGAACAGTTCCAAGAAACCTGTTGTTTGGGTAGGGCAAATCGCCGAGCCGTCCCCGAGTGTCTGACACAGACGTCGAACGCATCAGCCGTAGTTTCACGAGGAGCCCGTACAAATCCGATCGCCGTGCAACTCGACAGCTCAACATGCCACCGACGTCCGTCTGGTGTGTCTTGCGTCGACGTTTACACGTGAAACCATACAACTGCAGACTATTCGTGGAGGTGACAAACAACAACATATGGAGCTCTGTAATTTCGTGCTTGGCAAGATGGGGCATAACAGCTTCCTTACACGTTTAGTGTTTAGTGACGAGGCAACATTTCATTTAAATGAAAAGGTGAACCGTCATAATGTGAGAGTATGGGGTACGGAACAACCACGTGAAGTTGTACAACATGAGAGGGGCTTTCCAAAATGTGTTTTGTGCAGTTTCGCGGTAAAAGGCGAATGGCCCATTCTTCTTTGCCGAGAACACTGTTACAGGAAGCACATATCTAGATATGTTCGAGAACTTCCTGTTCCCACAGTTGGAGACTGATTTGAACGAATTCATTTACCGACAGGATGGGGCACCGCCACAATGGCATCTGGAAGTTCGGGAACTTTTAAATCAAAGGATTACTGAAGGATAGATTGGTCGCACCAGACCAAATGATTCAGCCTCACGCTACTGGAGTCCAATGTCAGGGGGTTCTGGGGGCTTATAAAAGACTCAGTTCATGTATCTCCTATTACTACTAAAAATGAATGAACTGAGTCGTCGCATAACGCCAGCAGTGGAAGCTGTAACTCAAGACATGCTCACTGCAGTGTGTAAACAATCTGAATACCGCATTGACATATGTTGTGCATCTCAAGGGGTACGTACTGAACATCTATGAAAAGATATGAAAGAAACTTCTTGAGTTTCCCGTTCATCGAGAAACAATATTCATTGTATATGTCCACTAGTTCTAGAAATATTGACGTACCAAAACGGATGATACTTTTTGATAGAACCTGTATTGAGATCATGGCAGATGTACCGTTCGTGGCCAGATACAACAGCGCAAGCTGCTAGCGTAGCCAGCTAGCATCTGCATTTATGTTCAAGCATGCATTGCTCCCGGTATTTCCGTATTTTTGTCCAACCCCTGTACAGGCTATGTTTCAGGGATCGATGTGATACTCGAGAACTACAATTTACTGCTTGATTGCTATTTCAAATGGAATATAAATTTCTTTCATGCCAGCGACATACAAGAGAAACTGTACATACGGTACTAGTGCAATTACTGTCTACAATGTTTTGAATGGCATATAAGACGCGTCACAACAGTACTCAGTAAACAAAATCGTAAGTAATAGCTTTCTTGGGACAGGTGGTGGTGTGATAGGGAATATAGTCGTTACGTTTACGGCAATAAAACGAGCCCGAGCAGCTGTCGGCTGGGGTATTCGTTACGTAGGCAGTAGGATGTGACGGGAGGTAAATAGTGCCTGTGTGGCGAGGAAAGAGGGCTGGGACCAAGGGACGGCGACCTCGGCCTTCCGGGGCTGGGGTTAGGTCCCTGAGTACTGGGTTAGTGAATGGGGCGACGCGGTCGTACCGCAGCGAGTAGAGTTGCTTGGTTCCTCGTGCCTAGCTGCCGGCAGCACCGCGCGGCGTGCTAACAACAGCCGACCAACACGGTGGGACTCAGCTTCCATTGTGGGGTTCCCATCCAAAGGGGCGTTCAAAAGGAGCTTTCGCCACTGTGTTGTGCCCTTCTCTAAAGGCAGCGCCAAATGGATGAATAGCGCCTGCAGATCGGAGGGATCCCCGTGATCCGAGGACATCGTTCCTTTGGAACGCTGAATGCTATTGAAATCACACGCCGCGTTAACCTTTGCAGAGCAGCAGCATATGGAGGAGATTGCCGTTCTGTGTTACAGAGATGTTTGAGACCCGACAAGTTTTATGTGCCTTATGTAGCAAAGACAAGACCAGCCGAGGAGATACGCTCTGAGCTCAATGCTCGTTTTTTTCTTCCCCTTTTTTTTCTGCAAAGAATCTCTGAATTTATCACAGTATACGAGCAGCCCTGTGCCAGGAACCTATATTTGATCGTTTTATTCGTTCTTTGAACACATGCTGCACACTGTCTCTTGCTCAACATTTTGAGCAGAACTGAAAATTGGTTTCTGGTATACGGAGGTAGCACAGCGATAAGACACTGACGGTGGTTCGTAACAACACCCGGCCATCCACACACACGATTCAGGATGTCCTAGGAGAAATGGTCAGCATTCAGACATACGACAGAAACGCTCATTTGAAGCAAAAAACTGCATGCATACAAATGCCCTGTTCCGAATGGTTTCCGAGAGAGAGCACATTTAATTTAAATTAGTTATTAGGGCTAGAGGCACTCGTGTATGTTTCTTACCCATCCAACACCTATGACGTTTCTTTCCAGTCATAACTATCTCGTTGTTTTCAATCTCTTTGCTCATGACACCTATCCGCCTTTTATCTAGCCTGTTGAGCGCGCAGCTGTAGTAGTGCGACGACTGAGTGTATTAGAGAGAAGCATCGGTTAACTATGTTTGTACAAGCGCCGGCTAAAATGCCACCCATCCACACCAATGAGGAATACGCTGATACGTTTACCACTTCAGTAATGGTAGTGCTGTTGTTACTGTCGAACAATACCGTCGATGCATTCGGACACGTCGAAATCGTGATCGTATAGTGTTTACCAGAGTTTTCATCAGATTTCTTGAAACAGTTGTTCTTTTCCTCCTGGACGTGAAGTACTACAACCTGTGTAAGAAGAACAACACGTAGTTGAAAAGGAGCAGAGTAGTCATTCTATCAGCACACAATGACTTTCTGCAAGTATTTTTCAATCGGCATTTTTAAAATGCAGATTGTAACATTTACTAATTGTTGTACATCTGTTAATCTGAAAGTGTAGTGAACAATACATAAAATAGATAAGAATGTACATTAAACGCGTTCTTCCTCGGATACCGTTCGAAATAGGACATATGTTCATAAGAAGCTTTTTGTTTCAAATAACCCTTTATGTAGTATCCACGAATATTAACCATTCCTCATGGGACAACGCGTATAGCGTTTCTGTAGTTTACCTAATTCGCTTAAAGTAATTACCGGGATGCTTCTTTTGAAAGGGCACGGCTAATTCCCTTCCCCATTCCGAGGTAGCGCTTCGTCTCTAATGATCTCGTGGTCCATTGGACATTGAACTCTCATTTTCCTTCACAGAATTGATTTTGCTGTTGTCTAAGCAACTAAGGTTTCTGAAACGAAGAGGAAATAAAGACTGGTTCCAGTTTAGACTTGCTGCGTGAAGTGTACCCGCATTACGCAACTGTGGCGCCGTTCATGCAAATCACGTGATTCAAATGGCTGTGAGCACTATGGGACTTAACTTCTGAGGTCATCAGTCCTCTAGAACTTAGAACTACTTAAACCTAATCAACCTAAGGACATCACACACATCCATGCCCGAGGCTGGATTCGAACCTGCGACCGTAGCGGTCGCGCGGTTCCAGACTGTAGCGCCTAGAACCGCTCCGCCATCCCGGCCGGCAGAAAACACGTGAATCAGGGTCACATATAATCTATGCCTGTATGTGGTGGCAGATTCCGGGTGCAATGTTTTGCCTGAGACAGCTTTGAGTGGAAATACTCATTGTTTTCACTGGGAGGAAATATCTTTCTGCCAAGCTGGATACGTCAAATTAGCGACGACCGTTTTCGTATGGGAATGCTCAAAGCATTGATTTCTAGCAGTCGTCTGTGTATTGTGGTAAAAATATAATTTAACTATTTGACGGTATAGATCGTAGTTCTTTGTTACTATTGGTTGATACTCGGGTTCATAATGTTTGCTATCTTCAAGTCTCTCTTAAAGGTACGATAAAACAGAGATATGAAAAGTCAGAATATTCAGATGTAAATGATACGATATGCCGCTGTGTAACATAAACTTCGCCATGAATGAATCAACCATGTAATTCACGCTGCTAGATGCAGTCCTCCTGAAATGTTTCCATACATTTCAGTCTTCAGCTGGAGGCGTTCATATTCTTCCTGCATTTTATTTAATTTCATCCTCTAGTCTTCTATCAACAGGACGTCTTGGTTTTTTTGTGTCTCTTGAATTGAATCAGAGTTATTCCTTGGTCCATCTACCACCTGTTCATCCGTCTACACTTTCATTTCAGTTTCATCGTACCTGTGATTACGACTTCCATAACGTTCTGTTCCCTGCTCCTCTTGTCTGCTGTTCAGTATCTTCAAGAATTCCCGTCATAGGTTTCTCCCTTACTCGATGAGAAAGCCTCAGATTTTGCATAGATTTGTCTTTGTCGAAACTATTAATAAGATATATACCCTGACTAAAAACTTACAATTCGAGACAAACTTGATAGGAAACTTAGTTTTGAATATCACATTTCGTTTTTTAAAAGCATTCCATGTCAGTTACACCCTTTTGTTTATTTTATTTGCTCTCTTTTCAGTCATGGCCTTAAAGTCTACGAACCGCAGAAACACATCATCTGATTGTCTATCTTTATTCTTAACGCGTATTATTTGCTTTGATGAGATTGTAATTCTATCACAAACAGCAAAGAATTTGGAAGAACAGCTGAACGACATTGAAAATATTGTGTCTTGAAATGATTTCATGAGATATATAACAAAAATTAATAAAGGAAGGGTAATGAGACGTAGTCGGAATAAACGGAGCGATGTTAATGGAATCAGTATATAAAATGAGATACTAAAAATGTTCGATGAAATCTACTATTCGCACAGCTAAAAAACTGACTACGGTGAAGTAAAGACGATATGAAATGCAGACTGGAAATAAAAATAAAAGCGTTTTAGAAGGTGGTAGGAATTCTTTCCTGAAGATATTTATCTGGATTGTAGCATAGTACGAAAATAAAACATGAACGATTAACAGTTCGGACAAAAAGAGAATAGAAACTTTAGTGTTGTGCCACTTCAGAAGAATGCTGAAAATTAGACGGCTACATGAATTAACTAATGGAGAGGTACCGAATTGAATTTGGATAAAAGAAATTTGTGGTAAAATTTGACTATAAGATGGTATCGGTGGACAGGATATCAAACCAAATCTTGACCACTGTAAGCAGCAGTGAAAGTAAGTTGCAATGGTTATTCAGAGATGAAAATGCTTGCTTAGGATACACTAGCGTGCAGCGCTGCATCAAGCCAGTATTCCGACTGAAGATTAGAACACGTGTAGAATATTAAGACTGTTTAGTCTTGTTTTTATTCACTAAGATACAAATTAAGGTGATGTATGCTATGAGCGCCGTGTTAATCTTGGGTGCAACTGTAGAGGAAATGAGATGAAATAAAGTAACAGTAACTTTTTGTTTGTTTGTTTATTTATTAGTGCAATCACCTCCTAGCCTGACAAAGAAGTAGTAATTGTGGGAATCAAGAACGCAACTTTGCCTGTCCATGACGCTTCCATTTACGTTAGTGCTGCTGCGTAAAAGGAGCGTGTACCCTTCGTGGCCGCCACAGAACAACGGTTCTGCCGCTTGCCAGACGCGTCTGTGCCAATTTCAGTAAGTGTGTTCCCCCACGCACGACGTGTGCAGCCATTGTCTAGCAGCAGGTGGGTGCATCCGCTCCATTCATACCTCGGCTGTGGCAACCCGTAGGCGTGCGAGGCTACTCCTCTGAAGGACAGTTCTCCACTGTCCGTTCCCGCCGATGTCTTGGCTGTGGTGTCGAGGAACTCATTAGCTGAGCTACAGCGAATAGCAAATGACGGCCCCTCCGTATCCAAAGATAAAGATAACGAAGTAGCAGTAGCCCGACGAAAATTCTCCTTAGGCAAAAATCCCAGAGGAATATTAGAATATATCTCAACCAGTAAACAGTCACACTTTACAGTGGGGTACAGTTGCACGGAAACGGAAAACTTCGAGCGGTACGTTCAGCCAATCACACATAAAGGGAGCAACATCATGCGAAAAAACTTTCAGTGCCTTCAAAGCTAATGGCGCTAAGCACTATGGAACTTAACTTCTGAGGTCATCAGTCCCCTAGACTTAGAACAAATTAAGCCTAATTAACCTAAGGACATCACATACATCCATACCCGAGGCAGGATTCGAACCTGCGATCGTAGCAGCAGCGTGGATCCGGACCGATGCGCCTAGAACCGCTCGGACACAGCGGCTGGCTCCAAGCTACTGATAAGGTATGATACATGCGGTGAGAATAGAGACAAAACCATTTTCGTCGCCATGATAGGCATCGCAACGAGCTTCTGGCTGCACAGGTATTTGTGAGTGAGGGAACAGCCAAACTGTGGCCACAGAAGGGTGGCTCAGCTACTTAGACACACAAGGGTTTGGCACAACACCGACCGATACTTCGCTGATGATTTTCGGGATCTATTCGGTAGATATTACGGTAAGATGCCGTTAGGTTCCCTATTGATTTCGTAAAGGGGTTTGACACCACTGGCAAATCGTGGAACAACGAAAACCAACCACTGTCAACCTCCTACACTTGATATTAAATACGTTGCAGAATGAATGGGGCAACAGTGGAACGTGCGGGAGTACAACTATTGTCTAATATTCACGAACGCCTAGCCGTGAACTTGGCAACCATCATTCAGTGCGTCATGTTTCTTAACAAGACATGGCCCTTAGGTAGCTTACCCGCTCAACTTCAACAGGAAGGACGGCATATGTACCGTATCAGTGTGTTGTACATGAGCATCCAAAATTATTTTCATCTATAATGTCCATTATGGAGCTGTTGAACATATCGAATCAAACCGACACCTAGAGAAACTTGTTAGTAATTGCGAATGCTGGAAGACAATAATCAGTGGCGCTAATATTTCCGCGACAAGTAAAAGAGAAACACGTAGGGGTACGACTCTTACCAAATCCTACTCCCGAATCGCACACAGCATAATTGTAACAAGGTGAATGTGAAAGGTGAGATGCCACCGAGTGTAACGAATGTTGTGAAAGATGTTCGTAGGAAATATTTGATGCGAGTGTTCTGTTCGAGGATGTGCGTATGTAGCCAATATCTCAGCCCATACAAGCAGAATCTGCACCTCCACATTAGGAGCGACACGGCGACCCCTCCCCTCTTAACCTTCTAAGAAGCAGCAACCATGTTAGTAATTGAGCTGAGTGATAGATTTTATCTTTTTAGGGTTTCGTACCTCAATCGGTAAAAAACTGAACCCTAGTTGGATTACTTTTTTATCCATATGCCTGTCCGTACGTCCCTCCGTCTGTTTAGACCAATTTTTTTCAGGAATGAATAGATGTATCCACTTCAAATTTATGTCGCATACTATGATCTATAGCTCCTGGCAGTATAAAGAATTTAAGCTTTTAAGTCAATACAATTAAAAGATACTCAAAAATTCACTCATCAAAACCTATAATGAACTGTCTGTATACATAAATAAGTTTGTACGAAACCGTCGGAGCTTGGATCATACTTGCCCTTGTCCAATTTTTTCAGTATTCATTCTTTTTTTAAACTGTCATTTTCTTAATTTTTACCAGTACATACCCATATACAGGGACCGCGCTAAAATACGGAAACACTACGAGAAATGTATGCTTGAATATAAAAGCAGATGATAGCCAGGGCTGCAGATGGCGCTGTTGTGCACTGAAGAGCCAAGGAAAATGTTACAGCTGCCTAATATTGTGTAGGGCCCCCGCGAGTACGCAAAAGTGACTTAACAGGACGTAGCATGCACTTGACTAATGTCTGAAGCAGCACTGGAGTGAACTGACACCATGAATCCTGCGGGACTGTCCATAAATCGGTAAAAGTACGAGGGGATGGAGGTCTCTTCTCAACAGCACGTTGCAAGGCACCTCACGTATGCTCAATAATGTTCATTTATGGATAGTTTTGTGGCCAGCGGAAGTGTTTAAACTCAGAACAGTGTTTCTGGAGCCACTCGGTAGCAATTCTCGATGTGTGGGGAGTCGCAGTGTCCTGCAAGATTTGCCCAAGTCCGTCGGACTTCGCAATAGACATGAATGGATGCAAGTTATCAGATAGGATGCTTACGTACGTGTCGCCTGTTAGGGTCGTATCAGGCATCCCATACCACTCCACACCATTACAGAGCGTCCACTAGTTTGAACAGTACCCCGATGACATGCAGGCTCCATGGATTCATAAGTTGGCCTTCGTTCCGAAAGCCCATATCGATTATTTTTCGTTGGACGATTCTCACGCTCCATACCCTTACATGTCCATCCTCTCGCTAGAATTTGAAACGAGACTCTTCCAACCAACTCCTGGAAATTGAAATAAGAACACCGTGAATTCATTGTCCCAGGAAGGGGAAACTTTATTGACACATTCCTGGGGTCAGATACATCACATGATCACACTGACAGAACCACAGGCACATAGACACAGGCAACAGAGCATGCACAATGTCGGCACTAGTACAGTGTATATCCACCTTTCGCAGCAATGCAGGCTGCTATTCTCCCATGGAGACGATCGTAGAGATGCTGGATGTAGTCCTGTGGAACGGCTTGCCATGCCATTTCCACCTGGCGCCTCAGTTGGACCAGCGTTCGTGTTGGACGTGCAGACCGCGTGAGACGACGCTTCATCCAGTCCCAAACATGCTCAATGGGGGACAGATCCGGAGATCTTGCTGGCCAGGGTGGTTGACTTACACCATCTAGAGCACGTTGGGTGGCACGGGATACATGCGGACGTGCATTGTCCTGTTGGAACAGAAAGTTCCCTTGCCGGTCTAGGAATGGTAGAACGTTGGGTTCGATGACAGTTTGAATGTACCGTGCACTATTCAGTGTCCCCTCGACGATCACCAGAGGTGTACGGCCAGTGTAGGAGATCGCTCCCCACACCATGATTCCAGGTGTTGGCCCTGTGTGCCTCGGCCGTATTCAGTCCTGATTGTGGCGCTCACCTGCACGGCGCCAAACACGCATACGACCATCATTGGCACCAAGGCAGAAGCGACTCTCATCGCTGAAGACGACACGTCTCCATTCGTCCCTCCATTCACGCCTGTCGCGACACCACTGGAGGCGGGCTGCACGATGTTGGGGCGTGAGCGGAAGACGGCCTAACGGTGTGCGGGACCGTAGCCCAGCTTCATGGATACGGTTGCGAATGGTCCTCGCCGATACCCCAGGAGCAACAGTGTCCTTAATTTGCTGGGAAGTGGCGGTGCGGTCCCCTACGGCACTGCGTAGGATCCTACGGTCTTGGCGTGCATCCGTGCGTCGCTGCGGTCCAGTCCCAGGTCGACGGGCACGTGCACCTTCCGCCGACCACTGGCGACAACATCGATGTACTGTGGAGACCTCACGCCCCAAGTGTTGAGCAATTCGGCGGTACGGCCACCCGGCCTCCCGCATGCCCACTATACGCCCTCGCTCAAAGTCCGTCAACTGCACATACGGTTCACGTCCACGCTGTCGCGGCATGCTACCAGTGTTAAAGACTGCGATGGAGCTCCGTATGCCACGGCAAACTGGCTGACACTGACGGCGGCGGTGCACAAATGCTGCGCAGCTAGCGCCATTCGACGGCCAACACCGCGGTTCCTGGTGTGTCCGCTGTGCCGTGCGTGTGATCATTGCTTGTACAGCCCTCTCGCAGTGTCCGGAGCAAGTATGGTGGGTCTGACACACCGTTGTCAATGTGTTCTTTTTTCCATTTCCAGGAGTGTATTTCCGATCAACAATAGTGCAATGTCGGTGTTGACGGGTCCAGGAGAGGCGAAAAGCTTTGTACCGTGCAGTCATCAGGGGTACAAGAGTTGGCCTTCGTTCCGAAAGCCCATATCGATTATTTTTCGTTGGACGATTCTCACGCTCACACTGGTTGACGGCCCAGCACTGAAACCTGCAACGATTTGTGGAAGGCTTGCACATCTGTTACGTTGAACGATTCTCTTCAGTCGTCTTTGGTTCCGTTTTTGCAGGATTTTTTCCCACCCCCAGCGATGTCGGCGATTTGACGTTTTTCTGGATTCCTGATATTCACACTACACCCGCCAAATGGACGTACGGGAAAACTCCACTTCATAGTTACGTCTGAGATGCTGTGTCCCATCGCGCGTGTGCCGACTATAGCACCACGTTAAAACTCACTAAAATCTTGGTAGCCTGGCTTTTTAGCAGCAGAAACCGATGTAACAACTGCGTCAGGCACTTGTTGTCTTATATTGACATTGCAATCGATGTGACGTATTCTGCCTGTTTACATATCTATGTATTGGAATACGCATGCCTATCCAGTTTCTTCGGCGCTTCAGTGCAACTGGCCAGGAACGCCATCTATGCAATGTCGCCAGTACGTTTCAAGTGTCAATCCTGGTCATAACAGCAGTGTACTGTGTAGTTGTGGGTGCACTACGTCTGAACTGAGTGAATTCAGACTTCGTGTGGTGAGTCCTTACGAAAACAAGATAAATCGTGTCGAATATTTATACCGCATACAGTGACAGCTTAAAAAGGACATCTCCAGTGTCACAATGTGGGCGAAAGTGTGTCTTGAGTGATTGTAACAGACGGCCTGTCGAGACGAGTGTGATGAAAAATACAGGGACGACCGGTGCAAAAGCAGAACTAGATGTCGCGCCCGCGAACGTTGTCAGCACACCACCATGAAGCGTGCTCCATAAGCGTGAATATTGAAGGACGATCTAGAATCCAAAAACCACTCATCAGTGATGTAAATGCCCCAAACAGGACAACGCAGTGACAAAGCCATAAAATCTGGACTAAGGATAAATGGAAAAAAGTCTTTTGGTCTGGTGAGTCTTGTTTCACACTGTTTCCAACTTCTGGCCGAGTTTAGGTCCAGAGAGTGAATGGTGGCAGGAGTTCGGTGATAATTTGGGAAACCATATGGTGGTATTCCATGGGAGCCATGTTTACTCTGCAAGTTCGTATTCATATCAAGGATTATTTAACCATTTTGGCTGGTCAGGTCCATCCTAAGGCAGAATGTTTGATCCCCGTTGGTAATGCTCTGCCCCAAGATGATAGGGGCCCTGTTCACACGTGTGACATCGTCCGGGATTGGTTTCGAGAGTACGAGGGTGAATTGCCACATGTCAATATTACTGAGGCTCCCTGGTCTACTTCGGAGAGAAAGGTGCGTGATCGCTATTCACCTGCATATTGTTATCTGAATTAGCCACTATATTGCAGGAAGTGTGATACACAGTTTCGTTGAAAACCATGCCGTACTTCCATTCCGAGACGACTAGAAACTGCTCTGAATGCCAGTGGGTCTCTTAACTGTATTATGCATGTTAATGTGCTGTGATTTCGATGTTTCCATATTTTTTCCATCCAATGTATTCTCTGAGTATTAATATCAATAAGTAATAATTTTACTATTATTTAGTTCCTATTGCTCCTATAGTTTTATTATAAGTTTCGTTAGTATGCCAAAACAGAACTGTATCAGTTAGATCCTGTAACAACTTCGGAAATACTTGCAAAGTAGTAAACGTAAACTTGACGTGTGTGACCTGGCGGGGAGTCGTTATCGACGGACCTCCGAGTGGCCCTCTGCCAATGGCGTCAGCGGATGAAGTATAGGGGGACGTCAGTTTCCGTGACCTGGAGCCGCTGCTATTCGACCAAGTAGCTCCTTCACTGGCACTTCAAGGCTGAGGGCACCTCGTTCCAATCCTCGCTTCAAGGTAAAACCCCTGGCAAGACCAGAAATCGAACCCTGGCCCTCTGCATGGTAGACAGCCGCGCTCAAAATTTCTTTTTTTTTCGCTCTAAGTCATTCAGCTATGGAGGAGGGCACTTCTAAAGAGGACATGCAATTACCTATAGATGAGTTGTCTACAACTGGCAACCTATGTTCATTCTCGGCATCGCAATGGAGTTAATACATGGTCTTCATAACACGGGCAAAGACGTAATCTCTCTTAACGGCAATGTGGATCCTAGACTTTGTTTCCTCCCCTCCTGTCCTACCCCCTCTCTTTCTCGCTGTTAAAAGTAACGGCGCTGTTTCTTCTTTTTTGTTTTTGTTTTTTATTATGCTCAGTAGTTCAACAGATAGGAAAACTCTAAACACAAGAAGATACCTGGTAGTTTAAATTTTTGCTATCTCTTTTTTTGAGGTGACGAAGAACAGCCACATCGTACAAATAGTCCAATAAAGCATTCTGTTTGAGTCTTAGATAAATAACAGATAAGAAATTTAATATTTGAGAGAAATAAATTTTAGTTCTTGTTGTGTTTCTTTAAAATTGCAACTGTTCATTTCTCTGCTTCTGTTTTTGTAAACCAGTAAAGTTATTTAAGTGAAAACATTTTACAGAAATATTATCGTATAATTTGTTATGTTTTTATGCGTTTTTAGTATTACTCTGTGATATAAACTGTTCTGCTAATTATTGTATTATTTTGTGTCTTTAAATGTAGTGTATACTGGGCTCTCAGAACATGGCAGTCTATTGTTCGATGTGTACAAGTGGCCCTAGTTTGTAATCAGCATGTGGATGTGTACGACAGTCTAGAGGTGAAATGACCTCACTTGTCTTTCCGAAAAACGTTCTAATGAAGTGCTGTAGTGTATACGTCTTTTTTATGTTTCCCCAGGTGTAATCTCTTTCGATTTTCACCAACAGGTGGCTCTTTGTTTATTATACCGGACAACAAATAGTTAACAGTGTCATCTTGCTTACCTTCGACGGCTATTGACCCAAAAGTTGAAGGTTCGATTATTGTGCGTCATATCTGAATTCTATGAAAGATATGGAAAGATCTGGAACAGGATGAACACTGGCCTGAGAGATCAAAAGCGATGCGCTTTTTTTACTTACCAGCGATGTTGCCACGCGAGTCACTTAAGTGGAGCCAAATCGAAATCGTAGCTCCAACCTGTAAGCCACAAAGCTTTACATTCTCCTTTACGTTTTCATTGGACTATGCATTTGTTCATATAAGTGCAGTTCAATAGCGTTCAATTCCATTCTTAGTGGACTCATTTGCGCCCGAAAAGAAAGGAAGATTTTCGCTATACGTCCGGACAAGCATGATGTTAGTAAAGAATAAGCACGAGATTGGTGATAAAAGGAAGCACATTGGCCATGTCTTTGTCAACGTACCCGTATCGAAATTTGACTTAATCGATTTAGGGAAATCCCGAAATCATAAATGTGTGGCCAGAGAGAGATTTGATCGCTCTTCTTTCGACTTTGAGTTTGGTATCCTTGCGTTCTTGCGACCACGTAGTTCTTTTCTTTTCCTTTTTCGTTTTTATTTCTCCATTGTTCCGATTCCTCAAAGATAATTCTCTCATCTAATCAGTTTCATTTTGACACGTACTGAAACGTCGCCTTTGGAAAATTAAGAATGACTGTGCTGGTAAACCTCTACGTTATTAGATTTTCAAACAGTTGTGCAAAACTGAAAGTACTCAGACATTTCTCTATTTACTTATTCTGATCATCACTAAACTGACACACAATATTTTCAGCGCAAAGCAATCTGACTATCAATAAATACTACAAAAGAATGGCCCTGACTAATAATAAACTATACCTTTCATGAATCACTTATCTCATAAAAATCTTCATTACTCGAACTACTGCGATTCAGCGAGCGCCAATACTGCCAGCTAAATAAAAGATTCTAACTACGGAAGGCACTAACTACTGACATGCGTAGTCACCAAATAAAATATTTTGATAGAGAACAAACAATCAAACAATGTATTTACCTCAATAATGTTCAAAAGTCATATATATATATATATATATATATATATATATATATATATATATATATATATATATATACACTCCTGGAAATTGAAATAAGAACACCTTGAATTCATTGTCCCAGGAAGGGAAAACTTTATTGACACATTCCTGGGGTCAGATACATCACATGATCACACTGACAGAACCACAGGCACATAGACACAGGCAACAGAGCATGCACAATGTCGGCACTAGTACAGTGTATATCCACCTTTAGCAGCAATGCAGGCTGCTATTCTCCCATGGAGACGATCGTAGAGATGCTGGATGTAGTCCTGTGGAACGGCTTGCCATGCCATTTCCACCTGGCGCCTCAGTTGGAGCAGCGTTCGTACTGGACGTGCAGACCGCGTGAGACGACGCTTCATCCAGTCCCAAACATGCTCAATGGGGGACAGATCCGGAGATCTTGCTGGCCAGGGTGGTTGACTTACACCATCTAGAGCACGCTGGGTGGCACGGGATACATGCGGACGTGCATTGTCCTGTTGGAACAGCAAGTTCCCTTGCCGGTCTAGGAATGGTAGAACGATGGGTTCGATGACGGTTTGGATGTACCGTGCACTATTCAGTGTCCCCTCGACGATCAGCAGAGGTGTACGGCCAGTGTAGGAGATCGCTCCCCACACCATGATGCCGGGTGTTGGCCCTGTGTGCCTCGGTCGTATGCAGTCCTGATTGTGGCGCTCACCTGCACGGCGCCAAACACGCATACGACCATCATTGGCACCAAGGCAGAAGCGACTCTCATCGCTGAAGACGACACGTCTCCATTCGTCCCTCCATTCACGCCTGTCGCGACACCACTGGAGGCGGGCTGCACGATGTTGGGGCGTGAGCGGAAGACGGCCTAACGGTGTGCGGGACCGTAGCCCAGCTTCATGGAGACGGTTGCGAATGGTCCTCGCCGATACCCCAGGAGCAACAGTGTCCCTAATTTGCTGGGAAGTGGCGGTGCGGTCCCCTACGGCACTGCGTAGGATCCTACGGTCTTGGCGTGCATCCATGCGTCGCTGCGGTCCGGTCCCAGGTCGACGGGCACGTGCACCTTCCGCCGACCACTGGCGACAACATCGATGTACTGTGGAGACCTCACGCCCCACGTGTTGAGCAATTCGGCGGTACGTCCACCCGGCCTCCCGCATGCCCACTATACACCCTCGCTCGAAGTCCGTCAACTGCACATACAGTTCACGTCCACGCTGTCGCGGCATGCTACCAGTGTTAAAGACTGAGATGGAGCTCCGTATGCCACGGCAAACTGGCTGACACTGACGGCGGCGGTGCACAAATGCTGCGCAGCTAGCGCCATTCGATGGCCAACAGCGCGGTTCCTGGTGTGTCCGCTGTGCCGTGCGCGTGATCATTGCTTGTACAGCCCTCTCGCAGTGTCCGGAGCAAATATGGTGGGTCTGACACACCGTTGTCAATGTGTTCTTTTTTCCATTTCCAGGAGTGTATATGTTCATGACATCCACTGTTACAAATTTGCTTTTTCTAGCGGACACACGTCCAGATCGTCCGCTCTCAAAACTCCGCCATCCCTCTCCTCACATCCACCACTGCTGGCGGCTCAGCTCCAACTGCACAACGCTACGCACTGTTCATGTCCAACCGCCCACCACTACCATAGCGAATATTCCAGCAATGTCAACCAGCCGCAAATTGCACACGGCACAATCAGTGATTTTCATACAGAGCACTACGTGGCGCTACCAACATAAAAACCTAAACAGCCTACTTACACTATGTTAATACTCTAAGAAAAAAAGAAACGGAGCACCACGAAGGAATTATCAGAATAAAAAGTAAGTTGGTAGATGTGATGCAGTACATGTACAGACAACAAATGATAACAATTTCAGAGAAATTAGATGATTTGTTCAAGAGAAAGAGCTTCACAAATTGAACAAGTCAGTAGCATGTTGATCCGCCTCTGACCCTTCGGCTTGGCACTGATTGCTGGAGTTTTTGGATGTTGTTATTGTTGTCTTCAGTCCTGAGACTGGTTTGATGCAGCTCTCCATGCTACTCTATCCTGTGCAAGCTTCTTCATCTCCCAGTACCTACTGCAACCTACATCCTTCTGAATCTGCTTAGTGTACTCATCTCTCGGTCTCCCTCTACGATTTTTACCCTCCACGCTGCCCTACAATGCTAAATTTGTGATCCCTTGATGCCTCAAAACATGTCCAACCAACCGATCCCTTCTTCTAGTCGAGTTGTGCCACAAACTTCTCTTCTCCCCAATCCTATTCAATACCTCCTCATTAGTTACGTGATCTATCCACC
The DNA here is from genome assembly GCF_023897955.1 of Schistocerca gregaria. Classification (NCBI taxonomy): domain Eukaryota; kingdom Metazoa; phylum Arthropoda; class Insecta; order Orthoptera; family Acrididae; genus Schistocerca; species Schistocerca gregaria. Next base: position 370,458,437 of record NC_064921.1, on the reverse strand, counting down.
TGATCTTCAGTATTCTTCTGTAGCACCACATTTCGAAAGCTTCTATTCTCTTCTTGTCAAAACTAGTTATCGTCCATGTTTCACTTCCATACATGGCTACACTCCAAACAAATACTTTCAGAAACGACTTCCTGATACCTAAATCTATATTCGATGTTAACGAATTTCTCTTCTTCAGAAACGCTTTCCTTGCCATTGCCAGTCTACATTTTACATCCTCTCTACTTCGACCATCATCAGTTATTTTACTTCCTAAATAGCAAAACTCCTTTACTACTTGAAGTGTCTCATTTCCTAATCTAATTCCCTCAGCATCACCCGATTTAATTTGACTACATTCCATTATCCTCGTTTTGCTTTTGTTGATGTTCATCTTATATCCTCCTTTCAAGACACTGTCCATTCCGTTCAACTGCTCTTCCAAGTCCTTTGCCGTCTCTGACAGAATTACAATGTCATCGGCGAACCTCAAAGTTTTTACTTCTTCTCCATGAATTTTAATGCCTACTCCGAATTTTTCTTTTGTTTCCTTTACTGGTTGCTCAATATACAGATTGAATAACATCGGGGAGAGGTTACAAACCTGTCTCACTCCTTTCCCAACCACTGCTTCCCTTTCATACCCCTCAACTCTTATGACCGCCATCTGGTTTCTGTACAAATTGTAAATAGCCTTTCGCTCCCTGTATTTTACCCCTGCCACCTTTAGAATTTGAGAAAGAGTATTCCAGTCAACATTGTCAAAAGCTTTCTCTAAGTCTACAAATGCTAGAAACGTAGGTTTGCCTTTCCTTAATCTTTCTTCTAAGATAAGTCGTAGGGTCAGTATTGCCTCACGTGTTCCAACATTTCTATGGAATCCAAACTGATCCTCCCGGAGGTCCGCATCTACCAGTTTTTCCATTCGTCTGTAAATAATTCGCGTTAGTATTTTGCAGCTGTGACTTATTAAACTGATAGTTCGGTAATTTTCACATCTGTCAGCACCTGCTTTCTTTGGGATTGGAATTATTATATTCCTCTTGAAGTCTGAGGGTATTTCGCCTGTCTCATACATATTGCTCACCAGCTGGTAGAGTTTTGTCATGACTGGCTCTCCCAAGGCCGTCAGTAGTTCTAATGGAATGTTGTCTACTCCGGGGGCCTTGTTTCGACACAGGTCTTTCAGTGCTCTGTCAAACTCTTCACGCAGTATCGTATCTCCCATTTCGTCTAATTCTGTCCAACTGGCGCGTAGATAATTAAAATCGCGAGTTGATTGGAGGGCCCTGACCATAATGCTGCAGACGTTCTCAGTTGGGGACAGATCCTGCGATCTTGCTGGCCAAGACAGGATTTGGCAAGCACAAAGACAGTAGAAACTCTTTTCTTCTGCGGGCGGGCATTCACTTTCTCAAATATAAGCCAAGGATGGCTTAACCTGAAGTGCAACAAAACGGGTCGAAGAACGTTGTCGACGTATCGCTGTGCTGTATTGCTGCCACGGATAACATTAAAAGGGACTAGCCATAAAATTAATTTTAGTTTTGTTGTAGTCTCTAAATTCCAGCGTCTAGTTATGCTGTATCAGCCTACCTTTCAAATATTGAGGGATTTCAGTAGCTGATATCACCTGCACCATTCTCTTCATAGACATGTAGAATCATAATCTATATATTGAACCTATTTATCTACAAGTTCCATTAATTTATTTATTTAGTTGCTAAAAATCAAAGTGATAACTTGTGAGTAAGGGTACGAAATGAAAACCCAATGACGATATCTAAAGATTGCGCCAAAGTTAGTGGGTAAGAGAAGAGACAGTTTCCTGGTAATACATGGCTTCAGAGACCCCTGAATGACTTTCTAGGCTAAAGTTTCATATGCTGCTGCACGAGAAATCAATGAAGGCTTCGAAGATGCCTACAGCGAGGGTTGACTGACAAGTAGTGCCTCCACCTTCGTAACTCTTAAAAGGTTGGCAGCATCGGTATGCGGCAGGTACTGGTTTGTTTCGTAGCCTCTTCTCTACAGCTCCAGTTGGCGGGAAGCCTTACCATTTAACGGTTGTGTTGTTACAGTGTAAAGTGTGGAACGCCGCGCAGACGGTCGGTCAATGCGATTTAACCAACGTGCAGCATTTAATTCTTGACAGCAGAAGGTGTCACCCCAAAGGAGACTAATCAGAGAATGATAGCAGCTTATGGTGATTGTGTTGATGTGAGTACTGTGCGTCGTTGGGCGAGTGAGTTTAAAGATGTCCCTTCTTGAAAACGGGGATGACCTGTGCCCTTTTCCAATCCTTTGGAACGCTTCGCTCTTCTAGAGACCTACGGTAAACCGCTGCAAGAACGGGGGCAAGTTCCTTCGCGTACTCTGTGTAAAATCGAACTGGTATCCCATCAGGTCCAGCGGCCTTTCCTCTTTTGAGCGATTTTAATTGTTTCTCTATCCCTCTGTCGTCTATTTCGATATCTACCATTTTGTCATCTGTGCGACAATCTAGAGAAGGAAATACAGTGCAGTCTTCTTCTGTGAAACAGCTTTTGAAAAAGACATTTAGTATTTCTGCCTTTAGTCTGTCATCCTCTGTTTCAGTACCATTTTCTTCACAGAGTGTCTGGACATTTTGTTTTGATCCACCTGCCCCTTTGACATAGGATCAAAATTTCTTAGAATTTTCTGCCAAGACAGTACATAGAAATTTACTTTCGAGTTCATTGAACGCCTCTCGCATAGCCCTCCTCGCACTACATTTCGCTTCGCGTAATTTTTGTTTGACTGCAAGGCTTTGGCTATGTTTATGTTTGCTGTGAAGTTCCTTTTGCTTCCGCAGCAGTTTTCTAACTCGTTTGTTGTACCACGGTGGCTCTTTTCCATCTCTTACGATCTTGCTTGGCACATACTCATTTAACGCATATTGTACGATGGTTTTGAACTTTGTTCACTGATCCTCAACACTATCTGTACTTGAGACAGAACATTTGTGTTGAGCCATCAGGTACTTTGGAATCTGCTTTTTGTCACTTTTGCTTAACAGAAAAATCTTCCTACCTTTTTTAATATTTCTATTTACGGCTGAAATCATCGATGCAGTAACCGCTTTATGATCGCTGATTCCCTGTTCTGCTTTAACTGATTCAAACAGTTCAGGCCTGTTTGTCACCAGAAGGTCTAATATGTTATCGCCACGAGTCGGTTCTCTGTTTAATTGCTCAAGGTAGTTTTCAGATAAGGCACTTAAAAAAATTTCAATGGATTCTTTGTCCCTTCCACCCGTTATGAACGTTTGAGTCTCCCAGTGTATATCCGGCAAATTAAAATCTCCACCCAGTACTATAAAATGATGGGGAAATCTACTCGAAATATTTTCCAAATTATTCTTCAGGTGCTCAGCCACAAAAGATGCTGAGCCTGGGGGCCTATAGAGACATCCAATTACCATGTCTGAGCCTGCTTTAACCGTGACCTTCACCCAAATCATTTCACAATTCGGATCTCCGTCAATTTCCTTCTTATCGCTATAATAAACACGCCTCCCCCTTCACTGTCCAGCCTGTCTCTGCGGTATACATTCCGATCTGAGTTTAGGATTTCATTACTGCTTACGTCTTTTTTGAGCCATCTTTCTGCCCCTAGTAGTATATGGGCGTTGTGACCGTTTATTAATGAGAGCAGTTCTGGGACCTTTATATAGACGCTCCTGCAGCTTACTACTAGCACATTAATATTGTTGTTCCCTGTTGCATTCTGCCTACTCCTACCTTTCCGCGTCTCAAGAGGCGTCTTGTCGGGCCTAGGGAGGGAATTCTCTAACCTAAGAAACCCCCATGTGCAATCCACACGTACTCCGCTACCCTTGTAGCCGCTTCCGGCGTGTAGTGCACGCCTGACCTATTCAGGGGGACCCTACATTTCTCCACCCGATAGCGGAGGTCGAGAAATTTGCTCCCCAGCTCTCCGTAGAATCGTCTGAGCCTCTGGTTTAAGCCTTCCACTCGGCTCCAAACCAGAGGACCGCGATCGGTTCTGTGAACGATACTACATATAGTTAACTCTGATTCCACCCCGCGAGCGAGGCTTTCCGCCTTCACCAATTCCGCCAACCGCCTGTACGAACGGAAGATGACCTCTGAACCCAGACGGCAGGAGTCATTGGTGCCGACATGAGCAACAATTTGAAGTCGGGTACACCCAGTGCTCTCTATCGCCGCCGGCATGGCCTCCTCCACATCTTGGATGAGACCCCACGGCAAGCAGACAGAGTGAACACTGACCTTCTTCCCCGACCTTTCCGCTATTTCCCTAAGGGGCTCCATCACCCGCTTAACGTTGGAGCTCCCAATAACTAATAAACCCCTCCCCCCGTTTGCCTGCTCGGACCTTGCTGAAGGAGCGGCCACATGTCCACTCACAGGCAGAGCGGGCGATGCCACACGGCCAGCCTCCACATTGCCCCTCCGCCTCGTGCGCCGCGAACGCCGCTGAACCCGCCACTCCCCTTGGGGAGAGGGTGGCCCAACCGCGCCCGGTACCCGCGAAGATGTCTCGACAGCAGGGGCAGTGGGTGAAGCATGTAACACCTGGGGTGTACCTTGCGACGCACCAGACTCCCCACTTCCGCTATATTCCGAGGCAGCAGCCTGAAGACGGCTGACCGCGGCCATCAACTCGCTCAGCTGTTCGCGAAAAGTGGCCAGCTCCTCCTGCGTCCGTACACAGCAGTCACAGATCCTATCCAACCTATGGAATCAATTTACTGAAGAGACTTAATCAACTTTTAACTAGACTGCTAATTCACTAAAGGCGGCTGATTATGGACTAAACTGTGATTGCTAACCACTTCTTGTAGAAAACAATGAAAATAGCACTACCTGTCTCTGACCCGTATTCAAAACGAACACTAGCACTACTGGCACTATGGCTGACTAAAGGGACTCTCTCTGACTGTATTCAAAACAAACACGAAATCTATGTAACACTATTAATAGCATTCCACAATTAAAGCTTCCTATAAGCAAAAACACACGGAAGAAGAAGTGACAAGTAAGAAAAATACAATTAATACTTAACGAGAAATCCTACTTTCTGAGGCCAAATAACTGTGGTGGGTGTTTTATTCACCAAATAACGAAGGCTCCCAACATCAAAATAGTACGAAGTGAACCCCTGTTAGTAACACAATGAGCAACACTTAACAAACTTTAATTGAAAACGTCAGCTCCAATGAAGGAGAAAAATACAGCTTTTTATGATATTATTAGTTGCGTAAGGAAATACGTAATGAATAAGGTAAATAGCCTCTATTTATTCCCTTAAAAGTATTTTTGATGTGTTTGTATGTATATATTTTCACAAGCAAATGGATGTCAATGTTTTGAATTGTTGTTTCACTTCTCACCACTTTACCACACAAAAGTGCTGAAGGACATATATTATTAAGTTTGCTTTAGCCATTAATGAATTTTGGCTTTGTTTATTTCCGCAAGTTCGACATTGTACTCCGACTTTTGTATCACTCATAACTTTACTTTCATCATTCGGTGCTGGGGTAAGCGAATGGACGTGACATGACGTGACGTGACTATCTACTACGAATCGGCTGTTGTAGCAGCCGATCGATGTGGCCGAGCGGTTCTAGACGCTTCAATCAGGAACCGCGCTGCTGCTACTGTCGCAGGTTCGAATCCTGCCTCAGGCATGGATGTGTGTGATGTCCTTAGGTTGGTTAGGTTTAAGTAGTTCTAAGTTCTAGGGGACTGATGACCTCAGATGAATAAGTCCCATAGTGCTCAGAGCCATTTGAACCATTTTAAATCTACTGTTATGTGTACGCTCTCAAGGAGTCCTCGCTCGCTAATCATCGCCGATTTCATTGAGATTTGTAGTGTTTCTAGAACTTGGCCAGAAATGAAAGTCACAAAAGTGGGATCTGCAGGCCTAGCGTTAAGAAAAAGAAGCATTTGTGGCGTTGTTCGAGGTAAATATGACCAATTTGTCTTACTTATTTTTTCAGGGCACTGCTCGCTGCTGTAAGTAGAGTACAAAAGAGATCGTGAGTCGTCCGTTCGAGCTCCTATGTGGAAATTCTTTTTTCTTCATTTTTGTTCATTTTTGCGTGATATGTACTGCAAATGAACCAAAATAATGGTCCGTTTATTTGTTTTATTTATTTTTATTTCTTTAGAAAAAGCATGAAAGCACAGGTAAGGGAAAATATGGGAACTACAAATAAATTTCCGGTAGGGAATTATAAGGCATACTCGAAGACTTCGCATATACACTGAAGCACCAAAGAAACTGGTATAGGCATGCGTATTCCAATACAGAGATATGTAAACAGGCAGAATACGGCGCTGCACACGGCACCGCCTATATAAGGCAACAAGTGTCTGGCGCAGTAGTTAGATCGGTTACTGCTGCTACAGTGACAGGTTATCAAGATTTAAGTGAGTTGGAACGCGGTGTTATAGTCGGCGCACGAGCGATGGCGCAGAGCATCTCCGAGGGAGCGATGAAATGGGGATAGTCCCGTACCACCATTTGACGAGTGTAGCGCGAATATCAGGAATCCGGTAAACCATCAAATCCCCGACATCGCTGTGGGCGGGAAAAGATCCCACAAGAAAGGACCAACAACGACTGAAGAGAATCGTTCAGCGTGACAGAAGAGCAATCCTTCCGCAAATTGCTGCAGATTTCAGTGGTCGGCCACCAACAAGTGTCAGCGTGCGAACCATTCAACGAAACATCGTCCATCTGGGATTTCGGAGCCGAAGGCCCGATAGTGTAGCCTTGATGACTGCACGACACAAACCTTAACGCCCTGCTTGGGCCCGTAACACCGACATTGGATTGTTGATGGCTGGAAACATGTTGTTTGCTTGGACGACTCGCGTTTCCAATTGTATCGAGCGGATGGTCGTGTACCCTTATGGAGACAACCTCATGAATCCATGAACCCTGCATGTAAGCAAGGAACTGTTCAAACTGGTGAAGACTCAGCAATAGTATGGGGCGTGTGCACCTGGAGTGATATGGGGCACCTGATACGTAGAGATACGACTCTGACAGGTGACTCTTACGTAAGCATCCTGTATGATCACCTGTGTATGCATTCATGTCATTGTGCATTCCGACGGAGTTGGACAATTCCAGCAGGACAGTGTGACACCCTACTCGCCCAGAATCGCTACAGAGTGGCTCCAGGAACACTCTTCTGGGCTTATACGCTTCAGCTGGCCACCATACACCCGAGACATGAACATTATTGAGAATATCTGGGATGCCTTGCAACGTGCTGTTCAGAAAATTTATCGGCAGCCCTGCAGGCTTCATGGTGTCAGTTCCCTCTAGCACTACTTCAGACATTAGTCGAGTCCATGCCACGTCGTGTTGCGGCACCTCTGCGTGTTGGCGGGGACCCTACACGATATTAGACAGGTGAACCAGTTTCTTTGGCTCTTGAGTGTAACATTGGGTTCTTTTTTTATTTCACGGTTGATGATAGACACGTAAAAACTGGAGAAGTTATTGTTTGCGTACATTTGCCAAGAGCCGCTCGCATGTCAAAATGAGACAAACGATAGTCTTGTACATTTTAAGTGCGTTCTCTTCTTGAAAAGCTATTTTCACAGTCCCCTGCGGGCGCTGTTTCTACACTCATTTCTTGGTAACTATTTGCAATTTTCTTTTGCCTTTTCTTTTCAGCCCTTTTAAGAAGATATTAGTAAAAGCAGTATATTCAGCGTTACTTCGGTTTATTCGCACTGTGAGTAACGCAAGAACTGAAAACAAACAAATTAATAAAAAATTCTCAAAGGAAACATTCTACTGTGTATGCGCTGCCTTGGAGCTCCTACGTCTGTCAGTTTCAGGTCTAGTCAATCTCTGTTTGTCAGTAATTTGGATGAAATTTGTGTTGGCGAGTAGGCGCGGCTTTATTTTGAGGTAACTACGTGGAGCCACGCTGGAGACCATTCTGGCATTTGGCACCTGTGTGCGTATAGCTGTGTACCACAGCTGGCGGAGCACGCAGCACTGTGCATCACGTGAACCTACGACAGCTAGACAATTTACAGTACAACGGTCTCAATTTTCAGAGTGCAGATGTTGAAGAGGTCGGAGCTGTGGCTGCAGCGAGCGTTCTCTTGTTGCAGGTGTACACGCCTACCGGCTTCGAAAAGTACGCGTCGACGTACAACGTGGCGGACTACAGGATCCGCTTCGCCGTCTGGGACACGTCTGGTGAGTGCGCATGCGCGGCGCGCCGCCTGCACAAAGCGCGCTGCCAGCCCGCCGACTGCCCGCCTTTCACAGCCGCAGCCGCTGCCGCCTCCCCGGTCGTCGCTAAGTAAGCGTGGCGCGCGGGCGCGGGCGAGCCCTCATTGTGGCCCGAGATTACTTGTTACGGAGCGCGGCCCAGGTGTGTGCACATGAAAGCGCTCTTAGAAACGATGCCCTTCTCACCTGCCTGCTGCGCTATTCATGAATCGCCTCCACGTAAAGGATGAGCGTGGAAGCCAGACACATCACAACAGCGATCGATCCGGCCAGAAACGGAGGCAGATGTCGGTGGGGACTGTCAGAACATCGTCTGGAAAGATTAATCAAAAAGATGCCGATGGTTATAGCCAGAAGTTAAATACATCTAGAACAAGGGTTTCGTAAGCTGTTACTAGAATTTCCTTAGGATACTTCGAACGAATCCGATAGTTTTATAGATTTATTTCCCTTCAAAATCACGCCAGACATATACTGTAAAATACCGGGTGTTCAAAAAGTCAGTATAAATTTGAAAACTTAATAAACCACTGAATAATGTAGATAGAGAGGTAAAAATTGACACACATGCTTTGAATGACATCGGGTTTTATTAGAACCCACCCCCCCCCCCCCCCCAAAAAAAAACAAAGTTCACAAAATGTCCGACAGATGGCGCTGGGCAGCAAAACGTCAGTGACTGCTACCGTGACGGGTGAGAGGTACGCCGATACGTTACAGAATCGCATCATCCCCAGCCTGGCTGATAAACACCTGCCGCAACGTACGATGTTTACTCAGGATGGCGCTCCACCCCATTTTGCTAGACGCGTGAAAGATCTCTTGCGCGCGTCGTTTGGTGATGAACGTCTGCTCAGCCGCCACTTTCGTCATGCTTGGCCTCCCAGGTCTCCGTGCGATTATTGGCTTTGGGGTTACCTGAAGTCGCAAGTGTATCGTGATCGACCGACATCTCCAGGGATGCTGAAAGACAACATCCGACGCCAATGCCTCGCCGGACATGCTTTACAGTGCTGTTCACAACATTATACCTCGACTACAGCTATTGTTGAGGCATGATGGTGGACACATTGAGCATTTCATGTAAAGAACGTCATCTTTAATTTGTCTTAATTTGTTATGCTAATTATTGCTATTCTGATCAGATGAAGCGCCATTTGTCGGACATTTTTTGAACGTTTGTATTTCCTTGGTTCTAATAAAACCCCATGTCATTCCAAGCATGTGTGTCAATTTGTACCTCTCTATCTACATTATTCCGTGATTTATTCAGTTTTCAAATTTATCCTGACTTTTTGATCACCCGGTATTTAACACTTTTGACTTTCCAGTGATTGTACAACAATGTTGCTCCCCGCCTAATTCCGCTCTATACATCGCTGCATTCGTCAGTCCGAAGTCTGGTTTTGAAGCGGCTCTCCACGCTTGTCTGTCTTATGCAAGCCCCTTCTTCTCTGCATTAATCCTGTATTACCAGATTCTCGTAAAATTTACGATTGCAGTCGGTATCTCTCCGTTCTTCCGGCCAATCTGGACACTTCAGTGACATTTGCTCATGAGTACCTTCATGGAAAAAATAGTTGATAACAATGCCTGAATTGTTCATTGCCTGACACCAGTGGTTTGCTGGAACTGGTGCCTTTGTCGTGAATGTTACGAATGTTTGCTAATGGTGTGCCTGTTTCTAATAGTCGCCATACTTGTTATGTAGAATTTCTCAGTGTGGCATACTACGTGTAATGTCAAGCACGCACAATTGGGAGAGTTTTACGTTGTGTCACATTTTGGTCTTCATCAGTGCTAATCTCGTCTTTTGCTGCTAAAATTAGCACAATGTGGGTGGCTCTGAGTTCGATTTTGACACTGATATACTGGGCAATTAGCTTTAATAAGCTGATAAACACATAATGGGGAATTCAGTGAAGAGGAATCTTTTCTTCAGCAAGTTAACGTTGTATGTACAGATGACAGTGATGTAGACCCAGGCGCTGAAATAGCAAATGACGACCCTGTTGAAGAATCCCGGGGTGACCGTGAAGAAAGCAGAAGACTCTCTACTCATTTTGTGGATACATACTCTTGGAGTCATAATAATTATAGTAATGTGTGACTAGTGAATATCATGAATTACGGCTTCTTTTCCCATAACATTTGGAGCAGTGAAATTGTCATTATAAAACAGGGCATTTTGTACCTATTTTGTATGTAACATAGCAATGGAGATCTAATAACTGACTAGCGAATAACATACAGTGTTTTAATAGTAACTTAACATTCCCCCCCCCCCCCTCCAGTATTCTGGGATTAATATTAAAACCTGCACTCACTTGAGCTTGCTTATCATAATCAAGTCTTGGTCGCCATTTACTCATTTTACCCCCTACAATTTCTTCCAGTGAGAAATTCATTATTTTTTAATTATCACGGCGTGTTATATCAACCGATCCCTTCTTTGGGTCAGGTTATGCTATAAATTTCTATTCCTCGCGAACGAATTCGCCACCTCTTCAGCAGCTACCCGATCCTCTTAATCTTCAGCATGCTTCTGTAGCACCATATTTCAAAAGCTTCTATTCTCTTTTTCTCTGTCTCGCTTATCGTCCGTGTGTCATATCGATATAACTGTACAATCATACAAATATTTACAGAAACAATGTCCTAATATTTATATTTATATTCTATGCTAACATGTCTTTTTCTTACTACTGTAATTCTGCATTTTATATCCTCTTTAGTTGTATCATTATTAACTTTTTGCTCTGCAAATTGAAAAGCATCCACATGCAACCCATTTCCCAATATGATTCCATCACCATCGTTTGATTTAATTCGAATGCTTTCCATTATCCTTGCTTAACTTTTGTCTTTACAATCTCTCTCCAAGACACTACCTATTCCATTCAGTTGCTCTTCCAAGAACTTTACCGCGTCTGAAAGAATTACGTTGCCATATGCACATCATAAAGTTGTTATTTCTTCTCCCAGATCTTTAATTTCCTTTCCAGATATCTCCTTATTTTGCTGGACTGTTTTCTCAGTATACAGATTGAATAACTAACAATTACTGCATCCTTTTCCTGTCCTTCTCTTCTAACTGCAACATGGTTCTTGTACAAGCTGTAGATAATCTTTCTTTCCCCGTATTTCATCTCAGCTACCTACATACTATCATACAGGTAACTCTGTTCTACATTATTAAAACTTCTGTAAATCTACATTAGCCATAAAAGTACGTTCGCCGGTTTCCAACCTGTCTTCTATGTCATGTCTCATTTTAATTCAGTCCTCTGCAAGTCACCCTGTATTTTACTTCAAGCAACTGTCTTTTGCAACTGCCCTATATACAACAATAACACCCATGGGCAGCCTCATTACGATTCCGACGTTATCCACTAGAACGTTTTGAACAGTAGGAGTAGGGGACTGATGACCTTAGCTGTTTAGTCCCCCTTAAACATCACAACAACCAACCAACCAACCAACAGTAGGAGACCTGTAATACACTCTTGGAGAGTGTCAGAAATAATTTTGAAGGGAAGCGTTTTACAGGGTTGCTGTTTGCGTAATCAGTGTTTCTTCGTAAAAAGTGGATTTCGTAAGCCACTTCTCACGAATTAATGGGGCATATGGCTCATTGTTATAAGTGGAAAACCAGATTTAATTGAAAAATTGTACTCTAGATGGACAAAACTGCGCAAACACAACAAAGGACTACGTAGAGCCATTCCCTTGGATCGGAGATAACTGCAATAAAAATACCGGATGGTTATAATAGATTAAAGTGCAGTTACTCAAAGAAGTCCAGTATGCGCTGTAATCGTAGTGAGGCAGCGAAACTTGGTAAAATTTCTAATGCGTTAATGACGAAACGATTTACGCTGTAAAAAAAAATATTTCCAATTGTGATCGCTAGTTGCCAATGTGGCACTGTGATTGATTTTATTATTAACAACCGTTTTCACAGTTGGTTCAATATGAGCAGCGGAGACGGCGACGAGATGCTGCATCCGTAAAGCGACGTGATCAACAGATGCTTGCAACAGTTCCGGTGGGATCTGATCAACTTCTTTCTTTACGCTGGCTTTCTGATAAGGTAGAGACCGAACGCGTCCAGGGTAACGCGTTCTTGTAATTATTCTGAGCCAAAAGTCACATGGATTCAAATCAGGTGATTTACAGGCTATGCATCTGGAAAATCTCCGGACATAACAAGCTTGTGAAGCTTGCGTTAACCAGGTCTGCCACTGCGCGAGGAGCATGAGACGTTGCCCCCATCTTGTATGAAGACAGTGATTTCCACACATCTGCACTCTTCCGAAGCAGGAGTCACGCTGTACAACAAGATACTGCTAACGTCCAGCCGTTGTGGTACACCTGACAGGCCCCCTGGTCGTATTCTCTTCAAAGAAGAATGGACGGAGAATAAAGATGCTTGCGAATCCACACTACACAATCATTAATGGCGAGTGCAGTGACTTCTTGTGCACAACACGCGATTCATCACTACTCCAACATCGGGATTTCTGTGTATTCACTGCACCGTGTAGTGTAAAATGTGTCTGATCACTCCACTGAACACTGTCATATCATGTTTCATCAGTTTCGATCCGTGGCGGGAACCGAGGAGCAGATTCAGAACCTTGCTGCGGATCATGAGGTTTCAGTTGCTGCACCATATGGATCTTGTACGGACACTGGTGTAATATAGACTGTAAAACTTTACGTGCTGTTGACCATGGAACGGACAATTCTCGTGACACTGCACGAGCACTAGCGCTACCCAGGGCACGTGCTGCATGGTCAGTTACAGCAACAGCTATGTCGTCAGTGACTCCCACCGGCATTGGAAGTCTTCCTCTTCGAGTGTCTACAAAGCTCAGACGTGTTTTCGAATTTAATTAACCAACTAAACTAAACTCCTTCGGAACAGGCCTCGGAACACCCTAACGGTACTGACCGACCGCCGTGTCACCCTCACTCTATAGGCGTCACTTGTTCCGCATATGGAGGGGCGTGAGGGCAGCATACCGTTCTCCTTGCTGTTGTCAGTTGTCGTGACCGGAGCCGCTACTTTTCACATAGCTCCTCAATTTGCCTCATAAGGGCTGAGTGTACCCCACTTGCCAACAGCGCTCGGCAGACCGGGTGGTCACGCAAGTGCAATCCAGCGCTTAACTTCGGTGATCTGACGAGAACCGATGTTACCAGTGCGGCAAGGCCGTTGGCTTCGAATTCCGTTATCATCTTCCTTAAACCATTTAATGGCATCATACATCGGGCCTCTGCTCAGACCTCTCAGTTGGTGACACTCTCTCAATGCAGTACTGTAATCGCTGCCCTTCACGTAAAACAGTTTCACTTACAACGCGCGGTCTGTCTTCTCGATAGCCGTACTGTCCTCTTACGTAATGGCTTCTCAAACGACAGCGTGGCTGTCGTACCGTCTTCCAAACGGTGTAAAGCGCCAGATTTGCACCTGGCGGCCAAAATTGGAACTAAGGTTTTCCAGCCTATATAGCTTCCACATTTACGCATTAGCATATGTATCAAGTTTCGTTGTCGTGCGACGATTACAGCCCACACTGTATCTCTATGAGTAGCCGCAGTTTAATTGTAACCAGTCTGTACAGTTCGAGAAGAGGGATGTCTCAGTTCTAATCAGTCGTAAACACACGGTTTTTGGTATTACTAAATAGCTTTCACATTTGGTGCTACTCTTAGGCAGATGCTGTCATGTAATGATTGTGTTACGTGCCTTTCAACATAAAGGGCCCTCAAATACGTTCTTTGTGCGCAAAAATACGAAAAAAGCGAACAAAATCGACGTTCCTTCTGCAGAGCCAATGAATCGTCGTCTGCTGCGCCTTAATGACGTACAGAGGACGTCCACATCTGCTTTATTACAACACTGTGCGGCAAAAAAGGCACAAATCTGTGCACTTCCCTGTCTATTCTAAGTGTGCGCGGTTGAATGTCTGCTATGCCAAGAAACAACAGAGTCTGATGTGTACAGCAGGAGCTACCGTTTCGTTTCCTCAGGCACACGTTGCTCTTTGTACCAAAGTCAACAGCCACGACAAAAATCGATTCCGGAATAAATGGGAAGCACGCCATAACTTTTAAACATTTTCTTGAACGTATACGAGGGTTGTAACTCAAATAGTGGCAACTATTTGTTCACAACCGATAGAAAAGAGTTACATGTTTGCACCTGTTACTGTCCTTGAGATTAGTCACCAGCGTTGTGTAGAACCCGTTGCCAGCGATGTAGGAGGTGTAGTATACCGTTAGCAGAGCTTGTTCTGTTGATCATGCGAATGTAGCGGTCTACTGCGTGTCGAATCTCTAGAACAGTTCTGAAACGAATGCCACCGTCAATGCACAGTATTACTGCTCGTTTTTGGAGCATCACCTGCGACCAGCTTTGCGAAAGAAGCGACGACACTTTCTGCGCAACCCACCCATCATTCTGCACGACAATGTGCGGGCGCATACAGCGCAAGCTGTGGCTGCTCTGTTCTGTCGATGGGACTGGGAAGTACTGTACCATCCACCATGCTCCCCCGACTTAATTCCTTGTGACTTTGATTTGATTCCAAAGATGAAGGAACCACTCGGATCATTCGCTTCAGAACTGTTCCAGAGATTTGACAGAACAAGCTCTGCTAACGGTATACTACGACTTCCACATCGCTGGCAAAGGGGTTCTACACAACGCTGTAGGACAGTGACAGGTGCAAACATGTACCTCTGTTTAAGTTCCAACCCTCGTATATCGTTTTGTCAAAAGCTAACAATTTAATCCTTAATACATAAACAGAATCACAGAGAATCGCTCTATACCCGACTATCCCCGACACACTCAGGTGAACAGCGTTCCCTCAGCATCCACTAGACGCGCCCACGACTAGAAGCAGTGCGCCGCGCCATGTACTGAGTGGCTAAAATTAACGTGTATCTACTCACACATGTCCAGTGTCGGCTGTAATTGTCGTATGGCAGCGAAACTTGGTATATATTCTAATGCGTTAATGCGGAACCGATGTACACTGGAAAAAAATAGTTGAAATTTTGGCCACCAGGTGCAAATCTGGCCCCGTGACTGCGAGAAAGACGTATAGAAACGTTTGCAAATGCAGTGGCTTAGGAACGGGACGTGGGAAGAAAGGGTCAAACAAGTGAGAAAGGCATAACGTTGATTTTATTATTACTGCCGCTAATACAGTTTGTTCAAAGCGAACAAAGGAGGTGTCGACGAGGTGCTTTACAGCGCCAGATTTGCACCTGGTGGCCAAAATTTGAATTAATTTTTTCCAGGGAAAATCGGTTCAACATTAACGCATTAGAATACCTACGAAGTTTCGCTGCCATATGATAACTACAGCCCACAAGGGATCTCTGTGTGTAGCTGCCCATTAATTTATTATAGTCACATAGCATCATAATGCATCACTCCATAAACTCTTCTTTCAGTGCTCTAAACGCCAATAACTGCTGTGCTTGTTTCACTCTAAGCGACGCTGAACATTTATTGTTGCCATAAGTCGATTTTAGACAGTAACACAACAATTTAACACGAGATTATCAGGTTCGCTTGTACAGCCAGGATTCGTGTACAAAATACTCTTGATTTCTTCTCGAATCGTAATTAGAATAAAAACTCGAGCTTTTGACGGTAATTTCCACGGTCTTTGTCGGAAAGTCTGGCTGTCTTCACGTTGCCAGATGATTTGTTGACCGTGGCACCTGTTGGAATGTACATTACTCTTACAATTTCTCTGTAATCCGTCAACGTTGAGATCACGGTTTTGGACATCGCAATAAATCTAGCCTCGGTTCAGGTTAGAGTTATTGTTTTACAACACCAGCAACAAGCATAAACATATGTTTCATGAAAACAGACATTTTGTCCCTCACTCTTCAAAATACTCTCATTAAAGAGGCCCCAAAGGTCAGAACGCGCTACAATAACGTTGTTTGGGATAGCGGCTATAACTATGGAAGAACATGGAAACGGGTTCTTGATGTTGGGATACTACAGAGAAATTCCCCAAATTATCTACGTTCCAATGGACGTCAGTGGAACGGCAGGCATCGTCACGATCTCCGGTAGCAGAGATTTAATTACTACAGAACACAGGATACTAAAATAAACAGAGGGATTCATGTGTTCAGTCAATTGGATGAAGAGGCACTAGTGTCGTCAGATATTAGAACTGTTATTGAAGTTTGGAAGAAGAGTCGGCCATG
Organism: Schistocerca gregaria; assembly: GCF_023897955.1. Taxonomy (NCBI): domain Eukaryota; kingdom Metazoa; phylum Arthropoda; class Insecta; order Orthoptera; family Acrididae; genus Schistocerca; species Schistocerca gregaria. The sequence goes on along the minus strand of NC_064921.1, from coordinate 370,441,925 downwards.
CACGCAGCACAAAAGTTAAAAGTTGGAGGGACGCGCAGTGACATACATTTACTGTAAGGAAAGTTCTAAGGTAATACGGACTGCTACACAATACGCACAGGATAAAGAATTGGGCTATAGGTTGATAAATACTAAATGAAAGGCATGTAGCTGTTCAGAGGCAACGTGGGAAGCCTTCAATCACAGCTGCAGATGACTATTGTCGAAAGTCTTTCAGAAAACCCAAATAAATTGTGTTCATATATGAAGGGTCTAAGTGATGTCCACATTTTCATCGATTTCACAGGAACTGAAACTGAGGGTACTAAAGCAAAAGCAGTAATAATGAACTCGGGTTTCAAATGACCCAATATAAAGAAGAATCTAGGGTATCGCCACATCTACGTAGATTGGAACTTAATTAGTGGCAACACCGCTGTGGAGACACTATGCAATGAAATCTACTATTGTCGCTGATAGCACACGTTGTTGACATACTTACCTTACCTCCGAGCAAATGGACTCGTCCGTCCCCGTCAACTGCGTGCGCACGATCGAGGGAAACAGTCACTTGAGAGTGAGCGGTCTAACGTGACGACGTCACTATGTTTTAGAAACAGGAACAACGGAGTTGGATCAAGATTGAATGTGCCAGAGGTCGTACAGCACGACAGTGTCATCAAGGTCTTCGAGAGGCGTGCGGGGAATCGGCCTTGCCGTACAGAACAGTGGAACATTGGGCAAAAGCCTTCAACGTGGGTCGGAAAACTGTTGCAGACATGCATCGGGCAGGTAATTCGAGCGCCTCTGAAGAAGTGCATGGTGTTTGACGCGTTAGAGGACAGTGTTCGACGCCATAAGATTCGTGACCTCGCCCTGAAACCGGATTAGCGCTTACGTCTGTGATTCGCATCCTGAAGGAACGCCCGGGCATGCGAAAAATTGCATCACTTTGGGTTCCGCATGAACTGATGGAAATGCAGAAATTGATGTGTTACGACGCTTCTCAGATACACTTGTAGCGCTATGAGAGCGAAGGAGAGGCTTTCTTACGCGGTATCGTAACACTGGATGCGACATGGCCACATCGTAGGAACCAAAACTGAACGAATGGCGTCATTATGGTCGAAAGTGCGTCAGAGCCTCAGTATCGTGAAAGTTACGGTGATTCTCGTGTACGACTGTCATGTTATCTTAATGCATTACGTTCCTCCACGGCAGACCGTCAACGCACAATATTACCGTTCGTTTTTGGAGCGTCACATGCCACCAGCTTTGCGAAAGAAGCGGCGACACATTCTGCGCAACCCACCCATCATTTTACACGACAATGCGCGGGCGCATACAGCGCAAGCTGTGGCTGCCCTGTGCGGTCGATGGGAATGGGAAGTACTGTGCCATCCATCATACTCTGCGGACTTAAGTCCTTGTGACTCTGATTTGATTCCAAATATGAAGGAACCACTTCGTGGCATTCGCTTCAGAAATTTTCCGGAGATTCGACAGGTAGTAGACCGCTCAATTCCCACAATCAACTAAACAGGTTCTGCCAGCGGTATACTAGGCCGTCCACATCGCAGGCAACGGGTTCTACACGACGCTGGTGACTACTTTGAAGGACAGTAACAGGTGCAAACATGCAACTCTTTTGTATCGGTTGTGAGCAAATAGTGGCCACTACTTAAGTTCCAAATTATCGTACCTGATAAAATATGTGTAATACAGTAGTTATAGGATAAATTATCAAATTTGCAGCGGAGCGTGTGCTGTTTGAAACGTACCCGGGTAATTAAAACGTTACGAGTATATCGAACTGAAGCTCGAAAGTGGAAACTTCGCCTTTCGCCAGGAAGTGCTCAACCGACTGAGCTATCCAGACACGACTCATGTCCAATACTGTTGATAATATTTCACTTGTAGAATCTTAGTACGTATTCTGAGCTCAAATGTGATGATGTATTTCTAAAAGAATGACCACCTCCGTACCAACAAACATGCATTCCGGAAACACAACAATCTGAAAACCATGTACCAAGACAGTCGGATAGGTGCAGTATTTCTTAACTTGTGGAAAGCATTGGCCTCAATACCACACTTGCACTTGTTACCAAAAGTGCGTACCACAAAGAATGGCTGTTCGGCTTGGCATTGGTTCATAGTGTTCTAGGATATCTTTCTGAGGGCTACCTGGCCAAATTCTGCGCAAATCCCAGTCTTTTTGGAGACCCATGTCCATAATCTCAAAACGTTCTCAAGAGATTCGCCGACCTCGCTCGCCAAGGTAGGGGTTGAGAAGCACGAAGACACAGTAAAAACTATCACCGTGTACAAGCGGGCATTATCTTGCTGGAATGTAAGCCAAGTTGGCCTGCCATGAAGGGCAACAAAGTGGGGCGAAGTACATCGTCTACATACCGATGTGCTGCAAGGATGCCGCGGATGACAACCGAAGGGTTACGGTTATGGAAAGAAATGGCACCGCTGCCCTTCACTCTAGCTTGTCAGACCGTACGACCGACGACATTCAGTTTGGTATTCTACTGCTGTCCGGAGCGCCTCCAGACACATCTTCACCTGCCATCGGGACTCAGCTCGAAGTGGGACTTATCAATGAAGACAATTCTGCTCCAGTCAGGCCTCGATGACCTGCGTAGATTTCTCTGCATACGCCTCAGAGAGCGGTGGGATACCAACGTAACTGTCGCGTGCTGTACGGCCTGACATCCAGCAGTGATGATCTGGGACGCCATTTCATTCCATAGCAGGACACCTTTGATTGTCATGTGCTGCACACCTACAGCCCACTGGCATGTCGGTGATATTATGCAACCCGTTTTAATGACGTTCGTGGCAAACCATCCTGGTCTTACATATCAACAAGGTAATGCCCTTCCACACACGGCGTGAGTGTCTTGTCTTCGTGCTTGCCAAACACAACATCTGCCAGCCAGGTTGCTGGATCTCTCTTCAACTGACAATGCTTTGAACTTTATGGTTAAGATCCCCAACTAGCTCGGGGTTTCCTACATAGCACTCCAATTGTACAGAAATTGCCATGCTATCCTCAGGAAGATATTCAACAACTCTGTCAATCAATGCTGTGCGTCTAAGTACAAGAGGTGGACCACCACATTTTGTGAAGCCCTTTCTCCTAGATAAATTATCCAATTTTTTTGAAATTCAATAGTTTTTTTGTCTTCACATGTGTGTCACATCTACCGATTTCCGTCGCTTTTGGGTAATTCCTTCGTGGTGCGTTTCTTTTTTCCCTTTGTTTTCTTGTCGTGTGTGTATGACCTTACATACAATAGTAACAAATGGCTCTGATCACTACGGGACTTAACTTCTGTGGTCATCAGACCACTAGAACTTAGAACTACTTAAACCTAACTAACCTAAGGACATCACACACATCCATGCCCAAGGCAGGATTCGAACCTGCGACCGTAGCGGTCGAACTGTTCCAGACCGGTGTGGCCGAGCGGTTCTAGGTGCTACAATCTGGAACAGTTCGACCGCTACGGTCGCAGCTTCGAATCCTGCCTCGGGCATGGATGTGTGTGATGTCCTTACGTTAGTTAGGTTTAAGTAGTTCTAAGTTCTAGGGGACTGATGACCACAGCAGTTAAATCCCACAGTGCTCAGAGCCATTTGAACCATTTAGAACCACTCGGCCACTCCGGCTCAATAGTAACACCAACTTCAATTTTTCACGGATGATGTTGTCTGTAGTGAAGTATTGTCTGGAAAAAATTGAAATGTGAAGATTAAACCGATATATGTACACGAAGCTTCCGCTCCCATAGAGATTTGCGTCAGGAAGGCGACAGAGATGCATATCGCTCCCTAATTAACTCAGATACCGAATTAGGAGCTGCTGTACAACGTATTTAATGATATTAAATCGGTGGCCCTAGGAAACGAGTCCTGGGGGTTGGGATTCACAAAATCATTTACGGGTTACCGCTGTGAAAAGTGATTCGCTAACTACTGAGTTAAAATCTTGGCCCAAGTAACTATACGTTTGTTATAATCATTCTCAGGCTACACAAAAGAAATAATGACATTAATGCGCATCTTAACCAAGAAAATGATAAAGCACAGGGGGTTGCTGTTCTCTCACTAAATAATCTGCTTAACAGTTCTCCATACAGCCGGCTTCCCGATGGCGCCGTTTCTAGAACATTCTATATCGCTTTTCCGCCTCATTTCTTTCTTTCTTAGTTTATCAGTCCGTGGTTATCGCACTTGCAATATGTTCAGAATGTCAGCTCCTAACCTCCCACTCTCTTGTATTATTTAAGAGTGCTCCACGCAAAATCCTTCCGTCTCTTAGTGGAAGAATTCCTGACAGCACCAGATCTGAAACCTGACTGACGCAGCTCACATTCACCAGGAGACAGAAAAATGAATAGCGTCACTTCCATCAGGAGTGCAAGGCACAGGGATCTGTTCAAACTGTCTCGCACTCCACCGGCCTTCCGAGAAGTCGCTGGGCTGTGTAAATGTCCTCTGCGAAGCCTGCTTTGACCGAGGTGGACCTGGCTGTAAAATGGCCATTCATTTGCTTCGGGCGAGCCTCATAGTCACTTATTAGTTTCAGCATTTTAGGCAGACCCGTACTGGCTGTCTACGGCGCAACAAAAAAATTTGCTCGACGCCAGAACGGCGCCTATCGGAATAGTGTTGGTCGTGTGAGTACCTGCGGCCCAGCTGACCAGAGGCACTGTGCCACCACCAGTTGGCAGGGTCCTCAGAAGTAAGTCTCTGTCCTTTAGAAAGAATCTGTGCTAGAATCTCGGGCCGCAGCCCTTGTGCCATCCGCTGGCTCGCAAGTGAAGTTAGCTATTACATATGAAAAAATTATCGATCAGAATCGATTTTTTGGTTAATACATAGGGACGGATGGCTTGACTTTACAATCACTGCTTTCATTGCTCTGATTAATAACAATGTTAAATCAGTGAGAAACAATGTTACAGTAATTGTGATTAATGGAACTCACGGAGCAAAATTAGATGTGTCTGGGCAGGAATGAATGACAGCTCTTAAACTATTCGGTCAGATCTTGATACGACCTACAAGTGGTGTAGAGATTGACAACTTGCAGTGATACTTTGACTGCTCTGCACACGCCCCTGATGATGGCCACATGTGCTCTGGATTCACTTACAATATGTGATCAAAAGTATGCGGAGACCTGGCTGAAAATTACTTAAAAGTTCGTGCCGCCCTCAATCTGTAATGCTGAAATTCAATATAGTGTTGGCCCACCCCTAGCCTTCGTGAAAGCTTCCAGTCTCGCAGGCATACGTTCAATCAGGTGCTGGAAGGTTTCTTGGGCAATGGCTACCCATTCTTTACGGAGTGCTGCACTGAGGAGAGGTGCCGATGTCAGTCGGTGAGGCGTGGCATGAAGTCGGCGTTCCAAAACAACCCAAATGTATTCTGTAGAATTCAGGTGAAGACTCTGTGCTGGCCAGTCCATTATAAGGATGTTATTGTCGTGTAACTACTCCGCCAGAGGCCGTGCATAATGAACAGGTGCTCGATCTCGATCGTCTTGAAAGATGAAATCGCCATCCCCGAATTGCTCTTCAACAGTGGAAAACAAGAAGGTGCTTAAAACATCAATGTAGGCCTTTACTGTAATAGTGTCACGAAAAACAACAAGGGGTGCAAGATCCCTCCATGAAAAACACGACCACACCATTACATCACCGTCTCCGAATTTTACTGTTGGGACTCCACAAGCTTGTAGATGCCATTCATCGGGCATTCGCCATACCCACACCCTGCCATCGGATCGCCACATTGTGTACTGTGATTCGTCACCCCTCACAACGTTTTTCTACTGTTTAATCGTCCAATGTTTACGCTCCTTACACCAAGCGAGGCGTCGTTTGGCCCTTACCGGCGTGATGTGTGGCTTATGAGCAGCCGCTCGACCCTGAAATCCAAGTTTTCTCACCTCCTGCCAACTGTCGTAGTAATTGCAGTGCATCCTGATGCAGTTTGGAGTTCCTGTGGGATGGTCTGGACAGATGTCTGCCTACTACACATGACGACCCTCTTCAACTGTCGGCGGTCTCTGTCAGTCAGCAGACGAGGTGTGGCCTGTACACCTTTGTGCTGCACGTGTCTCATCATGTTTCACTTCACTACCACATCGGACACAGTTGAATTAGGGATGTTTTGGAATGTGGAAATCTCGCGTACAGACGTAAGACACAAGTGACACCGAATCACCTGACCACGTTCGAAGACCGTGAGTTCCGCGGGTCGCTGATATGGAGTATCTAGCAGTAGGTGGCAGCACAATGCACCTAAGATGAAAAACGTATGTTTTTGGGGGTGTCCGGATACTTTTGATCACATAGTGTACGTGCACCTTTGTTCCTTCCGTGGGAGGCTCTGAACGTGATCGTGAGTGGTCACTTCCACCTCTCTGTGTGCTCCTGCCGTGTTAGTCAAACGGCCGCTCTTGTCTCTGCGTGCAGCGGTCAGATAGAACAAGTAGTAGAATTTCCGCCTTAAGAGCGAGAAGCTTTGTAGGTTCGTTCTGTGTGCATTTGCTGCTGTGATCTTACTTTTATCTCTGTGTCTGTCTTCGATTTTAACACTCTATGGTGTCCCTTGCCGTGAGAGGAACACTAGGCTATTTCTCTGATATGAGGGGACTTCAAACAGTAAGTTGCTTATTATCCTGGAGGCCAAGTAACTTTTAATGAATGCAGCGGTACACTTCAAAGTGACACAGATACATGACATTGTTTTCAAAAGTAGTTACCAAGTGACTGTATACAATCTACTTTCATAGCATACTTGTTTTAAAAAAAATCTTTCTTTTGCACAGCAACATGGCCTAAAAACATGGAAAAAGCTTAACCTCAGAGCCTTATATCACGAGAAAAGTTATCGTATTGAAACATTTGAAAACTGGAAAGAACTTGCAATGTGACTACAGAAATGTGAAAAAGTCGATGACGGTGCTCAGAACAACGTAAGTCATTTGAGAAATGGAAAGCTGTATCAACAAAAATTCTTGAATGTGTATTGTATTTATTCAGGTAGTCCTTACACTTGGATGGCTACTGAGAAGAGCTTTGTGGAAATGAGGACCTTGGAAATTTCCTTGAAATCTGCACGCTACTCGCCAAACATGATGCAGCTGCGATTCACCGTCTTCACAAAGTTCAGCATACAGACTGCTTGGTTGTATCTTACCTTTGTCCACGAAGCCAAAAAGAAGTGCTTGATGATTATATCAAATACAAAAATTTAAGAAAAAATTTTAGGCCATGTTTTCCCCATCATGTTTGATAGTACACTACGTCTACAACTACGTCTTCACAGATACTCTGCAAGCCACCGTACTGTGCTTGCCAAAGGCACCCTGTACCACTACTTCTCACTTCCTTTCATATTCCACTTGCACACAGTGCGAGACAAAAACAACGTTTGTCTGCCTCCGTACGAGCCCTAATCTCTCGTACCTTATCTTGGTGATTCTAGCGCGGAGTGTATGTTGGTGGCAGTAGGATCGTTCAGCAGTCAGCTTCAAATCCCGGTTCTCTAAAGTTTCTCGACACTGCTTCTCGAAAAGAACTTTGCCTTCCCTCCATGGATTCCCATTTGACTTCCAGAAGCATCTCCGTGACACTTACGAGTTGTTCCGACCTACCGGTGACAAATTTAGCAGCCTACCTCTGAACTGCTTCGATGTCTCCCTTCAGTCCGACCAGATACGGATCCCAAACACTCGAGCAGTACTCAAGAATAGGTCGCACCAGTGTCCTATAAGCGGTCTTCTTCACAGGTGAACCATTCTTTCCTAAAATTAAACGCACGTCGACCAAATGTGTCTGCGTTGTGCACATACTGATGGTTCAGATGTCTCAGTAGAGGAATACTGTATTAACTTCATTCTGTTACAAAGCAAATCAGCTACTGAAACTACAAAACAAATGTGTGACAAGTTGGAAGGAGACTTTCTAAAACTGGAGTACTGCTGGTGACAAGTATACGATAGTCTACGTTCATGAATGACACATTATTGGTGTTGAGAGACGTACTTTGAATATAAACCCCAAACAATGTTGGCGCCACGTAACAATCACTCAGCCTTGCTGGAATACATGCAGCACCTGTTGGAACCAAATTGGTGACTTTTTTTGGCACTTTGCAAAATGTGTACAAATTTTTCTCAGACTCTAAGTAGGTGAGCTGTTCTTAAACAAATTGTTTGAGTTAATGTCAAACGACCCTGACAAACAACATGTGAGTTCAAAGCATGAATCTGTACATAAATTTGCTGAGCACATTGAAAGAATAATAGAAGCCTGTGCAGTCTTGACGGATGCATCAGAAGATATATATAAGAAACCAAAGGAGATGCAGGCATTTTGTTGGTTTGCATTATGACCTATCCTTTCTTTGCATTCCTTTATTTTTGGAACCTAGTGGTTACGAACTGAATGTTGCTCAGATACACCTACAGCAGAGAGAATTTGGACTTATCATTGTGTTAAAACGCAGACTTTTTGTGAGGAAAAGCGTTATTCTCTAGTCACAAAAGCAGCTGAGAAGGCTATGTAGATATGCTATACATCTGATATTTCGACAGAAAGAAGAATTTAAGGACGACAGAAAAAGTCTGCTGAGAAAAGTATCCAGTCTGGCTTAAATTAAGTTCAGGAAACACTTCGGGAACTTAAAGTAGGAAAAAAGCTAACATAAAAATTATAAATAACGTGCGTTACAAATGAGTGTACAGTAACCTCGGATATTACTGGGTGCAGAACAAGAGGAATATATTTATGTAAAAAATCTCCGAACTGAATGCTTCAGTTATGACTGCTGAAGTACAGCGTACTAAAATCAAAATTCCTTTATTTAAAGAATTACGTGCAGAAGGAAACATTTCGGTACTGACCACTTTAAAATTATTAAGCTCGATAATTAACTGGAAGATGCAAGGGAGTTTAATTAACACTGTTGTGTCACTAAGAAAATTTTTACCATCGTTGTATCAAATGATTCTTGTGGATGAAGTGTTCCCAAACTAAAGCTAAAGAACGCCTATCTGAGATCGACTACAAGCCATGAAAGGTTAAGTAACATAGCAGTTTCATCAGTTGAAAGAAAAAAATGTAAATTTTAACCATGCATCTGAAAAATTTGCAAGAATAGAATTCATAATTTTCAATAATAATTTATTCACTAGCATGACAAATTTATAATAATTAATAATAAATTAATATTATATATATAATATATATATATATATATATAATAATATAATAAATAATAATTTATTCACTAGCATGACAAACGAAAAAAGTAAAACTATTAATATATGAAAGAAGAGTAATGAGGAAGATATGGGGACTGTTCTTAGATAAAGCAGAATGGAGAATGAGGAGGAGTGACGAAATCTACCTCTGGAAGCAATAACCAACAATATTGCGAAGAGCGGAAGAATCCCGATGGGGGAGGGGGGGGGGGGGGGGGGGGGAGGGCATGTAGCCCGCATCCAAGAACACAGACAGGTGACGGGGGAACTGAACATTAGAATCCCCAGAGGACGACGGAGGCAGTGCTGGATGGGCGACGTAGTCAAGGGCGCTCATACCTAGGGGTAAGGAGGGGGCCGCACTCATCCCCCTACCTGTCAGGGAGAGGTAGTCTGCTGTTTTCTTTCAAAGAATTATTTAAGTGTCTGTACCATGCAGGTTTTTGATATGGTTGAAACTGGAACTTCATTGTGGCTAGTTACAAGACGCCTTTCGTCTTCCAAATTAAAACTACTCCACAACCACGATGTGCCCCCCCCCCCCCCCCAATCTCGCCCACCCTACAAATTTACGTATGGGTGATCTTGGACACGGCGAAGGGTCTGGCAGGCTTGGCCATTAAAGATACGTGGAGGAACCCAGCACAAAATAGAAAGGAATGGAGGCAGTTCGTAGAAGCGGCGCGTAGTATTCAGTGCCTGTGACCGCTGGATATATGTACGTATACTGAAATGTCTAATATATAATTTTTTCTGTTTCCATATTTTGTTATACTGTACTTGTACTAGTTATTCGTACCTATAAGCTGTACTGGTTCAAAGTAGACATCAATGACTTTACAGATGTAATTTGATGTTATAATTGCAACTGTTTTGAAAGAAATAGATCTAGAACTTGAATTTGCAACAGTTTGTGAGTGGGCGTGACATTTTAAACTGCTGCGTGTGCTCATACCCCACCGGTACGCCACTGGATATGTCTGATTACCGTGCTGTTGCTATGTTTGTCCGGTTGTTTTGACATGTTACCTTTACATTTTTTGATTCCTTAATATTTCAAATGGCCAAGCAAGTCTTCTAATACGTATTACCTGCTTCAAAACACCTGGTCATACCAATTTACGTCAGCCATGGATCTAGATTCAGTCATTTTTATGCTACAAATATTGTTGTTGCAATGCAACGCGGCCACATTGATTTAAAACAAACTCGCGGCTAAATTACTGCTCTGCAAACTGAAATAAATCGTATTGTGACATTTAGAGAATTGAATATTTGCAGATGATTGTAGACTTTGCATTATTTGTTTCCACGCATCGTAACTAATGATTTTTATATCAAATTTTCAATTTTCACTAACTGTCAGATGAAATCCCTCAAAATTGAGAAAATTTACTGATTCTTACCTAATTCCCCAAATGTAGAATATTTGCGTGTTTTTGGTACTATCAGTTAATTATTGATTACGTTATTTCATACTCGAAATATACTGCTATTCTTCATAAATTTAAGTATTTACAAAATGAAATAGAAGTTTAAGTAATTCGAAAGTCCACAATATCTATGTGGCGTGGTACCTGTGACATCTCGATTAAGTAAGCTCTCACTATAGTTGTAAGGTCACTGCAAGGAGCACACTGTTTTTGAATTTATGTTGTGAAAAATGAGCTACAAATTATATGTAGTACCACGTTGTAGAAATAAATCTGTAACAACTCTGGAAAACTATTCCTGAATATTACAAAAGTGAGAAGATGCTTAAGACGTGTTTGTAGCTCTCTCGTAGAGATCCGAAAGATATAGTTGTGACTTCAGGTATCTTCTTCTCTGACGATCATTTCCATATAAGTATACACAGCATATCAGACGAACTGGTCTATTAGTTCCCCACGAAAAAATGTTCTGGTCTGCTACAGTTATTTAATATTTGATTTTAACTTCAAATGACACAAAAACAGAACAGCATAGAGGTGCACTTCCATGCACAATAGAGTTCTTGTCCTATTAGACCGTCAGTGAATTTGAAATCTTCAGTGTGTGACCAATAATAGTAACCGACAGGGATAAAACAAACGATATAATCTTTTGAGTATGTTCGACCATTGTGTAGTACTATAAATGTGATTAAGGGAATGGTCTCAAACGATTCCACCCCATAAAATGAATATTTTGTTTTAACATGTATGTAGTTCCCTTTTTAAGCAATGATAGCCTAACTTGTGTAACATTTAGGCCTATATTTCCAACAGTAGCCTATTTTATTATTTTCTCGCCACGAACTGACAATTTTTCAGGATTAACCAAATGTACTCGTATCACCATTGGAATGTGCTACTTTCATCATCTACTTCAGTTTACTTCTGAATTTCATTCTAAGGTTTTCAGAATATATGAGTCTATACCATTCTTTCTGCTGTACCAGTACTTACTTAGTTAGTCTCATATATCATGTACGTGATAAATCATAGTGATGTGAAACGGGGCATTTTATATTGATTTATTTTATAAATATGCCTCCTTGCTGATGATTTCTTAGAGTTTTGTTTTTTAACTAAACAGATGTTAGTCAGTTGTTTCTACCCATTATCATTTACACATTACAATAATAGTCTTCTGCGGACAAGGAGGAGTTGCCAAAGAGAAATGTTTTCAGTTTAGTTTCCAATTTTACTTTGCTGTCTGTCGGGCATTGTATATCACCGGCCAAGTGATGAAAACTTTTGGGGGGAAAAGTGATCAGACTTTCGGTTTCAGCGTTGTGAACCTCTGTTTGTTCTACGGACAATCTTTGTGTGGAGTAATAAATGTCAGTTTTTTATTCTGGTATTTTAATTATGTACGTTACTGTTCCTGTTGAAGTGCAGTGGGTTATTTGCAACAAATTTCATGAGGAAATAACTATACTGTTAAGCAGACAGATTGCTAATCATAAGCCGAGCAGCAGGCAAGATTATGAAAAGAGCCGTTGGTGGTAATTCGGAAGTTTTTCTGTCACTTTCCAACTCCTGCCAGCCTTTACCTTCTTCAGAGAAGAAGCAAAGCGCTGACACACACGCACACACACACACACACACACACACACACACACACACACACATTCATATTATCATACACACAAAACTCACACAAACATGACCTCTGCCTCCAGCTGTTCTGGCCAGAACCTGTTCTCTTATTTAAAGAGGGAGGAAATGTGAACACTGATTTATTATCGGCGGGAGGAATTTAGGGCGTGAGATGCTACACCAGCAATAAGCGCGGTCACGTAGCCGTGTGTTACGCGGAGACGAGTGAGTTGAATCAATGTGGCTCGGATGTCGGAGCGTTTGCGGTTTGGAAGGCAATGGATTAACACAGGAGTGAATAAAAGTAAACAGCACAACCATAATTCATGTATACAAAAGAAAATGTTGCTTCATAGACACCTGTAACGTCTCGAAGGCGTGTAATCGGACTGTAAAAGTTTAATAAATAAATTAAACATCATACCTATCTTACTCACTGAATATTTGTTTCACAATCAGCTGACTTTAATATCATATTCTATGCCGATGAGATTGTACTATGTACATGTTTTTCGCTATCACGTATCATGTGGAATGCAGTGCCCAGCAAACCGACAATAACATCAACAATCCTTTCGCTGTCTTAATGAGTAATGCATTGTCACATATTAATAAATGGTAATGGCTGGCAGGAAAGTAGCAGGAAAACTTCCGAATTACCACCGACGACTCCAGACCGGAGTATAGACACAGGTATCGTTAAGAAGTGAACAAGCTATATATGAGCTGTTTAAAAGAATTCAAACAAATTTAGTTAGTAACCTCAGTGACAGGGCACCGCGAGTTCCTGCTGCTAAGGAGACAAGTACACCGCTCGTTTATTACATATGTTTACGAGCTTCAAACAGGAGCGACTCATTTTCTGTTATCTGTGTAGTTACTAGTTTATTTTTGTAATTTCTTGCGTGTTGGAGTGCTTACTAGGCACAACCTTTTATTTTAATAGCAGTGTAGCGTAGAGTACTGCCGATGCTATCGACCCTTGTATCTATCGTTGTATCGTACAGGGTTTTGTATGTTTGGGTTAGAACAGCTCAAGCATCGGTTAGACTGTTAGTGAGAGCGCACCACGAGTTCCTGGTGCTAATAAAGTGAGTACACCGTTCGTTTATTACATATTTTTACCAGCTTCAAACAGGAGCGACCTCAGTAATGGATGGGAACTGTGATTGCTTTGTACAGATGCGAGCTGAGTTGGCGACCCTTCGCTCGTAGCTCCAGGCTGTGTTGACTTCCGTCACACAGCTTGAGGCTGTTGCCATGGGGTATCACTGTGAAGGATCGGACTCGGGTATGCGACGGACGCCTAGTAGAGCGCATCCCACGTGTTCCCCGATCGGTCCACTGCTGTGGCCGTTCCTGGTACTGCTTGCACTGAGGTTGATCCGTCATCCGTGGTCGAGTGGGAGATCATTCCAAAGTCTGGCAGGCAGTAAAAGACTTTCTGAGGAGGCGATCATAGGGCCTACCTGGTTCGTTTGACGAACATGTTTCGGACTTTATCTGTAGCTGACGAAGTCTCTGAGCCGGATACAGTCGTCCACTCTGTCCCAGAGGAAGCTTCTCGGCCCGCAAGGTCTCTGCATTCGTAGAGGGTGGGTTTTCTGGTAGTTGGGAGCTCCAAGGTTGGGCGCGTAAATGGGCCCCTTAGGAACATAGCTACCAAGGAGGGGAAGGAAGCCAGTGTGTACTCACGTGCATACTGGGGGGAGTCATTCAGGATGTGGAAAGGGTGCTTCCCGATGCCATGAAGAGTACAGGGTGCAGCCAACTGCAGGTGGTGGCCCATGACGGTGCAAATGACATGTGTCGCTTTGGATCGGAGGAGATGGTAAAGACTGCCAGTCTTGCTTGCGATATTAAGACGGAGTTCATCTGCAGCATCGTCGACAGAACCAACTGTGGTCCTTTGGTGAAGAGCCGAGTGGAGGGTCTTAATCAGAGGCTGAGGCGGTTCTGTGACCGTGTAGATGGCAGATTCCGTGACTTGCGCCATCTGGTGGTGGGTTTCCGAGTTCCGCTTAATAGGTCAGGGTTCCACTAAACACAGGAAGCGGCTACACGGGTAGCGGGGGCTGTGTTGAAGGGACTGGGTGGTTCTTTAGGTTAGAGGGTCTCAGGAAACCACAGAAAGAGCGACCGTCTAAAAGCGGGCAGGTAAAACATAGTAAGGTAGATGTAGAAACAATCGCTGTTGTAGTTATTAATTGTCGTAAATGTGTTGGGAAAGAACCAGAGCTCCAAGCCCTAACAGAAAGCACTGAAGCTAAAATAGTTATAGGTGCAGAGAGCTGGCTACAGCCGTAAATAACTTCAGCTGGATTTTCAAACGACCTATTAGCGTTCAGGAAAGATAGATTAAATACAGTTGGTGGAGGAGTATTTATTGCTGTCAGAAGAAGTATACCTTGCAGTGAAATTGAAGTAGATATTTACTGCGAAATAGTAAGGGTAGAGGTTATACTTGACAATCGGACTAAACTATCAATTGGATCGTTTTATCGACACCCCCTCCCCCTTCCCCCGACACAGAAGAAATAGTTGTTGAGCAGTTTAAAGAAAACTTGAGTCTCATTTCAAATAGGTACTCCACTCACACAATTATAGTCGATGGTGACTTCAGTCTACTCTCGATATGCTGGAAAAATTATACGATTATACGTTTAAAGCCGGCGGGAGGCATAAAACGACATCCTAAATTATACTGAATGCTTTTCAAAAAATATTTTGAACAGTTAGTTCATGAGCCCATTCGAAGTGTAAATGGTTGCGAAAGCATACTTAACCTGAAACTTCCTGGCAGATTAAGACTGTGTGCGACACGAACTCGGGACCTTTGCCTTTCGCGGGCAAGTGCTCTACCAACTGAGCTACCCAAGCACGACTCACGCCTCGTCCTCACAGCTTTACTTCTGCCAGTATCTCGTCTTCTACCTTCCAAACTTTACAGAAGCTCTCCTGCGAACCTTGCAGAACTAGCACTCATGAAAGAAAGCATATTGCAGACAAATGGCTTAGCCATAGCCTGCGGGATGTTTCTAGAATGAGATTTTCACTCTGCAGCGGAGAGTGCGCTGATGTGAAACTTCCTGGCAGATTAAAACTGTGTGCCGGCCGAGACTCGAACTCGGTAATTTGACCATGAATAAGGAAAGAGTGAAGTTATTCACATGAGTACTAAATGAAATCCGCTAAATTTCGATTACGCGATAAGTGACACATTTCTTAATTCTGTAAATTCAGCTAAATAATTAGGGATTACAATTACAAATAACCGAAATTGGAACGATGACATAGACAATGTTGTGGGTAGAACAAACTAAGACTGCAATTCATTGACAGAACACTTAGAAGGTGCAACAGATCTACTAAAGAGACTTCTTACACCACGCTTGTCCGCCATATTCTGGAGTATTGCTGTGCGGTGTGGGATACGCATCAGGTGGGACTGACAGATGACATCGAAAAAGTTCAAAGAAGGGCTGCTCATTTTGTACTATCTCGAAATAGGGGAGATAATGTGACAGACGTGATACGTGAATTGAAGTGGCAATCATTAAAACAAAGGCGTTTTTCGTTGCGACGGGATCTTCTCATGAAATTTCAGTCACCAGTTTTCTCCTCCGATTGCGAAAAAATTCTGTTGGCACCCACCTACGTAGGGAGAAATGGTCATCACAATAACAAAAATGAGAACTCAGGGCCCGCACAGAAAAATTTAAGTGTCCGTTTTCTGCCAGGCACTTTACTGTGAATAGCAAAGTTATCACGTAGATGTAGATGTAGGTGTGCCTCGGGATTAGTTTCTGCCTTTCAGCAACCATTTATCCATTTTTTCGTAAAAGGGTTGTTATTTCCTAAGGAAAAAAAACACAACGTAAACAGTCGAACGTACTAGAATACACGCTATGCGAGCTGAAGAGTGGCAAGAAAGTACTGCCCAACAAACAGAAAGTGAAACGGGAGCAATGCTTTGCTCTATGCATGCGCTCAACAGCTTTTTCTCGCATGCGTTCAACCATTATTTTTTCAGTCCCTCTTAAGTAATGCCTGTAAAGAAAAGAGCATTTATCTATCCTGTTTATATACTATTGCTTGATATCTTCTTTATGAAATTCATTCCGAGCTGAAGATCTTGAAAATCATTAGGATCAACATCAGTAACAATCTCACCAGCCATCAAATTATCGATGTAGCATCTACGACACATTAATAAATTGTAAAAAGTTAAAATCCACACACATTCCCCACGTAATGCCAATCCCCACAAAATTCCCAATCGAACTGAAATCCCGCACACTTTGGGGAATTCCTCACAAATTGTCAACGCTGGTAATAAGAATGAACAGAGCTAGGGAATGTGAAGAATCCGGATTGCGCTGTACTGTAAACTGTTTATAAAGCTGGTTACAAAGATACGTCTGCACCCACACTCTGTAAGCCACCTTGTGTTGTGTGGCGGAGGATAATTTGTGTGCTGCTGTAGCTTTCTCACTTCCCTGTTCTAGTGACAAAGGTTCGCGGGAAGAGCCTCTGTCAGGAAACCCTGTTGTGAGCCTCAGTTTTACGTTCCTGGTCTATTCGCAAGATGTATGTGGTGGGAAGCCATAACATATTGGGTGACCCTTTTAGGAATGTGTACTCTTGATATTTTGACAGTGGACCCCATTGTGATGCAGACAACTAACCTTGTAGTGTCTGCCACCGTGGTTGGCAGCATATCCGTGAGGCTTTCGCGCTTGCTAACTGAACATGTAACGGAATTCTTTCTTGGATCGTCTATCAGATGCTGCTGGTTACAGAGATACGTTTCCATTCCGCATGTTGGTATTCCAATTGCTGTGTGTATTTTTTACCGACTTTTATTTTGAAGTTCAAGCTGTATTGCTGTGCTTGAGTTCACATAATTGAATTTTTCAACTGTCATTTCGATTGCGATGCATCGGCCATTTCTGCTATATCCTTTAAGTATGCTGCACGTATTTACAACACTGAGTATGCTGATAAGATATTGATATACCGGTTTTTGTAACGTAGGCGCTGCTGCTCGTGCTTGTGATTAATGTGGTAAACGATTTCCTAACCGCAGAGTGCCATATTCTGGAGTGTGCACTCAAGTGTTCACTGACCTGCGTGAGGCTGACGCAGTGCTCAGCACCCATATTCCGTCTGAACCTGCAAACGAACCGAATGTGGGTGAACAGAAGACATTATTCCGCTGTCGGAACGTATTCCTTCAACAAGTAGACTCAAAAGCTCTTTATATATTGTTGTTCCACAAGCAAGAATGTGGAAGACGTTATGTATGCACGGCCTCTGCCCTTACTGTTTACGGCGGACTGAACACTTTCCAGAGGGAGATGAAGGTAGACGATTGGATTTTTTTATGGCTTATTGGAAATCGCTGAGCGATCCCTTTAATACTGTTTACTGATGAAGCTCCTGTGATAGTTATTAACATTGCACAAACAATTCGGCCAATAAAACAACTATAATTTACCGACAATCTTATCAGACACAACCAATATCGAATCCATTTTTAAAAAGCATCAAAATTACCAAATGCTTTCAAAATTCTTGAGACCTTATCCACGGCGGATTTATGACCAAAACTATCAGAAAAAGCAAGGCTTCGAGCACATTCATTCCAAGAGAAAACCACATCGAGACCATCGAGACACAAGCACGCTAGCAGAAAATATGCCACAGGTTTGTTTTAATTTTACGTGCTCACATTGCATGGTGACAGGCAGAATAACATACGCGGTTCACTGATTGCTACTATTACACTGAGTCAACAGCATATCGTAATGAGAAACAGTTGTAATTTTATGACAAGAGTTAGTATGCACGCACTAATGAGTAGTCATACCAGCATTGAATAGAAACGTACGTACAGAGTAACACTGCTCTCCACAAGGAGTACGATACCGATGGTATCGTGACATCGTTAACAACCATTTGCAGCCAGAATTTAGGTACGCATTGCATAACAACAAACGGACAGAACGTAATACGTTGCCCCAAGTTTTGCCTTGCGGGAAGCAACGGGACGAACATCCCTATAGCAGAGTTCGACATGCTGGAACTCCGCTACTCGACCAGCATACTTTTCTACACACTGAGGTGACAAAAGTCATAGGATTCTTCCTAATATCGTGTCGAGCTTCCTTTTTGCAGCGTAGTGCAGCAGCTCGACCTGGCATGGACTCAACAAGTCGTTGGGAGTCTCCTGCAGAAATATTGAGTCATGTTACCCCTATAGCCGTCCATAACTGCGAAAGCGTTGCCGGTGCAGGATTTCGTGCTCGAAGTGACCTCTCAATTACGTCTCATAAACCTTCGACTGGATCCGTGTCAAGCGATTTGGGTAGCCAAATCATTCGCTCGGATTGACCAGAATGTTCTTTAAATCAGTCAAGAACAAATGCGTCCGGTGACATGGTACGTTGTCATCTACACTATGTGATCAAAAGTATCCGGACACAACCAAAAATATACGTTTTTCATATTAGGTGCACTGTGCTACCACCTACTGCCAGGTACACCACATTAGCGACCTCAGTGGTCATTATACATCGTGAGAGAACAGAATGGGGCGCTCCGCGAAACTCACGGACGTCGAACGTGATCAGGTGACTGAATGTCACGTGTGTCACACGTCTGTACGCGAGATTTGCACACTCCTAAACATCCCTAGGTCCACTGTTTCCGATGTGATAGTGAAGAGGGAACGTAAAGGGACACGTACAGCACAAAAGCGTACAGGTCACACCTCGTATGTTGACTGACAGAGATCGCCGAGCGTTGAAGAGGGTCGTAATGTGTAATGGGCAGGCATCTGTTTACATCATCACACAGGAATTCCAAACTTCATCAGAAGCCACTGCAAGTACTATGACAGTTAGGCAGGAGGTGAGAAAACTTGGATTTCACGGTTGAGTGGCTGCTCATAAGACACACATCATTCCGGTAAATGCCAAACGACGCCTCGCACGATGTAAGGAGCGTAAACATTGGATGATTGAACAGTGGAAATACGTTGTGGGGAGTGACGAATCACGGTACACAATGTGGCGATCCGATGGCAGGGTGTGGGTATGGCGAAAGCTCGGTGAACGTCATGTGCCAGCGTGTCTAGTGCCAACAGTAAAATTCGGAGACGGTGGGATTATGGTGTAGTCGTCTTTCTCATGGAGGGGGTTTGCACCCGTTGTTGTTTTGCATGGCACTATCACAGCAAACGCCTACATTGATGTTTTACGCACCTTTTGCTTCCCCCTGTTGAAGAGCAATTCGGGGATGGCGATTGCATCTTTCAACACAATCGAGCACCTGTTCATAATGCACCGCCAGTGGTGGAGTAGTTACACGACAATAACATCCCTGTAATGGAGTGGCCTGCACAGAGCCCTGACCTGAATCATACCAGACCTCACCGACCAACATCGATAGCACTCCTTGAAGAACAGTCTGGCATTCCCCAAGAAACCTGTCGGCACCTGACTGAACGTATACCTGCGAGAATGGAAGCTGTCATCAAGGCTAAGGGCTGGCCAACACCATATTGAATTCCGCATTACCGATGGAGGGCGCCACTAACTTGTAAGTCATTTTCAGCCAGGTGTCCGGATACTTTTGATTACATAGTGTAGAAAAATGCCATCGTTGTTTGGGAACCAGAACTCCACGAATGGCTTCAATGATCTCGAAGTAGCAGAAAGTAACAATTTCAATCACGTTGCGTTGGACCAGAGAACCCAGTCCATTCCATGTAAACACAGCCCAGACATTTGGAGCCACCCCCAGGTTGCACAGTACCTTGTTGACAGCTTGGATCTGAAGCTTCGTGGAGTCTGCTACGCTCGAACTTACTACCAGTTCTTACCAACTGAAATTTGGACTCATTTGACTAGGAAGCGGTTTTCCTGTCGGATATGGTCTAACGTATATGGTCACGAGCCGAGGAGAGAAGATGCAGGCGTTGATGTGCTGTTAGCAAGGAGACTCGCGTCGGTCGTCTGCTGACATAGCACCTTAACGCTGAATGTCGCCGCACTGTCCTAATGAATACGTCTTCCGTACATCTCACACTGATTTCTGCGATTATTCCATGCACGGTTGCTTGTCTATTAACACTGACATTTCTATGAAAACGCGGCTGCTCTCGGTAGTTAAGTGGAGGTCGTCGGCAACTGCGTTGTCCGTGGCGAGAGTAATGCGTGAAATCTGGTATTCTCGGCACAGTCTTGACGCTGTGGATCTCGAAATACTGAATTCCTTACTATTACCGAAACAGAATGCCCAATGTGTCCAGCTCCAACTGTATTTCCGCGTCCAAAGTCTGTTAATTCCCGTTGTGCGGCTATAAACACATCGGACACCCTTTCACATGAATCACCACAATACAAACGATAGCTCCGCCAATGCACTGCTTTTTTATGTCCTGATTACACGATTATACCGCCATCTGTATGTGTGCATATCGCTATCCCATGACTTTTGTCACCTCAGCCTACAGCTGCCAACTGAACCGCGGTTGCCCGTTTACAAGTCCGTCCAGCCCGCTCATACGGCTCCTTGTGAGGTCCCCTTCTTGGCTACCGACGGCGCTGATACCGCCTCACACCCCTTGCCATCTAGTCGCGGGGCGTCTGAACTTTCCGCGGACCATGATGTCTGTGGCGGCACAAGCATTCTTGCGAGAGGTTCATTTGGCTAAAAGAACGAGTATCTTCACCCAGCACGACGGGGTCCGTGTACAATCAAGAACTCAGGTTTCGGGTGACGGCTTGATCTAAGTCTAATGCCAGCCTCAGACGAGGCGAGGCAGCTGACATTGATGTGGAGCGGCCGGGACATCCGACCTTACGAGACGAGGTGATTAACGTGATTTGCGCTCTCAGCGCACTCTAGCGGCCGTTGTTGGCTTCATTTCGCTCGTAAACTACAACATTTCTCTACGAAAATGGCCTTTGTTGAAACAGCTGCGTTAACTTTTTTTTAGCGATTCTCGAAGAAGAGTAGAAAAACCGTGAAGGAGATTCTTGACTCATCGATGGCTTAAACAGTGAACTACTGGTACAGGAACACTGCATTATGCTTTACGACGATCTGAGATATACATACCATCGGATGCTGTTCATAAACTCAGTTGAATTTTCATCCCGTTTTCGGTTTTAAAATGGGTATAGTTGAGATTTATTATCCAGTTTAGATTGAGATTCGTTTCGTAACTACATTCGAATGGAAGAGAAGATTTTTTCGAAACAGCTCACCATCGCTGCAAAAGATATTTACCAACAAGATACAAACATGAGCCAATCCAGAAACCCATTCGTGGGGTCGGCGACACGCTCGAAACTATTAGTTCTTCCCAACTGAAATCGGGACTCGTCTCACTAGGGCTGTATACTGTGGCAATTTGATGGAAGTGTTGGTGTTTTTCAGATGTCTTGAGGAAGTTATCTAGTGAAAGCCCAGTGTTGTGAGGACCAAAGTGTATTGGAATCAACTGTGAGACAGAGCCAGCCTTAAAAATTAGTGCCGAATTACATGTGCACAATAGACTGAATTAACACTTTAGAAGTTTTGCCCTAGTAGTGAACCTTCGTTTTGGATAGTCAAAATTCTTTAATCCAAAAACATTTACTATGATACAGGGTTTACGAACTACACTCATGCTCAAAAATTAAGGATAATTGCAGAATGTGGTGCTACACAACGTGGCACTACACAAAACTGGCGCTAATAGCGTAGGCACATAGGGAACACACACGACACAGGTCTGTAAGTCCACAGTATTGGTGATAAGTTGAGAAAACCGTCCCGAAACACATGTGCTACAAAACGCCGCTGTTTCCTGCGCATATACCCCGACATCAGTATGGGATATGATCACCATGCACACGTACATAGGCCGCAGAACGGGATGGCATACTCTGGATCAGGTGGTTGAGGAGCTTCCAGGGTATAGCCTCCCATTCTTGCACCAGTGCCTGTCGGAGCTCCTGAAGTGTCGCAGCGATAAGTCTACCGAGAGCATCCCAGGCGTACTCGATGGGGTTTAGGTCTGATATATTCTGTTTCAAGGTACTCCTCCACGATGGCAGCTCGGAGGAGGGGGGGGGGTGGCGTTATAATTCATCAGGAGGAATTTGGGACCCACTGCACCCCTGAAAAAGAGGACATACTAGTGCAAAATGACGTCCCGATACACCTGACCTGTTACAGTTCCTCTGTCAAAGACAGGCGCCCCACAGCATCAAACCACGACCTCCATACAGG
The DNA here is from genome assembly GCF_023897955.1 of Schistocerca gregaria. Lineage (NCBI taxonomy): Eukaryota > Metazoa > Arthropoda > Insecta > Orthoptera > Acrididae > Schistocerca > Schistocerca gregaria. Next base: position 370,419,299 of record NC_064921.1, on the reverse strand, counting down.
TCCCTTTCAAGGACGTTAAGGGGTTGGTAACTGGTTCGTGGCTCACCCCAGATAAAAACCCGACGAGAATCACTGTTGAGACTATACCTGGACTCGTCCGTGAACATAACCTGGGCCCACTGTTCCAATGATCACGTACTGTGTTCTTGACACCAGGCTGGATGGGCTCTCCTGTGACCACGGTTCAGTGGAATGCACCTTGCAGGTTTCCGGGCGAAAAAACCATGTCTGTTAAGTCTTCTGTAGACTGTGTGTCTGGAGACAACTGTTACTGCGGCTGCGGAAACGTCCCGAGCGAGGCTACCTGCAGTACTCCGAGGCCGTCTGCGGGAACTGGTGGTGAGATACGGTCTTCTTGTGGTGTTGTATACTGTGGACGTCCCGTAATGTGGCACCTGGACACGTTTCCTCTCTACTGGAATCGTTGCCATAATCTTGAGATCACACTTCGTGGCACACGGAGGGCCCATGCTACGACCTGCTGTGTTTGACCAGCCTCCAGTCGCCCCAGTATTCTATCCCTCATAAAATCATCAATACGTGTTCTTTGAGCCAGTGTCAACACACAGTCGCCATTAGCACGTCTGAAAACGTCTGCTGCACCGTACTCTGACATGCACCAACACACCTCTTCATATGTGGACTGCTGTCAGCGCCACCGTGCGACGACCGCAGGTCAAATGCACCGCATGGTCATACCCCGAGGTGATTTAAACCCGCAGGCCGCCAACCGGAGCGTTGTTTCACCATGTATCAGCATTATCCTTAATTTATGAGCATGAGTGTACTTTACGCAACAGCACAATTTGCATGACTCCGAATGTTTACAAAGTTTAATTGCACAAAAAATAGAAATGATATGACATCAAATTATTGGTAGACAGTTGAAACACTCATTAAGGACAAATTATGGTAACTCAAACAACAGTTGGTGAAGTAAACTGGTGGGGAATTGAAATTTTCTGAACTCTTTCTTCCTTTCCATGTGAAATTATCGCATACCTGCCTACACATTAATAAGTGATTACGTGACTTGAAAGAGAAACTAAAATTAATCATGCAGCTGTGACAGTACTGTCGAACCTGTTGAGGCTACACCAAAGACGATGTTGACTGGCTAAGTTCCGTTCATCCTACCGCGCCAGTGCTGCAAGTTACTCTTATCACAGACGTTGATGTAACGTGAGCAGACCGCCACTGGCTTAGCTGGCGTACCTAGAAGTGCTCTGCTGAAAACCTGAACACTGGACTACATCTATCTCCGCTGCAGAGGAGAGTTCTCATTGAAGTCTACCACGCTTTCCTGTGCCACATCTGACACACAAGATTCTCTAGTTCCACGTCCGAAACACAAGCGTCAACTCCTTTCTTCATAAATTAAAATGAAGACTGCTTTTTGCAGTAATATTTTGCGCAATTGTTTTGTTATTAAAAATCTTCTACCAGAAACTGGCGAAAACTCAAATCCGATAAAGTCTCAGGCAACAGATGTTGGTTTGCCTTTTCATTGCGTGGGAATAAGTACAACGATTTGGTACAGTGATTTATGTATCCGCATACGCTGACTTAGCGCCATGCAAGGAAATGACCGAACTTGCTCTACCTAGATAAAAAGAATTGTGCTCTAGAATTACATACTTGAAAAACAGATAAATTTAATCTGTGTCACTATGAAGTACTTGTAGATTCAGGCAAAATAATCTTAGATTAATACACAGAACTGTGAATGGCTTCTACACAAGAATAGAGGCGGAGGGCATAAGAAACATATGTAGTGTATACAACGCTGCCATCTTTGACGTTACAGGCAGTTTTATTCCAACTATTCTCGATGATGTGCAGATGTTAAGTGTATCCATTGGCCGTTTCTTGAAAACGGTGGCAAACTTTAATTTTGTCTGCTTGTAGGTTCTGCGGCTTACGATACGGTGCGACCTTTGGCCTATCAGGATGCAAAGGTGTTCCTGTTGTGCTTCAGGGTCAGTGATCCCGACTCCCTTGACAACGCTGTCAACAAGGTGAGTCGTCTTAACTTTGTGGTATCTGAACTCTTGTGTCTCGGCTACAAGACTGGTGTATATTTGTTTCTATCATTGTTATTATGGTTATTGCTTATTATTACCTAGCATATAATATTACGCGATAGAAAAAAGTTTCCTTTAGATTCATGCATACGATTATAGATTTACCTTTTCATTACGTTCCTCGTTGTACATGTACTGGAGTTTCTTGCATCTACAGGATGATCCAAAAGTGAAGCAGCCGTAAATTAAAAAAAAATGGGAAAATGAATGTCATACCGGCGGGAATGTTTGTGTTGGGAACGGATGAGCTTCTGGGAGACGCGTAGCACCTGACATCCGAGCAGTTTCCCGTCATTTTGATGTCTGAATTGAGTTAGTTCTGTACGAACGAACACTCGCTTTTCCCTGGCTGAACGTGAGTTAGTTCTTGAAACTTTAGGATAGCTTTCTCTGAAACAAGGGCGCCTATCAGATCAACGCACAGTGGCTCGTTTCAGAAATCTTGGTAGTTTGAATGAATGTGAATGTTCCGGCCGATCTTCGTTGTTAAATGATGCCTCAATGGAAAATGTCTGCGCATCCTTGCTATGTTCTTCAAAAAAGTCTCTAACAAAACTGTGTCATCGAACTGAAATGTATTACGAAAGTGTTCGCAGAGCCATAAAGAAGCTGAAATTCCGTCCGTATCGCATTTGCTTTGTGTACGAGCTTCGAGAACCTGATAGAGGAAAAAGACGACACTAACGTCAATTTTTTGCATTTTATTTGCAACAATTTTCGGGTGTTGGTTTATGTTTTCTGTTCTAGTGCAGCATGACTTCATTTACTTAACTATGTAAATAGTCAGAAAGACAGATACTGGATATACGAAAAGCCTCACATTTCACTTGAGACTCCATTACATTTACAGAGGGATGGACTTTGGTGTGCCGTTCCGCGCAAGAGAATTGTAGGCCCAAATTTTTTCTTGGAAACGGTAATAGCTGAACGTTACCATTACATCATCATGCAATTCGTAGCATTGTTACAGGCTAATAAACGACACTGCTAGCTGCAGCATGATGATCCAACGGTGCACATGGGGGACAGAACCATTATAATGACAATGTTGTGTGAATTCTTTGGCGAACACATTATTTCTCGTGGCCTGTGGCCGGCTAGATTCGCAGATTTATCTCCGCTCGATGTTTGTCTTTGGGGACACCTGAATGGTAACGTGTACAAGATTAACCATCACACAATCGAGCAACTGATGCCCAACGGCAAAGACGAAATACCCTACATTAGTGTAGCGACCATCCAAAATGTAGCAGCTTACATGAAGAAACGTGTTGAGGCGTTTGCTGTAGCACACCGAGGACATATCCAGCATCTGTTACGAGAAAATATATACTGTGAGTGTATGCATTATAGGTGTATTAATTAAGATTAGAATTTTTTGAATTTGGGGTTGCGTATCTTCTGGCTCATCGTGTACATCAATAGCTCTATCAGGATGACTACATCTCTGAGGCCTGCATGTAGACTGGCTTGCTCGAGACGGTTGTAGGTGTAATTCTACCTCCGGAATCACATGGCTGTGTCCATATTGATTCTATCAGCTCACTAAGATTGTTTATGTTTTTCTTGTGTTTTGCAGGGAGATGAATTATCAGTGTGAAATGTAGTGCGGCAAGTTTAATTAGCGGGCTATACGCAGTGATCTCTGGCCTTTTACCTGGTTCGACGAAGACTGCCCCAAGGAGCCATAACATAGGCCTTATAAACCTAACTCTTTCTATTACTTGTTGTTTGGGGAAAATAAATTGCAGAACTCTTGTAACTAAGGCTGGGTCAGTGAAGTTCAAAGAGAACTTAATAAGATCAAATACGATACATCGGTAACTGGAGCTGGCCGAAGAAAAGTTATGGCAAACACAATTAAAACAAAATTAGGTTTCCCCGTAGTCGCAAAGAAGAAAATTAAAACATTGTTACAGACATAGAAGATATCCTTCACAGAGAAACAAAATTTATTCTAGACGAGACAAAAGATACTCCGTGGAAATCTTGTAATTCTGCGCATAGTTATGATACTGTGTGTGTAGGGGGGAGGGGGCGCAGGTATTAATACGAAGGTAGCACACACAATAAAGGACAGATCCTAAGTAGGAGGCTTCATAAAAAATACTAGAAAGTCAGAGACCATAATTGCGAACTACTAGTATTTGCCGAAAAGATCAGCATCTTTGTGCTGAAGAAAGCGCATACAAAATAGACATTACAGGGATCAAACGGATCACAATTAAACTAACAATAAGTATTAAACCTTATTACTGGATGTGAGGGTTTTGAATCACCTTCGAATTTAAAGTGATTGCAGATCCATAGATGTAAAACTACTGCGACCTACCGACGGCCTATATTACAAAGGGTGACAGGAGCCATGCAAGCTTACCCTTTAGTATTCTCTTTGTTGATGTAGAGTATCACTGTGTTTTCAGCAAGGATGAACACTTGAAAAATAACTGAAGACTGAAACTGTAGTAGTGGATATTGTAATAGATTGTACAGACGCTGTAGAATAAAGTCATTTAGAAAAGAAAACAACTTGCGAAATATGAATTCATACGAGTGGCGTTCACTAAGTAATGCAACACATTTTTTGCCCATTTTCTGTTGAAAAGATGCGAAATCTGTTGTGGGACGTTGTGGAATGTTCCCACTTCAGCCTATATAGTTGGTGCTATGCGTATCTTTCAATACGGCGTCTGCAACGGAGGTACGTTTCAAGCAGAGAGCTTTCTTTGAGTTTCTTTTGGTGAAAAACCTCAGCATCACTGATATTCATAGGCACTTGTCGAATGTCTACGGAGACCTACCAGTAAACAACAGCACTGTGAGTCGTTGAGAGAGGTATCTACCGTCATCACAACAAGGCCGCGTAAAGCTATCCGACCTAACGCGTGGCGGCCGATCCACACTGCTGTGAATGCTGCAGTGTTGGAACGTGCGGACACTCTCATTCCAGGTGATCGACGGATCATGGTGAAACACTTCGCGGCTCAGCCCCCTGTCTGTTGGTAGTACTGACATACTCACTGACCAGTCGGGGTACTCGAACCTGTTTGCCCGCTGGGTTCCTCGCCGCCTCACGGAAGACCATAAAGAGGAACGAAGGACCATCTGTGCAGAACTGTTCGCGCGTTACGAGGTACATAGTGATCGGTTATTATTGAACATCGCCAAAAGCGGTAAAACATTAGTTCATCACCTCGAACCTGGAACAAAACAGCAGTCCATGGAGTGCCGTCTCACCACCTCTCCTCGGAATAAAATATTCAAAGCCACACACTCTGCCTGGGACTCACTAGCGGTTTTTCTGTTCGATGTCCTGTCTCATGGTGCGACGATCAACTGTGAAGTGAAGTGTAATGTGCCACCCTAAGGAAGTTGAAGCAACGACTTCAGCGTGTTCGGCGCCACAAAAATGAAACGAACGTTTCCTTCGTCATGACAACACAAGGCCTCATACAAGCACACGAGAGGATCTCACAAAACTTCAGTGGACTATTCTTCCGCATCCACCCTACAGCCCGGATGTCTCACTTTCCGACTTCCATCTGTTTGGCCCGGTGAAGGATGAACTCCGCGGGATGTAGTAAGTGGATGATGGGGAGGTTACTGATGCAGCAACACGTTGGCTCCGACGTCGACCAGTGAGTTGCTACCAGGCGGGTATACAGGCCCTCACAATAATGCGGCTTACGGCCGTCGCACTGAACGGAAATTACGTTGAGAAATAAGGTTTCGTAGCGAATACAGTGGGGACTGGTATAGTTTGCCTAAAGCCGACCTGCTTTCAGAAAAAAAGTGTTGCATTACTTATTGAACCCAGTCGTACTCGTACATTTTAAGACTTTATTTAAGAAGAGGAAATTCTGTACGTGTATATTAAGTAAGATGTTCATTACTTTACAAATTAAGACTATAGAGAAATAGATGGAAGGAGTAAATACTGAACTAATTAGTTTTGCAAATAACAAAGCAGGTGCAGGTACAAAGAGAGCGACAAGTGAAAGGAAACATCAAGTATAACAAATGAAGACAAATCACGGGAAGCACTAGGACAAATAGTTTAAAAAGTCCAGAAAATCCTATCAACATCCCAGTAGGCGAATTCAGTATGGAGCTAGACAAAGAAAGGAAGTACAAGAAAAAACTGTAGAATTCCTAGCACATAAATGGACTAACCAGGACGAAAGAAGGTTATTCAATCTTAAAACCATGCCAGCACACTTCAAAAAGAAACGGAGACAACAGATAAAATGGATATCACCGAACTCATTCATCTGTAGATTCCAGATTGATCATGTAGCAATATCTTATATATGCTAAAGAGAAGTTACGAACGTTCAAATTAGAAAAACTGACAAGAGGAAAACTACTTTTAAACTTCAGAGGTTCACAAAAAAGAGGATCCAAACCCTCAAGTTTGATACTAGCAGCATCTAACAGTGTCTCATAGAAGAACTAGAGAAAAAGCAGTCAAACAGCTACATGCAACTCAAAAGCAAAATTATCGTAACAGCGCAAACACTAATTCCTCTGCAGAAAAGGAAAAATCACCATTGATGGAATGAGGACTGAGAGTATGAAAGTCAGTCTAGACAGAATGAGCACAACTGATGGAGTATTATTACAGAAATCAACTGCAAAACATTCCTGACATTGAGGAAAGAGACAGCTAAATTAATCATACAGACAAGAAACGCTACAGAACAGATGTAAATAACGACAAGGGGATCTCACTAATGTCAACTGCCTCAAAGTTTTATTCTAGCGTCTTCTCGATAGAGGACAGAAGCAACAGGAATCAAACCTTGGAGGATATCTGGGAGGATTCAGACCAGGTTGGTCATGCCCAGAGAAAATCACGAACAGAAAGGTAATCCTTAGATATCAGGGAATTTGTAGCAAAATTTAGTCTGCAGATTTGTTGATTAAAAAAAAATCCTATGACTGAGTCGTCCGCTGATCACTCTTCCCGATATTAAAAGAACAACGTGTAGTTCTGGAAGCACTTGCAGTTATAAAACAGACACTGATAGACACAAAAAACAGAATTACATTTGTTTTGGAACCCTTTCGCGATCAAAATGGGAGTAAGGCAAGGAGATGGGCTGTCTCTATAAGTTTTTAACGATGTTCTTGAGAAAGTGATACAAGAAAGGTGCAAACAGAAATCAGTCCTCAAAACTGGCCAACCAATGACTTTAAGCAAAGTGCACGTAATGCTAGGCATAATGATAGGTTAGGCGAATGGGGGGTGAGACTCAGAGATCATTTGCAGGCGCCATGTTAGTATTGCGTAACTGTTGCGAACCTTGTAATTTTTTGGGAGGATCTGAGGTCATTCACGATTCATCCGCTAACACAGTAGGCATGTTTTAGTTAACCATTCTTTCGGTGCAATCACAGGACTGCGAATTTGTACCTTCACAGCTAATTGATTATATCAAGACCTCACATGTTCCATTAGCTTCAGGTCTTTTCCATGATATTCGTGTCTTTCATATTAATCGGCTATTCATTCTACGTTCTTGTCGTTGCTCGACTTCAGGTAAATCTTGTAATAAAATTTACATTGGAGCGACAAAAAGTCATGGGACAGCGAGATGGCGACAGTATCGCGTACACAATGTGCCAAAGGACAGTGCATTTGCGAAGCTTTCATTTCTAGTCAGTTGATTAATGAGAAAATGTTTCCGACGTTGTTATGGCCGCAAGACGGGAATTAACAGACTCTGAACGTGGAAACATATTTGCAGCTAGATGCATGGGACTTTTCATTTAGGCAATCGTTAGGGAATTCAATATTCCGAGATATATCGTTAATGGACTATGGCAGCAGCCTGTTGGACCCTAGACAGCTAGAAAACCGTCCGCTGGTCAGATGAGCCCGACTGCAGATGGTAAGAGCTGATGGTAGGGTTCGAGCATGGCACAGACCCAACGAAACCACAGTAGGCATGTTTTAGTTAACCATTCTTTCGGTGCAATCACAGGACTGCGAATTTGTACCTTCACAGCTAATTGATTATATCAAGACCTCACATGTTCCATTAGCTTCAGGTCTTTTCCATGATATTCGTGTCTTTCATATTAATCGGCTATTCATTCTACGTTCTTGTCGTTGCTCGACTTCAGGTAAATCTTGTAATAAAATTTACATTGGAGCGACAAAAAGTCATGGGACAGCGAGATGGCGACAGTATCGCGTACACAATGTGCCAAAGGACAGTGCATTTGCGAAGCTTTCATTTCTAGTCAGTTGATTAATGAGAAAATGTTTCCGACGTTGTTATGGCCGCAAGACGGGAATTAACAGACTCTGAACGTGGAAACATATTTGCAGCTAGATGCATGGGACTTTTCATTTAGGCAATCGTTAGGGAATTCAATATTCCGAGATATAGCGTTAATGGACTATGGCAGCAGCCTGTTGGACCCTAGACAGCTAGAAAACCGTCCGCTGGTCAGATGAGCCCGACTGCAGATGGTAAGAGCTGATGGTAGGGTTCGAGCATGGCACAGACCCAACGAAACCATGGACCCAAATTGTCAACAAGGCACTGTGTGGTCGGGCTGTGTCAACATGGAATGAACTGGATCCTCTGGTCCAACTGAACCAATCTTCGGCTTCTTGGAGACTCTTTGCAACCATTAACTGACTTTATGTTCCCAAACGACGATGGAATGGTGATGGTGGTGATAAGTTCCTACAGGACCCAAACCGCTGAGGTCATCTGTCCCTAGGCTCACACACTGCTTAATCTGACTTAAACCAACTTACGCTAAGGACAATGCATACACCCATGCCCGAGGGAGGACTAGAACTTCCGACGGGGAGGAATCCGCGCGAAACATGGCAAGGCGCCGAAGACCGCGCGGCTACACCACGCAGCGACGATGGAACATTTATGGATGACAGTGAGCCATGTTACTAGTCCACAACTGTTCGTGATTGGTTTGAAGAATATTCTCGGCAGTTTGTCCACCCACATGGTCCGACATGTACCCCAACGAACATATGTGGCTCATAATAGAGAGGTCAGTTCCTCCACAAAATCCTGCAACCCCAGCACTTTCGCAATTTTGAATGATTATAGAATCAGCATGGCTCAATATTTCTGCAGGGGACTTCCAACGACTTATTGAGTCTATGCCACTTCGATTTGCTGCGCTACACCGCAACAAAGGGAGACCGACTCGATGCTAGGAGGTATCCTACGACTTTTGTCATTTCAGTGCATATTCATGTCATTGAATTGTAGAACCCTGGTTTCCAATCCTATTACATTTCATAGTCAGACGATTTTTCTTCTTAATTCTACATTGCTATATGGTTCATGTATGACTCATGTTTGATGAGGGCCACCCTTTATAATTGATTTTATCGGTTGTGCAAAGTTGTAATTAAAATATACAGGGTGTTACAAAAAGGTACGGCCAAACTTTCAGGAAACATTCCTCACACACAAAGAAAGAAAATATGTTATGTGGACATGTGTCCGGAAACTCTTACTTTCCATGTTAGAGCTCATTTTATTACTTCTCTTCAAACCACATTAATCATGGAATGGACACAACAGAACGTATCAGCGTGATTTCAAACACTTTGTTAGAGGAAATGTTAAAAATGTCCTCCGTTAGCGAAGATGCATGCTTCCACCCTCCGTCGCATGGAATTCCTGATGCGCTGATGCAGCCCTGGAGAATGGCGTATTGTATCACAGCCGTCCAAGAGTCTATACATTTGGAACCGGAGTTGCGTAGACAAGAGCTTTCAAATGCCCCCATAAACGAAAGTCAAGAGGGTTGAGGTTAGGAGAGCGCGGAGGCCATGGAATTGATCCGCCTCTACCAATCCATCGGTCACCGAATCTGTTGTCGAGAAGCGTACGAACAGTTCGTCGGAAATGTGCAGGAACTCAATCGTGCATGAACCACATGTTGTGTCGTACTTGTAAAGGCACATGTTCTAGCAGCACAGGTAGAGTATCCTGTATGAAATCATGATAACGTACTCCATTGACCGTAGGTGGACGACGAAACTAAAATGTTTCCTGAAAGTTTGGCCGTACCTTTTTGTAACACCCTGTATGTGCCTGTAAAAGTATACGTGTCACAGCCGTCCACTAGCACAGTGATGGTTGCCTTGTGTGCAGTGGTACCCGGAGATCCGGCAGCACTGCGACAACACGCCGGTAATCCTGTGCGGCTGCCAGAGCGACCTGCGGAACGACATCGAGACCATCTCTGCGCTGGCCAAGCTGCATCACGCGCCCGTCTCATCGGAGCAGGTGAGTCAACCTGCCCTCCTATTGCTGACGCCATACGAGCCAGATATCAGTCAAACGTGATAGACATGGCTCTAGTATCCCAGCGGTCCTTCCTGCTGCTTAACCACTGGGCCTCTCACCATTTACGAGCAAATGTAAACATCTATAGATGAAGCAAAGCAACAGTAGGATTTATCTGGATGAACTAATCTTTACGAGAGCGAACTGTGTGATAACTCACTAAATTAACACTAGAATCTATAGTACTGTACGGCACTTCACTGGCGAGAGGTTACTCTCTTTCGTGTCCTAACCCCTACACTTATAACAGAGTGATCATAACGTTGAGTTACTCCTAGGTTTCCTTCGTGGCACACTGTTATCACCTTGTACAAATCGGAACTTGTATTTGAATATCCCTTTCGGGAAGCTGCTTCTTGCATTAAGCACAGAGCAGCATGACAGATCTCAGCATCCTACACTGTTTGCAAAATCGTTGTCCGTGCTATTTGTAATCGACACCTGTGACCTGTAGGTGTAACACCACCTATACAGTATAGCTACCACCTGTGGAAGACTGGTTAGTGCACGTGAGGTTCGTCTATTGCCTTTAGTTATTGCCCAAAGGCTGGTTCGATACAGCTCTCAATGCTGATCTATTCTATTTATTCTCTGTACAACTTCTGCCATAGGGATTTCAGAAAGTAGTTTCGCAATGTATTTCCACGCTGAGACCACTGCCCAAGTGTGGTGCATTGTCATAGGAGAGTAAATAATCCAGGTTTCTGCAGGATAGGTATCGTGCGGTTACAAATACAGTCTGTTTAAAAAAGAACTCCCTAGTTTCAGTGTGTCCTAGAATCTGTACAAATTGACATACATTATTCTAGTTTGTGGTGGTTGATTCGTCAACTCTCCAAGTTTAGCTCTCCTGCAGTTGGCAGGTCTGCTTGACCTTGAGACGACACCAGTGCTGTTTTATTCCTCTGTTCCCTCGGTTCAGTCCAGGCAGGTGTGCAGTGCAGTGCAGAGCAACTCAACAACTATGTGAACTCCGCAACAGAAAGCGCAGTGTGTTATTTGGCTTCTGAAAACGGAGTCAGTTATAACAATGCAACGTAATTTTGGACGTCAGTGTAGTGGTGAACCACCTACAGCAAAAACTATCCGTCATTGGCTAAAGTCTTTCGTGAAAACCGGTAGTGTTTTAAAAGCAAAATCACGAGGAAGACCGAGAACTTCTGAAGATGTTGCTGAACAAATCCGTGTTTCGTGTGCTTGGAGCCTGAGGAAGTCATTGGCCAGACGTAGTCTAAAATTAGGAGTGCCTAAAGGTACTGTGTATGATGCTGTGCGTAAAAGGCTTAAGTTGCGCGCCCACGAATTGCAACTGTTACATGAAATAAAACCAACCAATAAAATTGAAAGGTATGAGTTTGCTGTTGGCTTCCTACACAGAATTGATGATGATGATGTCAATTTAAAAAAAATTCTCTTTTGTGATAAGGCTACATTTCATGTCAGTGGAACAGTTTAATCGTCATAGCTGTAGAATTTGGGAGGCAGAGCATCCACATCAAGTTATTCAGCGTCAACATAACTCTATCAAAGTTAGTGTCTGGTGCAGTTTGATGGAAGATCGTGTGATGGGTCCTCTCATTTTTGCAGAAAAAAACAATAAATGGGAACATTTACTGTGACATGCTGACAGAGTACGTCTTTACCCAAGTGGAGATATTGAGGCGGAAAAGGGGCTTGTGTTTTTTAAACAGGATGACGCCCCACCTCATTACAGTAACCATGTGCGTGTGGCTTTTGACACTCGCTTTCCAGGAAGGTGGATAGGAAGGGCTGGCCCAATACCTTGGCCACCACGAAGCCCAGACTTAACCCCACTGAACTTTTTCTTTTGGGGCCACATAAAAAATGTTGTGTTCAGCGAAAAGATCAGAGATATCAATCATTTACGGGAAAGAATCGTCCCAGCGGTTGGGACAGTTACACCTGAAATGTTGGTGTGTGTGTGTGAGTCCCTAAGGGTCCAAAGTGCTTATGTCATCGTTCCCTAGACTTACACACTAACTTAAACTAATTTGTGCTAAGAACAACACGCACACCCATGCGCGAGGGAGGACTCAAACCTCTGGCGCAAGGGGCCGCGCAATCTATGACATGGTGCCTTAAACCATACGGCCACTCCGCGCTGCTGATATGTTGGTGAATGCGTGGTGAGAAGTGGAATATCGTCTCGACGTGGGCAGGGCAGCAAATGGGTCCCACGTTGACGTCTACTAGCATTGAACAAAACTAGAAGGAATTCTCTTCCTTCATATGTACTTATTGCTGTAATTTTTCGTCAATTTCCCCATTATATTTATACTTGAAACTAGGATGTTCTGTTTCAAACACCCTGTATTATTGCACAAGTCTGTATCGTTTTTTCTCAACACGTAGCAATCGTACAGGGAAAAGGATTACAAACACCGCCTCTCGACAGTGATTGCCGATTTTTGGCTGAAATCTGCTGTTTGTGGAAAATTCTAACATAAAAGAGACTTGTATGAATTCAGAGTCTCGCGGCGATAACATTGAATAAAGTGTTCTCTGGTTTCCAACCGCGTCAATTGGTTAAAACTACACGAGCTTTCGGCCAAGCACTCCTTGGCCATTGTCAAGTGTTATGACTGCCAGTGCTCGCACTAACGGCTTCTGGGACAGTTTAATACAGCAACCTATTAAAATAGAAGTTACCACAAACACCCCGAATAGAGACGGTGGCTTACTGCTCAGCGCTGCGTGGGATCCAGCGATCGCGTGGTTGAAGCGGGCACATCGAACGCCACTCAAAACATGCCCATATATGTGGCAATGTCACGGGCACCAGTGACGTCACAGCCGGTAGCTAGCGTATATAAGGGCGCACCACAGCGCAATGGCAATCATAACACTTGACAATGTCCAAGGAGTGCTTGGCCGAAAGCTCGTGTAGTTTTAACCAATTGACGCGGTTGGAAACCAGAGAACATTTTATTCAATAAAAGAGACTTAACTGTCATGGGCAAAAGGGCATTATGGGCGGCTGGTTTCATAACTGTATTTTACTAAGCTGACTTAATTAATCACGAATAAGGAACTTCTTTTTCATTTTATCTTTTTACAAATATCATTTTCCTGCATCAACATACTTATTACCTGGATAATTTGTACGTAGCATAGTCATACATAATAACCGTGGCCATTGCGGTAATCTATTCTCTCTGCCCGTGGTACATGTTCATTTTTCTAAACGAATGTACTGTCCAAAACGATAAAGATATTTGTCATTGTCACCTTATCTATTGCTGCTACGACCTAACGTTGTTACTGTAATTGAAAATGTTGATCCTACTGACGACACTGAGAGACCATAATATCTCCCTATCGCACAAGCCGAGACAAACATTCCGAATGCAAAACACATTTTTGGATACCGGGATGTATATACAAGAATGTATCATGAATCCATCGTTATTATTTCGCGTCGTTCGGCTCATTTTTAAAGATGCTTTCTCTTCATTCCCACAACTAACCTTATCCCAATGACTAAACTTCTTATAAGTACAGCGATTATATGAAACTATAAAGGTGCATAAGTTCGCACAGGTACCCTGTCACGAATAACAGGTCCATCACCATGTGCACTTGGAGTGACACGGCAACTGGAAACGTACTTCAAATTTGAAATACGTAGGACTGTAAGATTCTTGAAGTAGAAACATCCAGATTTCTCATAGATTCATCGTGAATTTCTGTTGGTATATGGATTAAATGCAGTGTCGCTTCCAGCCCCGGTGAAGATAAAGTGCAAATGTCGTGTGACTAGGGCCTCCCGTCGGGTAGACCATTCGCCGGGTGCAAGTCTTTCGATTTGACGCCAATTCAGCGACTTGCGCGTCGATGGGGATGATATGATAATGATTATGACAACACAACACCCAGTCCCTGAGCAGAGAAAATCTCCGGCGCAGCTGGGAATCGAACCCGGGGCCTTAGGATTGACATTCTGTCACGCTACCACTCAGCTATTGGGGGCGGACCCCGGTGAAGATGAAATGGTGCCAACAATTTAACCATGACCACACAGACGTGGGTGATGCCAACTGGGAAGTTCTAATCTTACACAGGCGATTTCTGTTCTCTCGGCGGGCTGAAAGAACATTTGGGGGAAAGAAATTTTTCAACTATCAGTACGTTCACGAAACAGTTCTTGAATGGCTCCGCGACCAAGGAGCGGGTATCTGGTGTCAGGAACTGAAAGATTGGTAGAGCGGTCCAACCGCCGTTTATAGAGATTTGGTGACAGTTGAAAACTAGTGCCATTTGTCTGTGTCACTGTGAAGTGTAGTGTGGCCTTCAGTAACATAATAATGTTTAACTTACGTTCTGAAATCCCTTCGTGTATGCATTTGAAACTGTTCACTTTAATCTACCATTGATCTCGCTCTGCGATAGATATCACACAAAATTTCTTTGGTTACTAAACTGAGCAGTTCTTGATGCCTCAGAATGCTTCCTATCAACCGCACTCTTCTTTTAGTCAAATTTATTTTACTTTCGATTTCGGTTCAGTAGTTCTTCATTAGTTACTCTATTTTGGTGTATAATCTTCATTTTACGAAGTTTCTCCATACTTTTTTCTTGGTAATTAGGTTTCTGGTATCCTCATAATGTGACCAAAAACAAAGAGTGCCTTTTCTTCCGTATAACATCTGTAAAGAGCTACAGTTCGCGCTGTACATCACTTCTTTGGCACTATCCGCAATTCTGTTATCTTTTTGATTTTTCTTATTTATGTGCATTCTAGCTATTCTTGTCTCTACTTTTAGAATTTTGTTTTTCTGAGTGACATATTTCAATTCCACTTCCGTTTGTCAGCTCTGGTTGAAAAACCGTCTTGTAATGTTTTAACTTAGTTTTAATTGATATACATTTCTTATTTTATATAGACCGTGTTAATTTTTGAGCTTTTATCATTTTTTTAGTTCTTTATTGCCATGCCGGTTGCTCGGCCAAGTTGTATATCATAATTTCTAAAGTATTTAAATTGCTTCATTACTTGTACTTCTCTGCTATTTACCGTTATATCGTTGATTACTAGTGGTTCTGCTTCCATAATCTCTGTCTTTTAGAATAATACTTGGAGTCCTAATTTTTTGTCTTATGTAGTCTGTTATTTGATTTTTGCTTTCACCAATATTATTATTTAGTAACGCAAAGTCATCTGAGAAACCCTAATTATTTCAGTTTTTTTCATCTTTCTTCGTTCCAACTCTTAAGTTTTAAGGACTTCCTTGTACCACTCCCTCATCACGTTGCCCATAGCAGAGTTGGAAACTAATAGCGATAAACAATGTCCCTGTCTAAACTCTGTTTGTATCGTAAACGACTCAGATATTACTCCTTTAAACGTTACTTTAAATTTGATATTTGTTTAGAGTTAATTTTGTCATTTTCATTAATCTGGGATGGAGTCCGAAATTCGGTAGTGTCTTCACCATTGAAGAACTTATATTTATATTAAATTTCAACTAGTTTTTCTTTGTCAAAAATATTTTTCTTGCTATAATCAGTCTGCATTTTATATCCTCTCTACTTCAGTCATCATCGACTACTTAGTGTGTCATTTCTTAATTCCCTCATGTCACCTGGTTTAATTCGGGTACATTCCGCTACCTTTGTTTTACTTTTTTGATGTTCAGTAACATAATTGCAGTTTAGTAAATAATTTTACAAATGAAATTGGGATAGAGGGCTAAACTTGGTGTCAGCACTTGATCTTTATTTTTCTTCAAACAACATGGTACTTCCTACTTCAAACTCCCCATCCAGTGGTCGAACTATCCTTAAACAGCATCCCACACCCTTATTCGGAGAATGACTACAGAGGCGAAATGTAGGGTTCACCTGAGAAGAACATAGGCACACAGTCTCGCGATGAGTCATCACTTCTTCCACTGTTGCCATTCAAATACTGGAGATGAAAATTTCTACTGCCATCTGCACTCGAGCCAGCTTTGTCTGTGATCACCGCAACCGCAGCAATCGTTTAGTAAGAATTTATTCGTCTGAGGAGAACGATGGTCTATCACACTGGTTTAATTTACGGGCAAAATGCCATGTACAGTTCAGAGAGTTACAGAGAAAGAAAGGAGTTTAAGGTCTAACGTCTAGTCCAAAGATAGATAAAGTTTAACCAAATCAAGGTTTAGCTATTCTGTCTAATCGTTTGCCAGTACTTTCCTACCAGCTAGTGATTCCATTTCACCTCTCTGCATCTCCAGCCTTCGTTCATGTCTGCAGTATTTGATACTGCCCTAGCGGCGAAAAATTAAGTTATTTGACTCAAACGTCTTTTACATGTATTACTGAGATAGTCTTCGAACTGAGCGTGAAGTTCTCTGTTCATCAGGATCACAGATATTCGCACATTGACGACGTGTCAGGTGTGGTCTAAATCAGACAAGCCGACGACGAACGAGAAAGCAATACATACACCCTTATTTGAGTCTTTGCCTTCTATGTGGGCTGGGCAATCCTTAGAATATAAAACTGCACAATGGGTGGGCCTGTGTCGCGAACGTTGTTCTGGTGTCCTTGGCACTCAAAAGTGTGCTGGTTATTAAATCTTTAAATTTTAGATGCCCGGATGAAATATTTCTACTAAATTAACTGAAAAGCAATTATAAATCAGAGTGAACGAGATTCTAAATGTTTTTATACCTCTATTACGCGACATAACCGCTTTAGTTATTCTGCCGTAAGAGTAAAAGGAGAAATTAATACGTGTAGCAAAACAGCTGCCGTCTCCTTCCGTTAAATATAATTATAAAAGGCTTCTGACCACACACTGAAGAGTGGTAACCAGAAGTTAGTTACTTCGTAATAGCGCCAAATATAGATTCTTAAATCTAGGGTGTTTCAGTTTCGGTATCATTTTGTTTGTTGCTTGCACTGAAGATGGCGAAACCCAAAGTGAGCACAGGGAGTCGTGTATATCTTTATTGGGCAATTTAATAGTGATCATATTCAGAGAGACAGTTCTATACACATCATTGGCAATGCAATTTGCTGAGAACAATGCACCAGCCAATAATGTTTGACGTCAAACGAGCTATGGTTCACACTTAATAACAGAAGCATGAGCGAAGCGTAGTTACAAGCCTTGGACGGAGCTGCAAAGTGTAATGATCAAGAAACAAAATATATTCATGAACAATTCAGTTAGGGAAACCTGATTACAGAAAGGACGCTAAGAGACACGGAAATCGTTAAGCAGCCACTGTGATTTAAAATCGCTCATCTGTACCTCAAAAGTCAAATGAAGTTTTCCCTGTGAAACAATAAAAGCTGGTCTAGGAAACCATTAACATGTAAAGATATGACCATAATTTAACTCCTTTACTCAAGTGAAAGATCAGTCTGAATTAGGACTGAAACATCTATTAACTGGATCTATAAAACAAAAGGGAGTAGACCTGGTCAAGGCCAAGGCTACGACCGAGTTAAGGCCTTTTAGGTGTATCTGTGACATACAAACAGAAGAGATTTTACACAAAACCGTTGCATGAATGAAAAATATGGTATATTCTGTAACATAGAAGTAGGCAACTAACTTTACAAAGGGTTTACCTAAGAAGTCAATATGTCTAAGTAGATTAAATACTCCTAAATCTTGGGCAAATTGATCATAGAATTACAATCTATGAATTTTCAAAAATGGTTTAACGTTCTGTCGACGACGAGACCGTTAGAGACGGAGCACAAACTCGAATAGGAAGAGGAGGGGGAAATAAATCGGCCGAATCCTTTTCAGTGGAACCATCTCGCTTTTTAACTTAAGCCATTTGAGAGGACACCGCGGAAAACTTGAGCTGGATCGACGCACGAGGAGTTAACCCGCCGTTCTTCCAAATACGAGTGCAGTGTCTCATCACTACCCTAGCCACATCGCTCACTTGCTGTCAGAAAAAGGATCATTCGACAAACTACTTCACGAAATTTTCGGCATCTGTGAAAGATGGAGCGTTGAGTGTAAATTGTTCATTGCAGTGAAGTATTGAAGAACCTGTTCGTTCAGCTCTCCGTGGAACATAATGACACTGGGATCACTGATAATATTTCTTCACAACTAGTTGCATGATGTTAAACAATGAAGTAAGTAATATATAGAATCTTTTTGCGTGTTCATTGCCTCTGACGAAGATCTTAGAAATGAAGTGCTTTTGATGACATTTCCTCTTGATATTTCTCTTCCGTTTCCCGCATGACTAATGTTGACAATGTACAAATATAATGTACAAATACAAAATACGGCTGCTGTGCAAGGATTAGCAGGTTGATATAGAGCTGTCCTGACGTATACACTGCCGTCCTGGTGTCTCTGATAGCCGGTCGATGTGGCCGATCGGTTCTAGGAGCTTCAGTGTGGAACCACGCGGCTGCTACGGTCGCAGGTTCGAATCCTGACTCGGGCATGGATGCGTGTGATGTCCTTAGTTTAGTTCGGTGTAGGGGACTGATGGCCTCAGATGTTAAGTCCCATAGTGCTTAGAGCCATTTGAACCATTTGTCTCTGATAGAAACTATATGGCTGTTCATTTCTCAAGCTAAAAGTATTTAAAAAAGATACTTGTGTTCTGCACTCAGTCAGGAACGGTTAGCTGGTTTATCAGCCGCAGAATGGTGCTGACGAACAGTCACAGACTTCTTTAACCCACAAGGGACTGTAACAGAATTTTTTTAAAAAATGTTCTAATTTTCAGAACTGAAATCAAGTCTCCGTACATCTCGGAGTAACGTGCTTAGAAAATACCTAGACCCTTATTTCAGTGCGGAAACTACAAATATTCTGGAGTCCATATCTCATAGAGATCACGTAGATAATATTGGGCAAAACACAAGCCTGCAGGAAGACGTATAAGCAAAATTCTTCCAAAGTTCTGTTCGCAAATGGCACAAGAACAGCCATTAAAGTCTAGCTCAAAGATAGTATCCGCTGTCTCTCTCATCACACAGATTCGTGGAGTATAGATAAAAAATGTATGTTTGTATGTAGAAAATATAAAATCCTTAATTACTAATTTAAAAAAATAAGGGTCTATTTTTCATACGCAAAACAAGGAAAACTTGTTTAAGTAAGTCAAGAATTTAACTTACCGAAGTCAAACATTTGATTGTTCAAACTGTGTGTAAGTTCTTAATGGACAAAACTGCAGAGGTCATCCGTACCTAGACTTACGCACTACTTAAAATAACTTAAAATAACCTATGCTACGAACAACACACACACACACCCATGCCCGAGGGAAGACTCGAACCTCCGATGGGAGAGGCCGCGCAGTCAGTGACATGGCGCCTCGAACCGAGTGGCCATCCGCGAGGCAAACATTTGATTGGTAGGTTTTATTTTCACATTGATGTTCACACTTATTTATGTGCTTGTTTGAAATTACCTACTCGTTTTTGTTTTGTCTTTTAATACACTATTAGGAAGTACTTCACTTTTTATTGTACTATTCATTGTTGTAATTAATTTCTTTTTAATTTTTTTATTCTGAGTGTAGGAATATTGTCTTACGCGCTAAACAGCAATTTTCACAAGTTTGGTTTTGCAATTAATTAAAATGTACCTTGCGTAGTGATGTAGGGAAGAACTGGTGTTCCCTTTCTGAATAAATCAGGAAAAATTGTCAAGACTATACATCGCTTTATCAACGTACTTAGAACTGTTTTTAATTTTTTTTTACTCAGGCAGTGATAGGTCGACCAGGATATAGATGTACACTCCTGGAAATTGAAATAAGAACACCATGAATTCATTGTCCAAGGAAGGGGAAACTTTATTGACACATTCCTGGGGTCAGATACATCACATGATCACACTGACAGAACCACAGGCACATAGACACAGGCAACAGAGCATGCACAATGTCGGCACTAGTACAGTGTATATCCACCTTTCGCAGCAATGCAGGCTGCTATTCTCCCATGGAGACGATCGTAGAGATGCTGGATGTGGTCCTGTGGAACGGCTTGCCATGCCATTTCCACCTGGCGTCTCAGTTGGACCAGCGTTCGTGCTGGACGTGCAGACCGCGTGAGACGACGCTTCATCCAGTCCCAAACATGCTCAATGGGGGACAGATCCGGAGATCTTGCTGGCCAGGGTAGTTGACTTACACCTTCTAGAGCACGTTGGGTGGCACGGGATACATGTGGACGTGCATTGTCCTGTTGGAACAGCAAGTTCCCTTGCCGGTCTAGGAATGGTAGAACGATGGGTTCGATGACGGTTTGGATGTACCGTGCACTATTCAGTTTCCCCTCGACGATCACCAGAGGTGTACGGCCAGTGTAGGAGATCGCTCCCCACACCATGATGCCGGGTGTTGGCCCTGTGTGCCTCGGTTGTATGCAGTCCTGATTGTGGCGCTCACCTGCAAAGCGCCAAACACGCATACTACCATCATTGGCACCAAGGAAGAAGCGACTCTCATCGCTGAAAACGACACGTCTCCATTCGCCCCTCCATTCACGCCTGTCGCGACACCACTGGAGGCGGGCTGCACGATGTTGGGGCGTGAGAGGAAGACGGCCTAACGGTGTGCGGGACCGTAGCCCAGCTTCATGGAGACGGTTGCGAATGGTCCTCGCCGATACCGCAGGAGCAACAGTGTCCCTAATTTGCTGGGAAGTGGCGGTGCGGTCCCCTACGGCACTGCGTAGGATCCTACGGTCTTGGCATGCATCCGTGCGTCGCTGCGGTCCGGTCCCAGGTCGACGGGCACGTGCACCTTCCGCCAACCACTGGCGACAACATCGATGTACTGTGGAGACCTCAAGCCACACGTGTTGAGCAATTCGGCGGTACGTCCACCCGGCCTCCCGCATGCCCACTATACGCCCTCGCTCAAAGTCCGTCAACTGCACATACAGTTCACGTCCACGCTACCAGTGTTAAAGACTGCGATGGAGCTCCGTATGCCACGGCAAACTGGCTGACACTGACGGCGGCGGTGCACAAATGCTGCGCAGCTAGCGCCATTCGACGGCCAACACCGCGGTTCCTGGTGTGTCCGCTGTGCCGTGCGTCTGATCATTGCTTGTGAAGCCCTCTCGCAGTGTCCGGAGCATGTATGGTGGGTCTGACACACCGGTGTCAATGTGTTCTTTTTTCCATTTCCAGAAGTGTATTTTAGTGTGTGTGTGTGTGTGTGTGTGTGTGTGTGTGTGTGTTAGGAGGATGGGGGTGGCTGTGAGAAACGGTGTGTGGTCGGCGTCCTGTTGAGTTATGAACAAGCTTCCATGGGACGAGGCTTCTAGGAGAGGGAGGGCATCCCACTTTCGATACTTGCTCCGGCGTCCCTATGTCTGTACTTACATCCCTGCTGAAGTTCTGGATGGTACTACTAACCAGTAGCTGTTGTCTCTGACTGAGTAGACAACTGAGTAGCTTGTGCGTCTACTGTTACGGTCCCCGACAGCCCATAGTGACGTATCTCATCAATACCTTGTTACTGACTGCATTTTACACCGGTGGCAGCGAACCGACAAATTCGTGGAACATCCTTGAGACTGTGGCATCTGGTAAGCTCTGTTACTCTGCGAACTCGGATATGGGACGTTCGACGCGCTGGGTTTCCACTCTCTGGCGGCGATGAAAGGCGCTCATACAGCACTGCGGGTTCATCATCCATTCGACTGCCACGATTACGACTTAATCAGCTGACATGTCCAGCTACTCCATTACCTTTTTCGACAGAAACGGTCTCCCTCAAACACCGTAGCTAATCATATCTTCATGATGGTATTCTCTTCTCACGTCTGTTGATGTGAAATGTTAGGAATGTTTGCACAATAATCGAAGACGAAGTTGCAAAACGAAAATTAAGTACACGAGTGAAAATAATTCAGAATTCTAATTATTTCGTGATTATATTAGTGGTGTACAGGGTATTAAAAAGCGTTCCATGTTTTTGTAGGAAATTGTGGTGGCCACAGATAGAGAAGAAGTGCCATAATCGTACGCCTGGAAACAAATACTTCTTAAAATATGGGCTATTTTAAATGTGTTGAGAACGGTCGGTAGTCATTGTCGTATGCAAGCTTCCTGTCAACGTTCATTGCTCATTTCGCATTGTGTTCCTATTGGCCTCAGAACAACGTTAATAATTCCTTGGAGTCGGAAAACCGTAAAGTGTGGAAAATTCCTATTGTTTCGTGGAGGAAAGGCAAACATGGTATTCTGCTGTGGTACAGCTCAACAACGTCAATCGACGGGCAGGTGTCATGTAAGACGAGCGAAATCCTTACGGCCACATTGCACTTGCAGTGGCTCCATACTTCTCAACAAGGACAGATCACAGCGACTTGCAGCTGGGACCTTTGCCACTCACGAACAAGGGATACCAATAAACGTCACAAAATTTCGCACGCAGTATGTGGAGAAGCTAATGTTAAAGCAAGTAAAAGGCCGGCCGATGTGGCCGAGCGGTTCTATGCGCTACAGTCTGGAACCGCGGGACCGCTATGGTCGCGGGTTCGAATCCAGCCTCTGGCATGGATGTGTGTGATGTCATTAGGTTAGTTAGGTTTAAGTAGTTCTAAGTTCTAGGGAACTGATGACCTCAGAAGTTAAGTCCCATAGTGCTCAGAGCCATTTAAACCATTTGAACTAGTAAAAGACGTTACTGAAGCCAGTGTGCAAATAATTGGAGCTGCTGAAAGGATAGCCAGACTGTCATGCGATCAATTCTGCACGAGTGGTTACTTTATCTACACTACATACAGCGTGTGCAAACTCTCTGGTCACAAGAATACCACGTCAGAGCCTCTGTCTCAAATGACCTCGTTGTCGAAGGGACGTTAAACCCTAAACTTCCATCCTTCCTTTCTAAACTTTCATCAGTCGATGACGCAGCACGGAAGGTCCTTAACTCACAGCTTGAATTTAATTACGGATGGTACAGTTTGACACAGAATCGGGCAGTAGATTACTAAAGTAACCATGAGGCGCCAGATGTAAATCCTCACGTAAGGTATCAGGTTGGCTTTAATATCAATGTGTCGGCATGAATCAAGATGAAGAGACTCTCAGGGACATATATTTTACAGCTCAAAGTAACAGAGACTGTGTCTCAACAATTTCTTTGTGAAAAACTCCCAGCTCTATTGGAGACCGACACGCCTCTAGAAAGGCAACTGATGTCGTTCATACACACTACTATATTCCTTACACCTCTAACGACAATACCTATCACATACGTGTAACGAGCGATAAACTGTTCCAGAATTTCAAGTACCATGATCATCCCATTCACCTCACATTGATGACTTACATTTCCAGCTAGGGAACACATCCCAGCTCCATATGTAACGTTCGCATGTAACAAGGCTGTGCCCTATGAGCGTAATCAAATTCGAGAGTGGTCAGGGGATTAGGCAAAACTTCGTAATTCTACACTCAAGTGCCAAAGAAACTGGTATATGCATGCGTATTCAAATTCAGAGATATGTAAACAGGCAGAATACGGCGCTGCGGTCGGCAACGATATGTAAGTCAGCAAGTGTCTGGCGCAGTTGTGAGATCGGTTACTGCTGCTACAATGGAGTGTTTTCAAGATTTAAGTAAGTTTGAACGTGGTGTAGTCGGCGCACGAGCGATTAGACACAGTATCTCCGAGGAGCGATGAAGTGGGGATCTTCCCGCACGATCATTTTACGTGTGTACCGTGAATATCAGGTATCCGGTGAAACATGAAATCTCCGACATCACTGCGGCAGGAAAAAGACCCTGCAAGAACGGACTTGTGAACAGTACTCAGGAAGCGCTGGAACAATTGTTTTGTCAACCACTTGTTTTGTGGACTAGACACAGTATCTCCGAGGAGCGATGAAGTGGGGATCTTCCCGCACGATCATTTTACGTGTGTACCGTGAATATCAGGTATCCGGTGAAACATGAAATCTCCGACATCACTGCGGCAGGAAAAAGACCCTGCAAGAACGGAACCAACGACGACTGAACTGAGTCGTTCAACGTGGCAGAAGTGCAACACTTCCGAAAATTGCTGCAGATTACAGTGGTGGGCCATCATAAACAAGTGTCAACGTGCGAACCATTCAACGAAACATCATTGATATGGGCTTTCGGAGCAGACAGCCACACTCGTGTACTATTGGTAACTGTGCGACACGAAGCTTTACACCTCGCCTGGAACCGTCAACACCGAAATTGGACTGTTGATTACTGGAAACATGTTGCCTGCTCGGACGAGTCTCGTTTCAAATTGTATCTAGCGGATGGACGTATGCGGGTGTGGAGACAACCTCATGTTAGCAGAGAACTGTTCAAGCTGGTGTAGGTTCTGTAATGGTGTGGGGCGTGTGCAGTTGGAGTGATATGGGTCTCCTGATACGTCTATATACGATTCTGATAGGTGACACGTACGTAAGCTGCCTGTCTGATATCCTGCATCATTCGTGTCCATTGTGCATTCCGACGGACTTAGGCAATTCCAGCTGGATAATGCGATACCTCACGCGGCTCGAATTCTTGCAGAGTGGCCCCAGGAACACTCTTCTGTGTGTAAACGCTTCCACTGTTCACCAAACTCCCCAGACATGAATATTATTGAGCATATCTGGGATACCTTTGCTAGTGTTGTTCAGAAGAGATCTCCACCCCAAGTATTCTTATGGATTTATGGATAGCCCTGCCGGATTCATGGTGTCAGTTCCCTCCAGCACTACTTCAGACATTATTTGAGTCCATGCCACGTCGTGTTGCGGCACTTCTGCGTGCTCGCTGGAGACCTACACTATATTAGGCACGTGTACCAGTTTCTTTGGCTCTTCAGTGTATAAGGAGGAGGAGAAAAATCAAGTACGAGTGGTAACTACAGGGCAGGGCGAACAAACAGATTTTCGCATACATCTACATTTACATATACACTCCACAAGCCAGTTTACGTTGCTTCTGGAGTCATTATCTTTTTCTCTCCTTCCTGTTCCTTTCACGAACAGTGCGCAGAAAGAGTGACTGAAGGTAAGCTTCCTATGAATTCTAATTTCTTTGCTTTTCTCGTCGTCATTTCGCTAGACTATGGCTGAATAGTAATCTGTCGCAGTGTCATTAGTAAGCCTCTGTTGGATGCTCAACTCTTTTCCTGAAGCTTCTGCCACTGGAGTTTGTTCATCATCTCCGTGAGGCTCTAGTCCCGAGCAAACAATTCCGTGAAGAAACGCGCCGCTCGTCTTTGAAACTTTTCCTCATCTGCTACTAATCCTACTTGGTAGGAGGCCAGACTTGTGAACAGTACTCAGGAAGCGCTGGAACAATTGTTTTGTCAACCACTTGTTTTGTGGACTAATTACACTCCCTGAATAATCTTTAAAGGAATCTCATTATAGCGTCTGCTTTTCTTAATATTTGTTTTATGTGCTTATACTAATTTAGGTCACTCCGGACAGTTACTAGTAGGTACTTCACGTTAGTTACAGTTTCCTGTGATTTGTCGTTAATGGTGTAAACAACAACAGTGGATCTCTTCGCCTGTTTATAAGTAATACTTTACACCTTTTTATACAGTCATAAGGAAAAAAAGGATAAACATATTTACACGTGATAAACACAAAGAAAAAACAAAATCGTACAAAAGATTCCACTGAAAACACTACAGTTTCTTCTCAGGTCAGCTCGCGTAAAAAATTGTCTCCTCGTAGTTGGAAACACTTCTGAATACGGCTTGGCATACTCCTTACCAAACAGTCGAGGTAAACCTGTGAGCTACTGTCTCACTCCTCTTCAGAGGCCCCTTTGCTGTCCTATAAGGTCTCTGGTAGGACAGGACGATTGCAAGACATTCGTTTTAGCATGGCCCATGCACTCTCAATGCAGTTGAGATCTGGAGAATATGGGGGCCGTTCCATCCAAATGATTCTACGCTCCATTAGGAAGGTGTTCACAAGATTATGACGGTGGGGGCGTGCAGCGTCGTTCATCAGCGTAAATTCCGCTGCAGCATGTTCACCAAATGGGGCCTCAATGCTTGCAGGGATGCTTTCGCCCCAGTTGTTCTCCACTGTATTGTTGCATGTGGTGTCCCGCTGCCGTACAAGATTCCACCCCAAAACATGACTGAACCGCCTCGATAAGGGTGGCGGTGTGCTATACAGTTACGGTGGATCTTTGTCCTCGTTGCCCCTACACACAGATATGAGTACTGTCACGGCGGAGACAGACAGAACTCTCATCAAAAAAGAGTGTCGTGTCCCGCTGGTAATTCCGTGACCAAGCGACACGAACCCGTCTCCGAACTCTGTTTAGAGAAGGAGCCTATAGAGGTCTCCTGGCATGTAATCCCTGCTCACGGAGCCTTTTTAGTACCGTTTGTGTTGACACCTGCACTCTTGTAGCTGTTTTGGTACTGCCACCGTACACGTATAGCACTGTTTTGAGGGTTTCTGTTTGTTGTTGTAAGTTGATAACGGTCCTGCACAGCTGTTGTTTTCCTTCCACGGCCACGTCTGTGACGATTCTGAACTGAGTCTGTCGCTTGCAGTAGTTCCATATTATAGAGACATCACTTTGACCTAGAGCGATATGCATCCTACGTCCACCAGTCTCATTCTCTGCTTCACTGGAGTGACTATAAAGGCCTTTGATCATACGTTACTGTTGTGCGAACCATCCAGAAGTAACACAACTCTCTTCATGAAATGCAGCACAAGTACCGCAATGTTTATGCGTGAACGATTGCCACAGACTGCACATACTGCCCCTCACAGTAGAAACATGGGCTGTTTGAGTTACAATTACGTTACAAACAAACGAACATAATGATATCATAACGTTCTAGGCGTATTTTTAAAGTAAATACCGTTTTGAAATTAAGAAAATACGTACTAAGATATCTCAATAATTTTATGTTTTCATGAAAGCCTGTACCTTAATCTACGCACTGACGCCGTTACAGACTGATTCGTCCTTGTTTACGTTGTGTACTGAGTGTTTAAGATGTCTCCGATAATCGTGAGTCCCGCTAACTGAGAAGTACAGGGTGTTATAAGATTTATAATCCTAAAGGCCTAAGAGCGATTGATATTCATCGTGAGATCTGTGAATGTTTTCATTATGAGTGATGGAATGGTAAGAAAGTGGATGAGAGCATATAAATATGGCCGCACAAATGTGCATGATGAACAACGCAGTGAGCGTCCTTCGGTCGTTAATGGAAGTTTGGTGCAGGAAATGGCCAATAAGTTGAGAGAAAACAAACGCTTTACGATTTCCTCCTTGCGGGATGACTTTCCTAATGTTTCTCGTAGTGTTATTATATAGCATTGTGACCGCGCACTTGAATTACCGAAAATTGTGTCACGTTGGGTACCGAAAATGTTGACGGATGTGCACAAAACCAAACGTTTAGACAGTGCATTGACTTTATTGAGCGGTACTGCAACGACGGTGATGATTTCTTAAGGCAAATTGTTACGGGCGATGAAACATAGGTGGCCTACGTCACACCAGAGTCAAAGCAACAGTCCATGTGAGTTGAGCAAGGGCATCGTTTTGCTGCAAGACAATGCGCGTCCGCATGTGGAGAATCAGACCAAAGATCTCATCACATATTCTCAATGGGAAGCTCTAGATCATCCTCCGTACAGCTCCGATCTTGCACCCAGTGACTACCATCTGTTCCTGCACTTCCAGAAACACCTGGGCGGTCATCGTCTTCAAGATGATGGTACAGTGGTTAACAAGTCAGGCCGCAGACTTCTACGAGGAGAGTATTCAGAAACTGGTTCAACGTGCCTCAATATTCACAGAAATTATGTAGAAAAGAAGATTAAGGTACAGGCTTTCACGAAAAAATTAAATTATTGAGATATCTTAGCACATCCTTTTTTAAATTTCAAAACGGCACTTACTTAAAAGCACGCCTCGTATTTCTGGATCCCAATGGTCTGTACGAAAGTTTGAGCAATATACTACATTTATTTTGTCCACTGCATCTGTCATTTTAAATCCATTAAGAACGACGCATTGTCAGGAAATCCTCATCGCAGTGGAAAATCTCAAATACTCATTAGGGTTGTATTGTGAAATGGTGGTAATTACGGCCCCTTAATTCAGCAAGGAAGGAAAACCGGAAAGGGCTGGACCAGTGGGGATTTTGAACACATAAATTTATTTTACACAGTCGCACTCACATAGCCGTGAATGAGGCTTTTATTTCTTTTAAATTGACTGAAAGGCCAAGCAATGATATTCATTTGAAATTCAATGTTAATTTAAATAATTCACAGAAAATGTAAAGTTAACTTTAACCCAAGATGACTAAATATTATTTAGAGCAAGACGTGCCCCACATAAGACACAAAATGTGGTAAGGGTAAAGTCGTAATGAATGCAGACATAATTCTAAACAACAGTACTAGAACAGATCAGAAGGGACTTAATTATCAAATGGTAAGAAAACATGATTTAAACTTGACTGGTTACAAAAACTTAAAACCTTACTTAAAGCAATGAAAAACAATTTATCAGCAATTTCTAGGCAAGATAATTTTAAACCCAAAAACAAACGTCAATTGAAAATTCAACAAATTTCCAATAACACGAGAAAATTAAGTTACAACAGATTAAACTATATGTTGGGGTCTCAATGCACATTAAAATTTGCTTAAGGTGAAGGCCACAAGCTAACGGATACAAATTAAGAATTATTCAAAGTATAAACTTAACTTGAACAGGAACATTAAGTAGTGTGGGTGCGGTTGGAGGAAACAGCGCGAAAGACAGACAGCGGCAAAAGCTGCCGAGTGTATGCACTTCAAATTACGTAAAAGCCGGTTAAGCAAGCCAACAGGGGTGAATAATTGTGCCCGATCGTGGGTAACACGTACCAGGAATGGAGTACAAAAGATTATTAACGGCAGTTTCTATTAAAGGACACTCGCATGACATTCAGAGCTCATCCGTGCACACATTAGTCCATAGCGATTCGGAGGGAACAAATGTACTCTGGAACAGACTAAAATTTATCGGAGCCACATAAATAGAACAGACGCATAATATAATTTCATAGCCTTCATGTTTTGGGGGGCTCGACCTCTACTTGCTTCACAGTCGGGGCGTGAAGAGCCTCAAGACGTCTCATGACCTGCGTGTCCACAACACAGGCACTCCCACTCATTTCTGTGCTGCTACTGGGTCATTCTCAACCATCGACCTCCCCTTCTGCTCTACATCCCTTGTAAACTCTGTGCAGTGGGAAGTCATTGACAACCTTCGTTCCAGTGACCAGTTTCCACTCCACATTCACGTACTGGTTGGAGCATTATACGAAGAGAAGTGGCCAAAATGGATGGTCATCAGGGCTAACTGGACGCTGTTCGCTCTGCTGACTGTGTCTGAACTCCGCGACAGAGTCCAGGAATGCGTGGACCACGTTACATGAGTGATCTGTCACGCCACTGACTTATCCACCCCAAAGCCGTCAGGTCGTCTTAGGAGGCAACCTGTACCTTGGTGGACCGGTGAGTGCCACTCAGCAATCCAGGCCAGGCGTGCTGGTTTTCAACAGCCTGACAACATTTGGTGTGACAAAAGCGGAGGCTCGATGTTTAATTAAGGAGAGCACGAAAAGGTCATGGCAACCGATCCTGGACTGCATCAACTATTCCACTTGTTCTACGAAAGTATGGGAAGCTATGAGGGGTCGTTTACCAATAGAAGCAGAGCTGAAGTAGGGGTGTCTCCTAACAATGCCCAGAGGCATCGCTCAGACGCTGGCAGAGAATTTTGCACAAACTACACCCAGTGCCAGGCAGGATCCGGCGTTTCGTCGCTACCGTGTGACTTTAGACAGGGAGAAATTGGACTTCAGGTCAAACAATTCTGAGACTTACAAATACCCTTTCTCCATGTGGGAGCTGGAATCAGCACTGCCTGAGACTCGTGATACTGCACCTGGTAACGACCAACTCCGGTACTGCATGCTTCGACATTTGCCAGCAGAGTCAAAGGAAATCCTTCTGGAATGTTTTAATCTTATACGACAGTCAGGTAACATCCCCAACTCGTGGTCAGAAGCACTTCCGATACCTCTTTTCAAATCTGGAAAGCACCGGACATCTCCCAGTGATTGGAGTATCGCCTTAACGACTTGTGTAGTAAAGACCCTGGACCGTATGGTTACTGTCATCTGGTCTGGTTGTTAGAGACCAGACGACTCTTTATCCACTCTCAGTGCGGGTTCCGGAATTTTCGGTCCGCTCTCCACCATCTGACCCGGCTAGAGGCAGCTATTCAGCAAGCTTTCCTGCGTAAAGTTCACTATATCGGAATATTCTTCTATATCAGTAAGGCGTATGGTACTGTTTGGAGACACAGCATTGTCACACAACTGCATCAATGCGGTTTTAGTGGCCACGTCCGCATTTCCGTAACGTCTTTTCTGTCTAAGCGGTTTTTAAGATGTTAACACACTGTCAAATGGTTTTGAGCAGGAGAATGATACCCCTCTGGGCAGTATTTTAAGTGTTATTCTCTTTGCCATAGCCATAAACATTATCACATCGACAGTGCCCCTTATTTGTGGACGAATTTGCTGCTTTTTGTTCCTCCTCCAGTCCTGCAACAGCCAGCCATCAGTTGCAAACGCACAGTGCAGAGGATGGAGGAGTGCATTGCGAAGAGGAGTTTTCAGTTTCCAAGAAGTAAACGTGGGTGTATTCATTTTAATCGTTCTCGTCGTAATTTTAATTTACCTGCCTCGCTTATGGGGGACACTGTTCTACGTTTTAGAGACTTCGTGACGTTTCTGGACATTATTTTTGACTCCAAAGTGTCGTCGTTGTCACACCTGAGAGAAAGGAAAGCCAGAACCCAGGAGGCTCTGAACATCATAAACTGCCTTAGTCGAAGGTCTTGGGGAGCTTCCATGGCGGTGGCTTTCGTACAGAACTACAATTACTTTTTCTCCATTGTTTCAGCGCAAGTGCGGTCAATTCCAGTGCATAAGTGTATAACAATTTCAGGGATGTTTTCCAATTTCGTTTGTTTTAATAAGCGTAAGGGCGCCGATAACCTTTCCACTGAGCGCCCATAAGCTCCAAACACACACACACACACACACACACACACACACACACACACACACACACCTGTACTATAATGTGCATAAATTCTGAGGTGTACACAGCCAAGATATGCTTTAAATATATGTTTACATAAATTAATTACAAAATTTCATATCTAAATTTCGGACAAGAAGTTGCATCAAAACTGACAGTCTCGAGAAGGGCACGATATTCTAGTAAAATTAATGGGTATTTTTAACACAAGTCATTTTTAAACTACTTGCGTCTCCGCCTGTTCGCTTGGATAGGTCTTGCGACTAGACTGGTAACATTGCAGCTAGGTGAAGGCTCGTGTCCACAGGATGACCTAACAGCTATCAACAACAAACTGGACACAATATGTGGATCCACAGGTACAACCAACAAACCCACAGGAAGTTGCGTAAGAAAGACAGAAGGGGAAAGAACCTCCACTAAGAAAAAAATACCAACGAAACTGATCTCCTAGATTGAAATAAATGGCATTCGAATCATTTAAACGGTCGTTTAGCCGCGGTTTGCAGACTACTGTTCACAATCGTTATACCTGCTGATCTGCTGATTATTCTGACTGCATACATTCACTGTGTGTTGTGTACATAATGACGTTATCAATGTTATGAGAATTTATTGTTGTTATACTTCTCAGATTAATTGTGTGATACGTGTATTTTTCTAATTTTCCGATTTTGCATTTCAAAGGTTGTATTTTTCTAAATTGGAATTTTTCAGATGCTATGGTAAAGAAATGCACTACTCACTAACGAAAACAAACTATTATTACTGTTATTATTATTTCATTAACATATTTCTATATTTCATAGTAATTTAATTCGTTATAAGTATACAACAGATGTTCTAACATAGCACTGTTTAATTATTGAAAGGACACACACAGTGGTTTCCGACTGTATGTACAGACTAATCTCAAGGAACTGCTCTAGATGTTTCGATACGGTTTCCATGAATAGATAGAATGACTCACAGCGAAGTACGTGTATATACTTTATTACCTGTAAGTAATAATGAGTGTCATTCTTCCTACCTTTATCTTTTTCCTATTTAATTAGCGTTTGTAGCTACGTCTCCTGCCACTGATGGGGGCTATCAGCTGGTTAGCTATGATGCAGACGGTATCTGGAGGGAAAAGCAGTACAATAAAGAGCCATTATAACTCCACGAATAGCAAAGCTTGACCAAAGTCACTGTCGGGCTTTATGGTTTACTGGTAAAACGCGCGCGGTTAGATGAAAGGTCGTGAGATCGAGTTCCGTCTGGCCCACGTACTTTTCAGTCTCACTTTTCACGCACGGTTCGACACTCAATATGTGGAGACTCGCCAGAAACGACAAGTGGTTTCGATTACTTATTTATAAATACTTCGTGCCAATTGGCTGAATTGTGATGAACTAATGTCCCCTGCTGAGTTTTGCTGTCCATTTGTAGTGGTTGTTTGAGGGAACTGGTGGTTTTAATAATTGTAGTCGCTAATATACTGACGGGAAAAAAAATCACAACACCAAGGAGATGAGCGACATAAATGAAAGATGGTAGTCGTCTTTCTACAACTCAAAGATGGTATCTGTTCATATTTCGCACCAGTCGCGTAAGAGTAGCGCCACTACGAGGATGCAAATCAGGTTTGCTCTAAATACACGCTGTAACGGTCGTGAACGTTAGTTACCTTTGAGATTGGAGGTGCTAAATAGTCACGAATTCCTTTAAGGCGGCAAAGACGCCATTGTAAACACGTCACCGAGTTAGAACGATGCCGTATAATAGGACGGCGAGAAGCTGGATGTTCCTTCTGCGATATTGCAGAAAGACTTGTCAGGACTGTAGCCACTGTATATCATTGCTTACAGCAGTGGGAGCGAGAATGTTCGGTCGCAACACCAGGCTCTGGACGACCACGTAGCATTACGGAGAGGAAGACCATCGTGTTCGGCGTATGGGTCTGGTCCATCGTAAAGCATCGACAGCAGCAATGTGAGCAGCAGTTGGCACCACTGTGACACAAAGAACTGTTATAAATCGGTTACTTCAAGGACAGCTCCGAGGTAGACGTCCTGTGGCGTGCGTCCTTCTGACCCCAAACCACCGCCATTTGGGACACAGAGGTGTCAAGCGAGAGCTCATTGGAGGGCTGGACGGAAGTCTGCTATGTTTTATGATGAAAGATTGTTCTGGTTCGATGCCAATGATGGCTGTGTGTTTGTTAGGAGAAGACCAGTTGAGGGCTTGCAACCAACCTGTCTCTGTGCGAGACACGCTAGACCTACATCGGGAATTATGACGTGTTGTGCGATTTTGTATGACAGCAGGAGCATTCTCGTGGTTATCCGACGAACCCTGACGTTATTCTGGCGGTTCGACCTGTTGCGCCGCCAGTCATGAACAACATCCAAGCGGCGTTTTTCAACAGAATAACGCTCGCTCACATACTCAGCATCGACCTGTTGCCGTGCCCTACTCGATCACCAGATCTGTTTCCGATCGAACTCATATGGAACACCATCGGACAAAAACTGCAGCGTCATCGACAAACAGCAATAATAGCCCTTGTATTGACGACCAAGTGTAACAGACACGGAACTCCAACCCAGAAACTGACGCCTGGCATTTGTACAACGCATTGCATTCAACATTCTGGTGGTTACACGGTTATCATAGTACCAGAATTTCACGCTTAAAATGGCTTAACTCGCGTTTACATTAATCTGTCATCTTGTAATGTACATTACTCTACGTTAATTATTTTTTGGTATTGAGATTTTCTTTGCGTCAGCCTAGATAGACTGATGCGCGACATAGGTTTGTGGATAAAGTAATTACGGATACGTCAGACAAGCAGTCCACTCGTAGATACTTGAGACACCTATGTGACTTGGCAGAAAATCATAGGAAGTTCTGGTCTTATGTTAAATGACTAAGTGGATCGAAACAGCACATCGAGACACTCTGGGATTGAAACAGAGGATGACACGCTTAAAGCCGAAATACTTAACACCTCCTTCTAACAGCCGTGTACCGCAAGTCTCTAGAGGAACGGAAGGTTCCAAATGATTGGAAAAGACCACAGCTAGTCCCAGTTTTCAAGAAGGGTCGTCGAGTAGATGCGCAAAACTATAGGCCTATGTCTCTGACATCAATCTGTTGTAGAATTTTAGAACATGTTTTTTGCTCGCTTATCATGTCATTTCTGGAAACCCAGAATCTACTCTGTAGGAATAAACATGGATTCCGGAAACAGCAATCGTGTGAGACGCAACTCGCTTTATTTGTTCAGGAGACCGACAAAAAATTAGATACAGGCTCCGAGGTAGATGCCATTTTCCTCGACTTCCGGAAGGCGTTCGACACAGTTCCGCACTGTCGCCTGATAAACGAAGTAAGAGCCTACGGAATATCAGACCAGCTGTTTGGCTGGATTGAAGAGTTTTTAGCAAGCAGAACACAGCATGTTGTTCTCAATGGAGAGACGTCTACAGACGTTAAACTCTGGCGTGCCACAGGGGAGTGTTATGGGACCATTGCTTTTCACAATCTATATAAATGACCTAGTAGATAGTGGCGGAAGTTCCATACGGCTTTTCGCGGATGATGCTGTAGTATACAGAGAAGTTGGAGCATTAGAAAATTGCAGCGAAATGCAGGAAGATCTGCAGCGGATAGGCACTTGGTGCAGGGAGTGGCAACTGACCCTTATCATAGACAAATGTAATGTATTGCGAATACATAGAAAGAAGAATCCTTTATTGTAAAATTATATGATAGCGGAACAAACACTGGTAGCAGTTACTTCTGTAAAATATCTGGGATTATGCGTGCGGAACGATTTGAAGTGGAATGATCATATAAAATTAATTGTTGGTAAAGCGGGTGCCAGGTTCAGATTTATTGGGAGAGTCCTTAGAAAATGTAGTCCATCAACAAAGGAGGTGGCTTACAAAACACTCGTTCGGCCTATACTTGAGTATTGCTCATCAGTTTGGGATCCGTACCAGGTCGGGTTGACAGAGGAGATAGAGAAGATCCAAAGAAGAGCGGCGCGTTTCGTCACAGGGTTATTTGGTAACCGCGATAGCGTTACGGAGATGTTTAGCAAACTCAAGTGGCAGACTCTGCAAGAGAGGCGCTCTGCATCGCGATGTAGCTTGCTCGCCAGGTTAAGAGAGGGTGCGTTTCTCGATGAGGTATCGAATATATTGCTTCCCCCTACTTATAGCTCCCGAGGAGATAACTAATGTAAGATTAGAGAGATTCGAGAGCGCACGGAGGCTTTCCGGCAGTCGTTCTTCCCGCGAACCATACGCGAGTGGAACAGGAAAGAGGGATCATGACAGTGGCACGTGAAGTGCCCTCCGCCACAGACCGTTGGGTGGCTTTCGGAGTATAAATGTAAATGTAGATAGATGTAGAACCCCGGGCGGATTGCTCGTTTTAAATATTTTATTGTTGCTGCTATTAAAATTGTAAATATCTATGGGATGTTAAAAGGTAGGGATGGTGACGGCAAGCTTTATTTGTAGATGGAGTGGAGCAGAGACAGTAACAGAGAAAGACCCCTCTACAGGACCTAACAATGTGTCTGCTCCTGCCAACAATCCTTTCCCAGATGGCATACATAACAGCTTCAGCCCCTGCACAACTGCATCAGAAGGGAAAACTTGGATGTGTTGCAGGCTGTGTCCGTGAGTCGCACCATCTGCGCCACAACGTACGTGGAAACGTCGGCCAAGGCGTCGGCCAAGGCGGTGCGCGACGCCTTCGAGGTGGCGGCGCTGGCGGCCCTGGGCAAGCTCAACAAGCACCACGCGCTGCTGCTGCAGCAGCGCGGCCGCGGCTACCCCTGCAAGAGCAAGCTGGACCTGAAGGCCGAGCTCAAGGGCCGCGCCAAGAGCTGCAGCATCATGTGATGCCCGCCGCCCACACCACCGACGTCGACACCAGTGCCACGACCGCTGCGCGGCGCGTAGCTGCAGTCGGCACCGCCACTGCGCTAGCAGAGGTGGCTGGTGACAGCTGCCTCGCACGAGCCCAGCTGGCGAAGGCACTTCCGGCCTGCACGACACACAAGCCCGGTCTTGAAGATGGTCGTCAGTCAAAATTATGAACTCCGAAGGAAGGTGTATAAATGGCAACTCAATCAGTGACGGAATACAGCGAAACATATGGCTGTCGCCCTTCGAAAAATGCATACTATTGGGAACATTACGGAGAGGTAGATGTGTGATACTAACAACATGTAAGCGAATACTACCTTTCGCGGCCAATTTCTTTGATGAAATCTTACCTGTTTATGATCCTGAATAATAGCTTCGTTCCGACGCTATTTGTCCAAAGGATGACAAACTGGAAACTCGTCGAATCTTGTTCCACGACGAGAATTTAAGAGAAAGAAATTCACAAACGGAGCAAGTCAATAACGCGTTGGTCCGCCTCTGGCCCATATGAAACCAATTATTGGGCGTAATCCAGATTTATGACTTCTGAACTTTTACTTTACAATAATTTTAAAATAATTTACAGCTAATGAAGTAGCTACATTCATTGCAAAATATTTTTGTTCTCAAGATAATAAATGCCTAGAAAACATAAGCCTGTCAATAGTACTGCCTTTAGGTCCAAAAATTTATACAGTTCCGCACTTCTCTGCACAAATGTTACCAAACATCTGTGTGCCGTATCTGGACTGACTTAAACCGTTTCTGTACTTTATCTTTCAAAGATATATGCGTATCTGTACCAATTCCACAGACATACACAAAATACACTCTACGAAAGAAAGAAAAAAACGATGAATTAATTATCAGAATGGGACAGATATCGGCAGGCAGATTGTACACACAAACCAGTCATTAAAATTTCAGAAAAATTGGATTATTTATTCAAGGGAAAAACCATCGAGAACTGAGCAAGTCAATAACCCACTGGTCCACCTATGATGTTTATTCTAGCTCTCATTCGGCTTAGCACTGTTTGGCAGAGTTCTTCGATGTCCTCATGTCGAATATCGTGCAAAATTCTGTCCAATTGGCGCGTTAGATCGCCAGAGATTGACACAATATCCTTCAAGAGGACATCCAACAACTGTATCAATCAATGCCAAGCCGAATAATGTTTTTATAAGGGCAAAAGGCGGACCAAGGCGTCTTTGATTAGCTCATTCTACGAAGCTCTTTGTCTTGAATGAATCATCCAACTTTTCTGAAATTGAAATCATTTGTTGCTCCGTACATGTACATTATATCTTCTGATTTCCATCCCGTTCGGATACTTCCTTTTTTGTAGCGCTTCGATTATTTTTGAAGAGTTTAATTTAATTAAATTTATGACTCCAATAAAGAAAGTTGATCAAGGATTAGACATGCTTCACCCATATTTCTGGCATTCAATTCCAAATAAAATCAGTCTCTTCTTTCGAAAAATCCATTGAAGTTTAACACAATATGATGCATGTATGCTGGTGCTGCAGCCATTGTTGTTTGAACTGTACAATGTTCTTGGTTCCCAATCCGTGACTTCTTTTTGTTTTTCACGGAATGTACTAGATAAAAGAACAAGAAATTGCAGCTTTTCGCTTCGAAGCTCTTGAAGCACAGATCTCATAAAAAAAAACCACCTCAGAGTGGGCATGGACCATTTCGTGGGTCCTAATAAGAGTGACAAGAGAAATGTTAGGAAACAATTGTAGCAAATACTTTAGTATGTACTTGTTTAAATGGAGATATGGAGATGCAAAATGCTTTTTTTTTTTTTTGATCCGCTATTCATTAACAAGTTACTTCGTTGAAATGGCATACAGTAATAACAATACCTATTGCCACAGACTTCAGGAAATAACAAATTCGACAATGATTATTCATTTTTTGGTGGATTTTCGCTAAGAAAGTAATAGTGATGCAAATGTTAATCACATAAAATATGTTTCCCACTAACTAAAATTAATGGCACAAATTTTTATACTGAGAACTTAGACCATTCAGATTACACTGACAACGCACAAACTGTCATATGGTAACGATTTTCGCGTTACTTTCCGTCCTTAAATGTTGAAAATTGCAGTATCTGGCTTATGACAAGAAGGTGTCCTGACTCATGCTACTGGAAGATAACAGTGCTCTTGGGTTTATACGTTATCATTGTGCGAGTAATTTGATTCGAATTTACTCTTTTTCGCAGAGGTGTTTCCGTTACCCAAATCAATTCTGTTCCTTGTAATTCCAAGTTAGAAACAACTAGCTTAGTTGCAGAGTTTTCACAATATCAGACTTGCTTAGAATAACAGATATCATAAGTCTGCTCCTTTTCATCAAGATAATTTTGGCAGTTAGTTTGCTGCAAAATACCTCTTGAATATATTCTCAATGAAGGTTAGATTAGCAGTACGACAAAAAAACCTTGTAGTATTAGACAATTAGGTACATGACTCGACACTTGATTCAACATCTATAAGTGTGTGACTTTTAGGTAATATGTTTTGCATCAGTTCTGCAATGATTTATGTCATTTGTGAAATTGTGTAGTGATCTAATGCCCTCTCGTGTGAACATCATTCATGTATGACACTTGTTACTCATAGAACGTCCACATATTTGTCACTACCAGATCAAATGTAATGCTATAGTTAATAATAAGACGATACCTTTAGATCTTAAAAGCAGTGGTTAAATATGTGAAGACTGAGAAGTTAAAAGAACATCACATAAATTGTCAAGCAATTTTCTTCATACATTGGCGTGAGTTCAATGTTTTAGAACGTATTGTATCTTGTGAGTGCTTTCTAATTACAGCTTAAAACCTGACACAGAGCATCTGTCAACTGTCTGCATATATTTGGGTGAGATAAATGGTTTTCAGCCTCTGGTAAGTTGTGAGTACTTTCTGATTACAATATATACAGTTCAACACAAGATTATAAAATTGTTGGAAAATATGAGAAGTGTATGTTTAGATAAATAATTCTTGATTAAAGATAAAAATGTAAAAAGTAAATTTATTTCACACTAATAAAGCAGAGAATCTATGTTATTAGTTTAAAATTCAGTAATGAGGAAAATGTTGTGGATATAAATAAAGTTAAAGAGTGCCAGTCTTATGTAGATATATTTAATGAAGGTATGTAACATTAAAATGTTTAACTTGAATCTATAGGCAGTGTTTATGCCACACAGTTGAAAAGAAAGTCACTTAAATTTTTATAATATTACAAATTGTTGTGTTTGAGATGTAGTGATAATGGGACTGGTGATTTACTGAACTGAATTACGTGAGTTTGATATACCACTGACCTGTCAGTGAGTTTAGAATATTACTATTTTTGTACTTATTGTGTACTGTAGAAGTAGCTTCTTACAGTTATTGAATAATAATATGAAAAATGTACTTTCATTATTAAAGATTTTCAGAGCTCTGCAGCTGAGATTGTATACATACCCATATAATTTGTTAACGATAACTGTACTGTGCATTTAACTGAAACAGCAGTTTTTCATTGTTTACCAAGCATTTAGTGTCATATAGTTAACAAATCCTTGAAAATGCATAGTACTTTATTTCTGTCTGGTTGCTTTAAAGGAATCTGTTTCAGGACATCAATATTACAGGAAAAATGTTGTAAATATTGTGTACAGATGTGGAACTATAATGTTATTGATATGCAAAAGTACCTATGTTGTCTTGTGCAGATATTTCAAATGAAAATAATGAATGTGAAGTAATAGCTGTAAAGTACACCTTATGATTTAATTTTCATCAAAATACCAACATACTATCTAAAAATAGAGAAAATATTCACACTCTCAAAGGTAACACAGGATTTTAATGAACTCTTACCTTGTTTGATAGCTCTGAACTGACATTAATGAATTCCATTTACTAGATAGAAGGATCTGATTCTATTAGCATACATTTGGCTGCATAATGTGTATGCTGAGTAGCTACACTATTTAATTGAAAATATGAAAAAATGTTTCACCTACAAACATCTTTTGATATTTTGGATGACTGTCAAAATCTGAGGTGAGCTGTTTCAAGTTTTCTAGAAGTGCAAATAAATAGTGAGGAAACACATACATATCCAAAACAGTACCTTAAAATCACTGTGGTATAGGTACCTGTAAACAGCAGTTGATGGCAGTTCTGGTATGAAATTAAAGAAATGGATTGTACTGATTTACACTACCTGTTATAAAGTGATAAATATCGTATATGAATGAAAACAGATTGGCAAAAGTAATGCAACAAAAGCTATCACATGACAGAAAACGTGTTTTAGAAATAAATTTGTTTACATGACAGGTCAAACCAAAAATTAATTACTGCATTGGAACATGTTCAGTGATATTATGTATTATCTGCTGCACAAGTTAGTATTACATTGTTTTTAAATCTTGGCATCATCAGTTTCAGTTACCATGTGTTTCAGAAAAATGTGCCATTTTAAAATTATTTTGATGGTAAATGTTCAGTAATGTATGCGCACAAAGTTGTACTTTCACTTTGAAACGTAAATTTTCCCTGTTGTTGGTGGTTCATCAATGTATCAGTAAAACTTATGTAGCAAATAAGCTGTACTAGTAAATTTAATTATCTAAGATACTGAAACTGCTAAAGCTCTATCCTTTGATAAGCTCAAGAGTTTACTTTAATGTAAAATGTTTCAGCAGTTCGGAATTTACTTTGTATTTCTATGGCGTAATGTTTCTAATAATGAGACAAACATGATGGCTGAGAGAAAAGGCCTACGAAGTGTAAATATGTAATATATTAGTATCAACACTTTCAGACATAATGTATTTTCCATGTTGTTATAATAGCTTTGTACAATGAGGAAACAACTATGACATAGATAGATCATTAGTGCAACACTTTCGTGTGAATGGTATCCATACCATATACCCCAGACACTAACACGTTAGACATACATTTTACCTGCCTTCAATGTATTGTAAGTGTAATAAATATATATACTGGATTGAGAAGTTTCTGAAGAAACATTTTTTGTGGTGTGATACATATTGAGAGCACTCTTTTCCACTACTATCACCTTCCTTCCCAAAAATTCTATAAGGTTGAAGTTATATAATTATTTCCTTTCCCCCTAATTTTAATAATTTTGGGCCATAACATTGTGGTCTTCTACAGATTTGTAATGAGTAGGAAGTTAATATGACCCTGAAAATCGCAGTTCATGTTATTAGCGAGAAACTCCTATTCATAGGAAGTAAATTATGACTCACTGTTCACACAGGAATACACCTAATAAGGAATGTGGATTTGATGATCAGAGTTAACATACAGCCCCCTCTTTAGATATTCTTCATAATTAAATAATATTCAAAACATAGGTTAATTTTGGTTTACTGTAAATCTAATCCAAACTTTCACACTTAATTTTCTGCCGTTAATTTATGGTCATACCAGATTCTCACAAAACTGTTTTCATTGTAATGTGCACACAGTTTAATACCACAGTTAATATGAATAAAAGTGTAGCTAGAAGAAATTGTTGTAACTGAATGTATGTACAGTAAGTATAATAAACTTTTATTACAATCGAGTGCATATATGAAAATGAATTGTTTTATAAATTAGCAGTTAACTAATTTCCCAAAATTGTTTGAAAGGCTTACATAAGAAATACTTTAACATATCATGAATGGAACATACCATTTATATAGTTCATTGCCTTAGACAGTAATGTTACCTACTATGAGCCTATTAAAGATCCTTGGAAGTTGCAAGGGATATTCAAAGAGCTCTATGGTATACAGAGAGAAATCAGCCATTAAAAAGAAAGTGATAGCTGAGTTTTTACGAGAAATACAGGTAGTACATTTTTTAATTATGTCATCTGCTACCTACTAGAGTCAGCATCTCAAAAACTGTATGGGAACAACAAAATATGAGTAAAACAAGTTCACATAAGAGTAAAGCTTTATGCGCAGTTTGGTTTATTTTTATTACAAGTGGTAACAAATCTGAGAAGAGGTTATTCGCAAGGAACACATGTGCTCATGCATTGCTGAAGGGCATAAACCCATTGCGCTAGACGAACACAGAAAACAAATATTAGGTAAAAGGTCAGTCAACATCAACAGAAATTTTAACTAGAGAGTGAGTCTTGCAAAAAGTTTTTAAAATATTATGTGCAGACATAAAGGAAAATAACAAATTTATCTAGAAAATTTCGATGGAATTTGCAGGTACTCTTTAGATGTGTTTCACAAGTTACATATGGAACTTGAAGGTAAAATTAGATTACTAACCAGGGGCTTCGATATGAGGGGGGAGGGGCGACAAGCATTGTACACTGAAGCGCCAAATAATCTAGTATAGCGTTGCATATTCAAATACAGAGACATGTAAACAGGCAAAATATGGCGCTGCAGCGGCAAGGCTACATAAGACCGCCTGGTACAGTTTTCAGATCGGTTACTGCTGATACAATAGCAGATTCTCAAGATTTAAGTGAGTTTGAATGTGGTGTTTGATACATCTGTGTAAGCAGAAGGAACTACCGATCAAAGTCCGAAACAATTTATTGGACTGTTCAATTAACCAAAACAAATTCTCCAAGTGTAACACCAACACAAAACAGTGATCTATCTTTGAATCACAACTACATACAAGAATAATATAGAAATCAACTGAAATAATTTCCTACTAGTTTCCACCAGAGATTTCTCCGATATACCAAGCCTGATCCAGAGATCAGCGAGAAGATGCAAGTCGGGCTGCCGGGCGGAAGCTATCCACGTCTGCTGGCGGTCGATGAACTGCCGATGTGCGGCCGAGTGCCGGCCTTTATAGCGCTTCGGCTGATGAGTACCTCGGAACTATTTTCCATCACATGGTTTGACATGTGAAAATAGTTCCAGGATCTGCAACGACCTCTTCCTAATGTATATGTGGGCCGGTAGTGCCCCCTGGTGGCCGCTGGTGTCTTTGCTGTGTTGTTGTTGTTCTGACCATTCAGCAATATTGCCTGTCGGTTGTGTAGTACTTTGGTGTGCCTGCGAAGCGGGCAACCCGCGGCTGTAGGCTGTCAGTTTGGTTGCTGATCCTCTAGGCGCAGTGATGTCTAGTGGAGAAGGCCACAGCAGTGTTACAGTCAGTCCCACAAGCTATAGGACGCAGCAATTCCGAGATAGCGATGAAGTGCAGATTTTCCCGTAGGACCATTTCGAGAGTGTACTGTCAACATCAGGAATCCAGTAAAACATCAAATCTGTGACATTGCTGCAGCCAGCA
Organism: Schistocerca gregaria; assembly: GCF_023897955.1. Taxonomy (NCBI): domain Eukaryota; kingdom Metazoa; phylum Arthropoda; class Insecta; order Orthoptera; family Acrididae; genus Schistocerca; species Schistocerca gregaria. The sequence goes on along the minus strand of NC_064921.1, from coordinate 370,375,528 downwards.
AAAGATCCTGCAACAACAGGACCAACGACAACTGACGAGAAGCGTTCAACGTGACAGAAGAGCAATCCTTCCGAAAATTGTAGCAGTTTTTAATGATCAGCCATCAACAAATATCAGTGTGCAAACCATTCAACGAAACATAATCGATATGCACTTTTGGAGCCAAAGGCTCACTCATGTACCCTTGATGACTGCACGGCACAAAGCTTTACACCTCGCCTCGGCCTGTCAACATGGACATTGGACTGTTGATGACTGGAAACATGCTGGCTTGTTGGACGAGTCTCGTTTCAAACTGTATTGAGTGGATGGACGTGTACGGTTATGGAGACAACCTCATGAATCCATGGACACCGCATGTCCGCAGAGGACTGTTCAAGCTGGTGGAGGCTCTGGAGTGTTGGGATGTGCATGTGGTTGGAGTGTTATGGGACCCCTGATACATCTAGATACAACTGTGACATGTGACACGTACATAAGCATCCTGTCTGACCACCTATGTATATTCATGTCCATTGTGCGTTCCAACAAACGTGGGCAATTCCACTAGGACAATGCGACACCCCAAAAGTTCAGAATTGTTACAGGGACCAAACTCTCCAGACATTAACATTATTGCGCATATCTGGGATACTGTGCAACGTGCTGTTCAGAAGAGATTTGCACCCTCTCTTACTCTTACAGATTTGTGGTCAGCCTTCCATGATTCCCTCCAGCACTATTTCAAACATTATTCGAAACCATGCCACGACGTGTTGCGGCATGATATTAAGCAGGTGTACAAGTTTCTTTGGCTCTTCAGTTTAATGGTACGTAAAAATGTGATAAACCAGTTTTGAAAACAATATGAGAACCTCCAGATGAAACAAGGAATTAAATTCAGCAATAGTTTAATTGCCTACCGTACGAAATATATATTCATAAAATGACCATATCAGCTAAAACGAGTATAAATTACAACGACAAGATCAGTCCTGGACATATCATATCACTACATGGCGGGAGAAGCTAAAGTCCGATAAATGGATAGAATCATGATTGCATTCTCTTATTTATTTAACAGTTGCCGTTATTAATCATGACCTGCACCCTTGAAGATATTTTATTGAGTGTTTCACAGTTATTTTTGCTATTAAAATACATAGTGCATTAAAAGCAGTAAGACTGGTCAGGGACGTAGTACAAGCAACAGTCATTTGGTTGCAAGCTAATCTAAAGACAGAACAGAACCTGGGATTTCCCAAACTGAGAAGTAAACTGTTTGAATAGTTCGAGTCCTATTCAAATAAGCCCTAGTGGATGCGTAGAATTGAACAGCAAAAAGTTATCGAGTGGACAATAGACTAGATGTGTCTCTGTAGTGAGCATTGAATTCTGCACATGTTGTCAACATTTATTGGAACTGGCACATGATCTCGGGACGATGCTGACTGCGTAAGGGGGCAATACGCACCCACCATCTCATCAGTCTTGTCTCGTCAGTCACGTCAATTCATTCAAAACCGCATTTAAACTGGCACCATTCACGCAGGCCCACAACGTACCGACACGTTATGCGATGTTAAGGTTTCAAAGTCTTATGGCAAAAAATTATGACTGTATGGTCGTCTGGTAACACTATCGCATTCTCTTGTAATAGTGGATTTTCGTATTTTATGTCTACATGTTTGTAATTTCATTATTATACTTTGTATTAGTATCAAACTGTAAATGTTCCATGACGACTTGGATATTTTTCTATTGATTTTACTTAAAGAAGGGAAGTTAGATACCTGAAATCGAAAACTTATTTAGGTTTTACGGTATGTAAGGTGGCGTGGTCTCCTGACCTTCTTTTCTTACATATTCCGACCTCACCATCGCATTCTGCGTACCAACACGTTTCATTCAAACCCATACTCGATAGGGTAGAGTCAATTTTACATAAGTCCATTTATTCGATATGCAAATATAATAAATAAACAGCAAGTGTGCTGTACTGTTAGCTGGGAGAGCCCCAGCATTTACATTGTTTTTGATGGACCTAGTGCACAGTCTCAGAGTTCTGGCAAGTGGACAGTAAACGCCTAATGTAGTTGCTATAGGTTTTCGGATTGGTCGGCTTCGCCATTCTCCCATTTGTAGAAGTAACGCTGATTGGTGGAGTATTTCTGATGTAATGAGCTGGAGGAGTGCGAGAAAGACAGCGGATGCTATAACCTTTTGGTTTTTGCATGCAGGGAAGTCGTTCCAGTGACGCCTTTGCAGCAGGAACACATAGTGGGAGCGACTGCGCTCGTGCGTGTATGCAGAGAGCGAGGAACATAGTCCCTACTCAGTACTGCACTCAGAGAGCACCTCTCTCGCCAGCGAATCGGAGTGATACTCTATATTGAGTCGCTTGCAATTAAGCGTTTGTTCACTGTGTTGATCGTGACACTTAATGTGTGCTGTAAACACAGACAGAGTAATAGTTAGCGCCTGCCAGCGAACATTGAGTGGCATCACAGTGGATTGGTTATCTGACCGGTGTACCACACCAACAGTTATATTAGGGGCAGATATGAGTCCTTGACTTCATCAAGGCGTAGTGAGAGTTCGACTGGCGAAGGTCTATCCAGATAAAAAGAGGCAGTGTTGTTACATTACAGTGGCGAACGACGCAGGCATCAGTCTTCAGAGCTCCTGGTACCACACACTACAGCGTAGGTGAGCCCCATCCGTCCTCCAATAGAAATAATATACGTCATTCACGTCACTCCAGTACATTTCTCACTTAACAGCCTCCACCACGGAAATTTGTGTATCAGTTTATAAATAGAAGTTTCATTTGATATTTCTTAAATTTTACAATAAATAATATTTTCTGTTCGTTTAATGTTTTTGTCACACTAACTAACAATACTCCAGTACCCAAGTATCCCACAAGTTACGTAAGAAAATAGCATATTTTTGTGTCTTCTCCTCCAGACGACTCCAGAAGGTATTTATTGCTGAAATTTTTTCAGGCATTACTTTTTGGTATGTTAAGTGCATCTGTCTGACTTTTGTAGTAGTGTGGGGTGGAAATTGTTTCTTGCAGAAGCCAAAGCGTACTTATCAGATCAACCTGTTGTGTAACTCATCAACATAACACTCACACACTGACAGAAAACGGCGACCCTGCCAAGATAGGTAAGATAGTTAGGTTACTAAGATAGGACATTGTCAGAATAGGTAATAGTTGATAGTTAGGTACGGCAGGTCGCAATCGTAGTAGAAATTTTTTTTCGGTGTTACAGAAAGTTTGTTGATAATTATGCAATGTCAAGTGAGAAGCAAATAATTGTTTCTTAAAAAAAAGAAATTTAGTTAATTGGACAAAACGTTTGTATTTTTGGGTGCATTATCAATTTGAAAAATTGTCTTTCATTTATTAAAGAGTTATTTGCATGGATTTAGGATCAGAATAGATACAAGTAGTGAGGAAAGCAGAATTGTAGTAAAAAGGTCTTGTGTTGTTGTGTGTAATTGAACTAGCATGAAAGTACATTTCTCTTACACCCTTCAAGAAAGCAACTGCATTTACAATCAGCAAAGCACTTCAAAAGGATTTCATACAACGTTGGGAGAGTGAAAAAAATCATTTCAGATAATGGACCTCAATACAGATCAGTGCATTGGAAAAACACGTTAGTCAAATTAAAAATGAAACCTACCTTTATTCGTAAATACAAATCAAGAGGGAATCCTGCTGAATGTACTATGAAAGATTTGAGAACACTTTGTAGACCATTTTGTAGAAAGAACCATTGTACTTGGGACCCATATCTATGAGTCTTTCAAGATGTAATTAATAAGACACCACATAGTACAACAGCTTAGCCACCATTTACAGTATTAAAAATATAGAACCACCAGAAAAAACAACAGAAATCATTAAATTTCCAATGCTTCCCCGAAGGCAACACAGACAAATCGTCGCTTCTGCCTTACAGAACATTCGCTCAGCAGCAATGAGATGTAAGGTCACGCAAGACAAGACTGTCACAACGAAGCACTTCATCTAGAGCCAGAAAGTATTAGTAAAGACTCATTACTTTTCACACAAGAGCCAAAATAAATGCCGTAAATTTTGCGCAGTCTGTAAAGGGCTGATGATAATTTCCAGAATCGCTCACGAAATTTCCGTAGAGCTAACGAACCCAAAAACAGGTAAGTGTGTTGACGTCTACCACGTGAGTCATTTAAAAGCATGCGAATGAAAAGAACAGGCAAAAGAAAAGAAAAGAAAAGAAAAGAAAAGAAAAGACACAAAGGAGCAAAAGAAATCTCGTATCTTATACTAATCACAAAATAAAGGATAATTATATAAACAACAAATAAACACATTCACTAAATGAAAGAAATAGAGATACAAAACCGACTAAAAATTTTCTTGTATCATTGAGTACACTGCAACATGCACACAAACAATAAATGATACACAACTAATAAAAGAATGAAGGAGTTGTAGGCTAAAAAAATACACACACACACACACACACATATATATATATATATATATATATATATATATATATATATATATATATATGTGTGTGTGTGTGTGTGTGTGTGTGTTGTTTGGGAGAGCCCCAGCATATGCATCTTTTTGATGGACCTAGTGCGCAGTTTCAGAGTTGTCACAAGTAGACAGTAAGTGACTAACATAGGTGCTATATATTTCCGAATTGGTCGATTTAGCCCCGTCTGTAAGAGTAAAGCTGAATGGTGGACTATTTCTGACGCAATGAGCTGGAGGAATGAGGGAAAGACAATGATATACCATTTCGCTTTTTGCGTGGAGGGAAGTCGTTCCGGTGACGCTCTTGTAGCTGAAACACGTAGTGGGAGCGACTGTGATCGGCCGTGTATGCAGAAAGCGAAGAACGAAGTCTCTACTCACTGCTGCATTGAGAGAGCATCGCTGGCCGGGCTGGCCGAAGGGTTCTAGGCGCTTCAGTCTGGAACCGCGCGACCGCTGCGGTCGCAAGTTCCAATCCTGCCTCGGGCATGGATTTGTGTGAAGTCCATTTGAGAGAGCATCTCTCGGAGTGGTACTCTATATCGAGTCGCTTGCAATTAAGCGTTTGTTCACTGTGTTGACTGTGACACTTAATGTGTACATTGAGTGGCATCGCTGTGGACTTGTTATCTGACCGGTGTACCACGCCAATAGTTAGACTAGGGCAGATATGAGTCCTTGACTTCATCAAGGCGTAGTGAGACTTTGATTGGCGAAGGTCTGTCCAGATAGAAAGAGATAGTTTTTTTATATTTCAGCAGCGAACGACGCAGGCAGCAGTCGTTGGAGCTCATGGTACTGTGCGCCACAGCGTAGGCAAACCCCATCTGTTCTCCATTAGAAATAACGTACTTCATTGACGTCACTCCCATTTATCACGTGACAGCCTCGACCGTACTGAGAAAAATTCAATCTGACAATTATTCGAGTTGAGTAGGCGCGGTCCTCAGCCATTGTGCTGATTAAATAACATTTTTAAAGAAAAGGGATTAAATAACTTTCCCATACTTTGTATATAAATGTCATTAACAGGTTTCCTATCCATAAGAGGTAACCCCCTGTTCCGATAAGAACAAAGAAATATGTGTTTATAAATAAAAGTTTCAATTGATTTTTTTTTTTAATTTTGCAATAAATAATATTTTCTGTTCATCTAATATTTTTCTTACACTAACTGTCAGTACTCTAGTATCCAAGTATCCCACTAATTACATAAGAAAATAGAATATTTTTGTGTCTTTTCCTTACAGCAGACTACTCTAGAAGGTATTTATTGCTGAAAGTTATTCAGGCATTTCTTTTTGGTACGTTAGGAGTGTCTGTCTGACTTTTGTAGTAGAGTGGGGTGGAGATTTCTTCTTGCAGGAGCCCAAGGGTACTTGTCAGATGAATCCGTTGCGCAACTCGTCAACGTAACACCCACGCACTGACAAGTAGCACAACAGAGCCAACACCCATAATATTGTAAATAAGAACGTAAGTTGGTGAACCAGCTTCCACTATATAACATTTTAAGTGAATAATAAGCTTTCGAAATGTGGTGCTTCAGAAGAATGCTGAAGATTAGATGGGTAGATCACATAACTAATTAGGAGGTGTTGAATAGGATTGGGGAGAAGAGAAGTTTGTGGCACAACTTGACTAGAAGAACGGATCGGTTGGTAGGACATGTGCTGAGGCATCAAGGGATCACCAATTTAGTACTGGAGGGCAGCGTGGAGGGTAAAAATCGTAGAGGGAGGCCAAGAGATGAATACACCAAGCAGATTCAGAAGGATGTAGGTTGCATTAGGTACTAGGAGATGAAGAAGCTTGTACAGGATAGAGTAGCATGGACAGCTGTATCAAACCAGTCTCAGGACTGAAGACCACAACAACAACAACAACAACAACAACAATGTGCTTTAATGAAGGAGAAAATTCAGTTGTTTATGACGTTGTTAGTTAAAGAACAAACAACATAACGGATTGGTTAACAGGCTGCATTTAATTCATTATGATTATTTTTTGATGTGTTTGTTTTTATATACTACCCCTAGCAAACAGTTGTCTATGTTCTGAAATGTCGTTTCACATCTCAGGGCTATATCGAAAGAAACTGATAAAGAACACAGGTTATAAAGTTTGCTTAGGCCGTTAATAAAATCTGCGTTGTTAGTTCCTCAGTTCCGATACTGTGCTCTGACTTTTGCTATTACGGATGGTGGCTCATAACCTCAATTTTGCCTTTCAGTACTAGGCTAAGCGAGGTGATGAGAAGTGACCTGACAGACGGTGTAAATATACCCTGACGTGACGGTGCCGTGACGTGAAGTACGTTAATTTTGTTCTTCAAAGCTAAGAGCCCCTTTATTCCAGGTATCGAACGTAAAGTGTTATGGTGTCTACAAAGCGCCTATACTATATTCACTGCACGTAACAAGGGAGTCTTCTGTACTAGCTATAAGAAAACACTCAAAATTAATGGGACACATTACGGACAGACCTACGCCGTCCCGAGATCAGGTTACCACGATGGCATCGTATGTTGACAACAAAAAATCAATTCTGCGACCTGAATGCTCATTCCAGAGACATTTCTACTCTGTGGTGTGGAGTGAACTTAAGCTGAGCTTCGGCTTTCTGCTTGTTATCAGTACATGTACGTTGAGGACTGCTGCCAGTGACAGTGATCTAACAGTTGTAGCACTATAACAGCGCAACGAACTCGTATTTGAACATGAACACCTCTATGACATGCTTTAACATATCCATGTTACATCCCTGTGTAATTTGTAGCATAGCCGTTGAATATTTCCTTGTATGAATGCTCAACTTGGCATCAATGATAGGGGACCAAATCCACCTTCCACCTCACACTCCACTGCCGTCGAGGCTCATCTTAGCACCAACAACTTAAATCTACTTCTATGGATATACAGGGTGTTAGAAAAAGGTACGGTCAAACTTTCAGGAAACATTCCTCACACACAAAGAAAGAAAATATATTATCTGGACACGTGTCCGGAAAAAGCTTACTTTCCATGTTAGAGCTCATTTTATTACTTCTCTTCAAATCACATTAATCATGGAATGGAAACACACAGCAACAGAACGTACCAGAGTGACTTCAAGCACTTTGTTACAGGAAATGTTCAAAATGTGCTCCGTTAGCGAGGATACATGCATCCGCCCTCCGTCGCATGGAATCCCTGATGCGCTGATGCAGCCCTGGAGAATGGCGTATTGTATCACAGCCGTTCACAATACGAGGACGAAGAGTCTCTACATTTGGTACCGGGGTTGCGTAGACAAGACCTTTCAAATGCCCCCATACATGAAAGTCAAGAGGGTTGAGGTAAGGAGAGCGTGGAGGCCATGGAATTGTTCCGCCTCTACCAATCCATCGGTCACCGAATCTGTTGTTGAGAAGCGTACGAACACTTCGACTGAAATGTGCAGGAGCTCTATCGTGCATGAACCACATCTTGTGTCGTACTTATAAAGGTACATGTTCTAGCAGCACAGGTAGAGTATCCCGTATGAAATCATGATAACGTGCTCCATTGAGCGTAGGTGGAAGAAAATGGGGCCCAATCAAGACAATGTCTGCCCAAACGTTCACATAAAATCTGTGTTGATGACGTGATTGCACAATTGCGTGCGGATTCTCGTCAGCCCACACATGTTGATTGTGGAAATTTACAATTTGATCACGTTGGAATGAAGCCTCATCCGGAAAGAGAACATTTGCACTGAAATGAGGATTGACACATTGTTGGATGAACCAGTTGCAGAAGTGTACCCGTGGAGGCCAATCAGCTGCTGATAGTGCCTGCACAAGCTGTACATGGCACGGAAACAATTGGTTCTCCCGTAGCACTCTCCATACAGTGACGTGGTCAACGTTACCTCGTACAGCAGCAACTTCTCTGACGCTGACATTAGGGTTATCGTCAACTGCACGAAGAATTGCCTCGTACATTGCAGGTGTCCTCGTCATTCTAGGTCTTCCCCAGTCGCGAGTCATAGGCTGGAATGTTCCGTGCTCCCTAAGACGCCGATCAATTGCTTCGAACGTCTTCCTGTAGGGACACCTTCGTTCTGGAAATCTGTCTCGATACAAACGTACCGTGCCACGGCTATTGCCCTGTACTAATCCATACACCAAACGGGCATCTGCAAACTCCGCGTTTGTAAACATTGGACTGACTGCAAAATCACGTTCGTGATGAACACTAACCTGTTGATACTAGGTACTGATGTGCTTGATGCTAGTACTGTAGAGCCATGAGACGCATGTCAACACAAGCACCGAAGTCAACATTACCTTCCTCCAATTTGGCCAACTGGCGGTGAATCGAGGAAGTACAGTACATACTGACGAAATTAAAATGAGCTCTAACACGGAAATTAAGCGTTTCCGGACACATGTCCACATAACATCTTTTCTTTATTTGTGCGTGAGGAATGTTTCCTGAAAGTTTGCCCCTACCTTCTTGTAACACCCTGTATATAGAGCGGTACTGTGGCGTCTGAGGTCACTAAAATTTGAAATACAAGAAACATGACTTAAGCAAGATAATGATTAAAAAGCCTTGGCTGCTTTTCATGCTATATATTTTAGTGTGTCTCAGAGTTTAATGTTGTGATGTAACGGCAGTATACCTCAGGCTTCACCAAGGGATAGCCAATAAGGTGCTCTTTGCTCTTGTCCCCCTCACACTCGAATAGAGAGTATTTTATTCTTATACTGAGTGAATAATCGTCAGTTCTCTGACACATGTTTTTATGTCACCTATTCAATTTAGTTCTTAGATCATTATTGCTTCACACTGACCAACCCATCTATATTCACATCAAAAAAGTTTTCCACGACCTCGGTTCCGAGAGTTCCGGAACCTGTACAGAAAATTGAAAATTGGAATAGAGATCAACGTAAACATCATTTCCGCCCTTTTTATTGCTCATGAAAACCACACATTGCATGTTGTACCACCATACAGCGAGACATTCGGAGGTTGTGGTCCAGATTGCTGTACACACCGGTACCTCTAATAAATACACAGTAGCACACCCACTTGCATTGATGCATGCCTGTATTCCTCGTGGCATACTATCCACAAGTTCATCAAGGCACTGTGGGTCGAGATTGTCCCACTCCTCAACTGCGATTCGGCCTAGATCACTCAGAGTGGTTGGAGGGTCACGGGGTCCATAAACAATCCTTTAAACCTATCCCAGGCTTGTACGATAGGGTTCATGTCTGGAGAACATGCTGGCCACTCTAGTCGAGCGATGTCATTTTCCTGAAGGAAGTCATTCACAAGATGTGCAAGATGTTGGCGCGAATTGTCATCCATGAATACGAATGCCTCGCCAATATGCTGCCGATATGGTCGGTCGGAGGATGGCATTCACGTATTGTACAGTCGTTACGGCGCCTTCTACGGCCACCAGCGGCGTACGTGGGCCCCACATAATGCCACCCCAAAACAGCAAGGAACCTTCACCCTGCTGCACTCGTTGGACAGTGTGTCTAAGGCGTCCAGCCTGACCCGGTTGCTTCCAAACACGTCTCCGACGTTTATCTGCGACGCTCATCGGTGAAGAGAGCGTGAGGCCAATCCTGAGCGAATCATTCGGGGGCCCCGTCAGTACCGCAGTGCATGGTGTCGTGGTTGCAGAGATGGACCTCACCATGGACGTCGGGAGTAAATGTGCGCATCATGCATCCTATTGCGCACAGTTTCAGTCGTAACACGATGTCCTGTGGCTGCACGAAAAGCATTATTCAACATGGTGGCGTTGCTGTCAGGGTTCCTCCGAGCCATAATCCACAGATAGTGACCATTCACTGCAGTAGTAGCCCGTGGGTGGCCTGAGCTATACATGTCATCGACAGTTCCTGTCTCTCTGTATCTCCTCCATGTTCGAACAGCAGCGCTTAGGTTCACTCCGAGATACCTGGACACTTCCCTTGTTGAGAGCCCTTCCTGGCACTAAGTAACAATGCGGACGCGATCGGACCGCGGTATTGAGCGTCTAGGCATGGTTGAACTACAGACAATACGAGCCGTGTACGTCCTCCTGGTGGAATGACTGGAAATGGTCGGCTATCGCACCCCCTCCGTCTAATAGGCGATGCTCATGCATGGTTGTTTACATCTTTGGGCGGGTTTAGTGTTATCTCTGAACAGTCAAAGGGACTGTGTCTGTGATACAATATCCACAGTCAACGTCTGTCTTCAGGAGTTCTGGGAACCGGGGTAGTGCAATACTTTTTTTTGATGTATGTATTAAAAAAGTCGGGAACCTACTATCTCGCCCATACACCCTCACGGAAATTTTCTGTAAACTCCCATGAACCATGGACCTTGCCCTTGGTGGGGAGGCTTGCGTGCCTCAGCGATACAGATGGCCGTGCCGTATGTGCAACCACAACGGAGGGGTATCTGTTGAGATGCCAGACAAACGTGTGGTTCCTGAAGAGGGGCAGCAGCGTTTTCAGTGGTTGCAGGATCAACAGTCTGGATGATTGACCGATCTGGCCTTGCAACACTAACCAAAACGGCCTTGCCGTGCTGGTAATGCGAACGGCTGAAAGCAAGGTGAAACTACAGCCGTAATTTTTCCCGAGGGCATGCAGCTTTACTGTATGATTAAATGATGATGGCGTCCACTTGGGTAAAATATTCCGGACGTAAAAAATTCCCCCATTCGGATCTCCGGGCGGGGACTACTCAAGAGGACGCCGTTATCAGGAGAAAGAAAACTGGCGTTCTACAGATCGGAGAGTGGAATGTCAGATCCCTTAATCGGGCAGGTAAGTTAGAAAATTTAAAAAGGGAAATGGATAGGTTGAAGTTAGATATAGTGGGTGTTAGTGAAGTTCGGTGGCAGGAGGAACAAGACCTTTGGTCAGGTGAATACAGGGTTATAAATACAAAATCAAATAGCGGTAATGCAGGTGTAGGTTTAATAATTAATAAAAAAATAGGAGTGTGGGTAAGCTACTACCAACAGCATAGTGAACGTATTATTGTGGCCACGATAGACAGTCGAGTTATATAGTCAATTTTCTACCACGCTGGTTTCATTTCCACTCACTTTTATCAGAGTTTCAGTAAACGCAATTTGTTTTCCAGTTCTAAACGTTGAAACAGTTTATAACAATTCAGCTACTAATATTTTCAGATACTGACCTGAATGACCATCTTGAACGGAACTGAACACACCTCCCACCCTCACCCCCCCTCCCCCACCCAGGTGAAAATATTAACCACTCCACTACTACTAACGTTTAACCCTAAAGTTTCGGGAGAGTATTTTTCCCATACTACATTCGTGAATGAATAAGGATGAAAACAAATGTATATTATTAATTACACATTGTTAAAACCTATATTCCACCACAGACGTTAGAATGACTAACATGTTGCATCCAGAGAAAGACTAGAATTTCAGAGAGGTTATTTATCGTTTACGGCATGTATCCTAACAAATCTGTATGCTTACTTATCAAATAATTGTACACAGTAAAACTATCAGTAAATAATGAAATGAATTTTTTAAACTGTACCCATATCATGAAAAAGGTAATTTCGAAAATGCGTTTGTGGAACACAATTAATGAATGAATAAATTCTCAGAGTGTTGGTCACTGGAGTGATGAAATTCATTATCAGGAATCGGCTTGTGGAATGCTCTTGAGTCGTTCTTGCCTTCACAGAAGTCATTCAAATTTATTTGACAAACTTTTCTAATAAAAACTAGGAATGACCAGATAATTTTTCAGAATCGTCACAAAAAGTAATATGGGGAAAGTGGTAGGGGAAAATTACCAGAAACTTCATCTGTAAGAACGGCTGTGCACTAAGCCTAAGCAATGAGATACCAGAAAATATTTGGAAGTTCAGGTGCTAGGCAATATCATTGACGGATTAGAGCCTACCATTAGTTCCATCGTTGAACTGTCTGGTTATGAAGCTAAACACAATAGACAGAAGCCCAACATATGTAATTCCACATTTTAAAATGCATTAGCGGGTGGTGGTGGCTTTAGTGAATCAATTTATACCTGATGGTAGCTTCTTTTGAATGGAACTATTTTCCAGTTAGGTTGCTTTTTGCATTAATCTGAATGATTTACACGTCATCATCGGCCAACTTCGACTGCTTTATCATACTCAACGAGAAGGCCAACGAAATAACCACAACGTAACTACATACAATAGTGTACATTCGAAGTTCTGAGTCACAGGTAAAAATTTATCGCAGCTCTGGACCCATAAATGAATAAGTAGTTGGCCAGTGCGAACATACGAAGACTGTTACTGAAGTATGTACTCTATGACTGAAAACATGTAAAAGAACAAGACACCTGGACATGACAAAATTCCTTTCATATTTTACGTAAAAAATACTGCACAATTAAACGCTTTCATAGCTCATACTTTTCGAGGATATCTCTTGAACGAAAAAGTCAACCTACCGGGTAATAAATGATGAGGAAGAATGGACGCTCGGAATAAGAGCGATATCCGGTTTCTGGAAGTTTAAAGCTGTGAGGAGCATCGGAACTTGAACCTGGGACCATTGCTCACCGCGGGTAAGTGCTTTCCCTGTATCCGTATTGAAAACATCTATAAGTGTGGGAACAGTCTGCCACCTGAAAAAATTTGAAATTGTTCACAATTTAGAAGAGGTAACGGTTACAGAGTTAGAGTTTGACAGAGTTTTGCAACATTAGGCTTACCAAAGGGCTTTCGGAAGCACTTCATCTACACAATCCTGAAAATACCTAAGGAAGAAAAAAGCTAGAAATATCGCATTATCAGCTGTATGTTATTGCTGATACAGTAACATACAGAAGGATTACAAATGAGAATTTGTTGGCTGAGGAGCATTTTGTCTTTACGAAAGACAAGGCACCTGAGAGGCAGTTCTGAAGTTAATAATGGAAGCAAGAATTAAGGAAAATGAAGATTCTACGCTGCATTTTTCAACCCAGAAAAAGTGTATGATGACATAAAATGGTGCAAGAGGTTGGAAATTCTCAAAAATTGTGAATTAGTAATGATACACTGATAACGTGCACTACACACAAGGATTGATTGTTAAACGTAACCAAGTGAATGGAAGACCGAAAGAGAAGAGCTTAAATTAAACAGAGTGTAAGACAGGGATAAAGTCTTTCTCGTTTAGCGTCCAGCCTGCACATCTAAGAAGGAATGATGGAAATAAAATATGAGCTAATTCAGATAGATCTAATCTCAACAATCAGTCAACTGTGTGCAACGTCTTCAAGACCTCTAGATAAACTAAATCCACCTATTGACATTCATGCGGTATTTACAAGGCATGCTATGTGAAAAGTGTGAGTTGCGTTATTAAATACGCGTGTTTTGTTGTCGATCATGCTGATTCATTGACACAAGCTTCTTTTCCTCAGGGCCAAGTGAGAAGGCGCAAGGGATCACTTTAAATCCCTGTCTGGAGATCTGAACTTAGATTTCCCGTGGTTGCTCTAGAAATTACTTGTGTTCAATCATTGGATGGTTGTTTTGAAAAGGACAAGGCCCGTTTCCTGTCAGACCATTCCCTAACTCGAGGTTGTGGTCTGACTTTAATGACAATGTCATCAAATGGAGCATTAATACTACTCATGTGGTAATGTTAGAGTTAAGAAACTTCCCTAAGACCTGTTGAACGGAACGATCATTCTAATGAGAACAGAATACAATTGACAGAAAACGACTGAAAGACGAATAAAGTGAGGACTAGAGGAAAAAATATCAGGAATAAACATAAATTCAGAATACGCGACCACGTAGGAGAAGATTAAAAGAATTCTGTTACGTTGTAAACAAATTAACTCGTGACGCAAGAAGCGAGACTGACATAAGAAGCACTGGCAAAAAGAGTATTCCTCGCTAAAGGAAATTTACTGGTATCAACTACAGGCCTTATTTGAAGAAGAAATTCCTGAGAATGGAGCACAGTATTGCACAGAAGTGAATCATGGAATGTGAGAACACCGAAGACGCTTGAACCGTTTCGGACAACTTGTTACAAGAGGTTACTGTAAATCTGAACATTTCCCGCTCAATGTAAAAGGAAATAAATGTGTAGAAAACCCATGCTTGTTACTACGATATCAAGAGTTTGGCAGAATGCATCATCAATCCACAGAGGTCATTGATGGAAGGAAATACCTTTAGGCCCGTCTACTGAGACACCTGTGAGAACCTAGAGCAAACTCTTATCTCGAACATTATCACATGATTAGTATTAACGTTCCGTCTGTGACTGGGTCGTTAAAGACGGACCACAAATTCGAATTGGGCAATGATCAAAAGGAAAATCAGCCCTGTAATTTTCATAAGAACCATCCCAGCATTTAACACAAGTTAATTTTGGGAAACCACGGAAAATCTAAATCCGGAGGTCCAGACGGGGATTTAAATTGTTGTCTTGCGCCATCTCACTTGGTCTTGAGGAAAAGAAACTTCTGTTAACGAATCAGCATGATTTCAGAAGGCAACATGTGTGTGCAATAACGCAACTCACACTTTTCACACAGCATACCTTGCAAATAGTACATGAATGTCAACAGGTGGATTTAGTTTATCCAGATGGATATGCTCCTATAACTATTTGACTGGATCGAAGAATGTTTGTGTGTTGCAATCAGTATGCTGTAACAGAAAGAAATGTTCTACAGAAATCGAAGTAACGTCGTTAGTGCCACATAGAAGCACAATCGAGCTCTCAATGTTATCGATGTGGGCAATCAATTACTAACTGACAGTTAGCATATGTTAGAACCCTGCTGTCGGCCTCCGCATGAGATCAGATAATTATTAATGCACAGGTTGAGGCTGTATGGCTAGCTGAAACAAATGAACAAAATACGGTGGCCAGATTGATATTCCTAAACGATGCCTCTGAAAGAGCAGTCAAAATGACCGAAACAGAGATGCTCTGGGTCAAATCCTATCAGCTCCATCCTAGATCGCGAACAATTTAGTCGTCGTGTTTTGATTCCAGAGTGGTACTAACAACATACAGTTTGTTATCTGGGCTGTTGATGCAAAAAAACTCCATACACACAGGAACCCTGTAAGAAATTCCATTCTTTCAATGTACAATTTATCCTGAGAAAACGCAAAGAATTACATTTATTGTTGGAGAATCTGAGAAGCAAATGCTACATGATTTGCTACGCTCAGAGAATTTACTCGAAACATACTGCAAAGTGGTTTGCATCGGCACGAGCCCCACCAGAAAGAAAGGCCGCAGCGTGTACGTCACAGCACGTGACAATGCAGGTCTTACTAGTGCCAGCGACCGCCTCTGGTGGGAAGCGAGTAACTGTCTCAGGCGAGTTTAATAATTCTGAGCTGCCCGTTTAAATCCATGCTAGCTCTAGATAGCAAACGACAAAGTTAAGACCTTTAGTGGGTACCTTTTCACTGACATTTGATTTCCCGCGGACCTCGCACAGAGCCGAGCAAGGGGCTGATAACCATGAAGTTTACTTCCTTTGATCTACAAAGTAACCAACCAACAGAGCCGAGCGGTCGTGAAGTTTGGTGAACAAAGCAACTAGCGTGAGTCAGAAATTCATTGTGGGGCTCGTATTTCTCATGGGCCTCGTAGCGCCAACAGTGACGTCAATGGCGCACGGGCCCGACGTTGGAAGCAGAGACACATCCTTCACAGAGGCAGCGTCTTCTCTAACATTAAGAGCCTTGAAGTTAGATGAACGGCAGACTGACAGGGCGAGCATAACCAGTGCAGGGTGACTACATAGCACGCTCCGAAGCATTAGGCACAGGCTCAGGTTTCACCCCATTGCCGCTATTCGAGGTATACTAAACGTCTGCATTGAGTGGGGTGTAGTAGGACGTCAGTCTGTGAATGTGGAGGGGAAGGTTCCACTGATCATGTCGTTTTCAGTTTCCCTCGTTTCCAGGTAGGCGGAGTATCCTGACAACTAGGGTGCGACCGCGAACGATTGTTAAGTGAGCAGAACACAGTGACGACAGTCAATATGATTCCACAACGAATATCTAAAATGCAACTGCTGAGCTTTCAGCGTATAAGGTTAAGCGGGCGCTATGAATATTAAAAATACGTCGACATATTACGAGAAGTATTACCTCATTACAGAGAATTTCGTCTGCCGAAACGCGAGAGTTGCACGAGTTATTGACGCCGTTGTGGGTAAATGCTGTTTCATCAGTGAACAGAATACATCGAATGCAACGTTCCGTATGAATGTGCTTAGATCAGCCACATAGCAGGTGTATACAAGAGCGCCGAATTAATTGCATATGACGATTGTCTTTTTGAACATCTTTTGGGAGGAAATGCACACAATTTAAAAAAAGTCATTAGGCCAAATTATTTTCATGTGAAGGACAGGAGATGTGTTCCTATGACATTTGTGTTCAAAATCGCTAATACTATCACTCGTCAAACCATATACGTTTCCTCCTGATTCACCCTTCATAAAAAATTTAAAAAAAAAAAAATGCAATCGTCACTGAAATCCCTGGGCTAGCAGGACCGAGCGGATGCGGTTATATTTGTGAAAAGGTGCCAAAATAAGTTACTGCCAGTTGTACTCAACATGTAACCTTCATTTAATTTATATTGACTGAAGGCTACATCGAAAATCCAAGGCACAAGGCCTAAGGAAGGAACTGAGGTACAGGAGTTCTTCGGGAGGTTTCACTTCTTTAAAACAATTTTTTTATCTTCAATATAAATAAGCTGAAAGCCTTAGCCTAAATTTTTTACCATAGAACTCGGCTGAAGGCCTCACGTTAATCAAGAACAGTTTTTTGGCTTAACGCCGAGATAGAAATTTCCCAAGTTGAATCTAACTAGGTTGAAAACGCTGCTGAAGGCAGCTTATCAACAAAACAATTTTACGGCTTAAGGCCTAAAGGGAAGAGCTTCTAAATTTCAACTAAAATAGGCTGAAGGCTTTATCCTAAAATGCTTCATATAATTCTTGACTGAAGGCCACATACAAAACCCCAAACAATCTCAAGGCTTAAAGCCCAGACAAAAAAATTTCCAATTTTTAATTTAAGCTGGAAAATTCGGCTGAAGGCCACATAAAAGCTAGAAAATATTTCTTATGGCTTTAGGCCTAGACAAACTTTTCAACTTTTTATTTGAAAAGGCTGAAAACTTGTCTGAAGGCCACATGCCAATTTCAAATCAATTTCTTTTTACGGCTTAAGGCCTAAGACGTAAAGCCCTGCAACTTTAATAAGCTAAAACACGGCTGAAGGCCACACAGAGTACTTAAAGTTAAAAAGGAAATCACTATGTAAAAAGACAAGTAGTGGCGGTCAGAAGGTTCCAAGGATCAACCTGGGAAGGTAACATTAATGCATGTTTAGGTGAGGCACGCAGGCAGACCGACAACCTTTCAATCGGAAGGCAACACAACCGAAAGCCAGGCGAAAAAACCAACCGACTAGATCAATTCTGCTCCACACGACCAGCAAAACGTCGACAAGATGTCAATAGCACAAAATTCTTGATACTGGTGTCCAATCCAGTCAAGTCAGAATAAACGCCAAAAACTACCAACAACATCTCAACTGTCTAACTACACTCCTGGAAATGGAAAAAAGAACACATTGACACCGGTGTGTCAGACCCACCATACTTGCTCCGGACACTGCGAGAGGGCTGTAAAAGCAATGATCACACGCACGGCACAGCGGACACACCAGGAACCGCTGTGTTGGCCGTCGAATGGCGCTAGCTGCGCAGCATTTGTGCAGCGCCGCCGTCAGTGTCAGCCAGTTTGCCGTGGCTTACGGAGCTCCATCGCAGTCTTTAACACTGGTAGCATGCCGCGACAGCGTGGACGTGAACCGTATGTGCAGTTGACGGACTTTGAGCGAGGGCGTATAGTGGGCAAGCGGGAGGCCGGGTGGACGTACCGCCGAATTGCTCAACACGTGGGGCGTGAGGTCTCCACAGTACATCGATGTTGTCGCCAGTGGTCGGCGGAAGGTGCACGTGCCCGGCGACCTGGAACCGGACCGCAGCGACGCACGGATGCACGCCAAGACCGTAGGATCCTACGCAGTGCCGTAGGGGAACGCACCGCCACTTCCCAGTAAATTAGGGACACTGTTGCTCCTGGGGTATCGGCGAGGACCATTCGCAACCGTCTCCATGAAGCTGGGCTACGGTCCCCCACACGGTTAGGCCGTCTTCCGCTCACATCGTGCAGCCCGCCTGCAGTGGTGTCGCGACAGGCGTGAATCGAGGGACGAATGGAGACGTGTCGTCTTCAGCGATGAGAGTCGCTTCTGCCTTGGTGCCAATGATGGTCGTATGCGTGTTTGGCGCCGTGCATGTGAGCGCCACAATCAGGACTGCATACGACCGAGGCACACAGGGCCAACACCCGGCATCATGGTGTGGGGAGCGATCTCCTACACTGGCCGTACACCTCTGGTGATCGTCGAGGGGACACTGAATAGTGCACGGTACATCCAAACCGTCATCGAACCCATCGTTCTACCATTCCTAGACCGGTAAGGGAACTTGCTGTTCCAACAGGACAATGCACGTCCGCATGTATTCCGTGCCACCCAACGTGCTCTAGAAGGTGTAAGTCAACTACCCTGGCCAGCAAGATCTCCGGATCTGTCCCCCATTGAGCATGTTTGGGACTGGATGAAGCGTCGTCTCACGCGGTCTGCACGTCCAGCACGAACGCTGGTCCAACTGAGGCGCCAGACATGACTACATCCAGTATCTCTACGATCGTCTCCATGGGAGAATAGCAGCCTGCATTGCGGCGAAAGGTGGATATACACTGTACTAGTGCCGACATTGTGCATGCTCTGTTGCCTGTGTCTATGTGCGTGTGGTTCTGTCAGTGTGATCATGTGATGTATCTGACCCCAGGAATGTGTCAATAAAGTTTCCCCTTCCTGGGACAATGAATTCACGGTGTTCTTATTCAATTTCCAGGAGTGTATATGCCATGGTGGGCAGCATCAGCATGACGAGGTATATACACTGCCAAAAGCTAAGTCAACGACCAGGGCAGGTCACCTGAACGTCAACGGCCACAAGGCAAAGATACCGCTGGTACACTTCATTAACGAATGAATGAATTAAATTAAGTTAAACACCATACAGGAAGACAGCTGCAATCCTAGCCGACTTCAATGCACACACGTTGTTGCTCGCAGGAATATCCAAGAAAGCGACATCAACGATCAAACTAAGAGATATGATAGCAGTTCCGGCTTCATAGTAGGTTAAGCGAGCACTCAACTTTAGTGTCCAGGATCGGTGGGTGACGAACTTCGTAACCCTAACAAGAAGTGCCTCACATTTCCAACCGCGCGTGCACGCCGCCTGCAGCTCCGGGCTGACTATGCGCCACGGAGACTTCCTCACTGCTCTGCCACAACCGACTGACTGCCACAGACAGCACACCCGGAAGATATATTCGCCACACCAAAGATAGTACAGCAGTACCAGTAGCGATACACGCTGCTGCTGCCACTCATGCAGAGAAGACAGCAGCGTTATGGCGGTAACCGAAGAAGAAATAATACACCACTGGATGTTTGCAATATCGTTTTTGCAATGTGTAGCTGGAACCAGCCCACACAAATAAAGCTCAACATGTCTTTTATGAGATGTCCACTGTCGACGGAAAGCGTCGGTTTGTTTCCCGTTTGATTTTTAAGGCGGAATTTTATGTGTCTACTCGATATAGCGGTCACAGATTAGTCTAGTGCGACTTTTGTTGCATTGGTCTAGATTAACCGGTACTCCAGCAGCGATTCGAATCGCAGCTGCATGGCCGTAGCAATCAGTGTGGACCAGGGCGCTGCTGGAGGCCACATTTTGCGAGTTTTTCAACAAAAATGAGTTTGAAGGTCACTCTTCTACGTTTTTCTTGAATAATTAGAAGTCCAAGTACTAAATATAATTAGATTTTAATATCCTACAATTAGGTTTTCTTTCTTTTTTTCATTAAGACTAATAGTTTGTGCGTCTCGAGCAAGAGAGAATGAAAATCGTGCAGGTCGTATTTGAAGACCTTGAGGGATTAATAAAACATGTCCGAAAGAACAGATGCCATCTTCATCTCGTTTAAGGCTAACCGGCTGATGACCTTCTTCAGTGAGGATGCACACGATTTGCCTGAACCCTAACGGGACTGGGTGGATTGTCTGCTGCGAGTATTGGGTATAATGGCAGGGGCACTACGAATGTAGTGGGTGGACTATAAGTTGAGAATGTTGGTCTCACGGGGTTCGTGCCGGCGATAAACCCTTGCAGTCGCGCTGTCCTCTGTGTCCTCGGTGGCTCAGATGGATAGAGCGTCTGCCAAGTAAGCAGGAAATCCCGGGTTCGAGTCCTGGTCGGGCACACATTTTCAACTGTCCCCGTTGATGTATATCAACGCCCATCAGCAGCTAATGGTATTGATTTCATTTTAATTTCAAAGAAGTGATTTGGTTGAGACCAGCCGAATTTGTTGACCAATGTATCAAGGTAAGGTCAACATGCCTTTCACCCTACTGTAGCACAACAGTTACCATGCTGCAATATCCCACTCCCTTCGGAGAAAATACCAAGGCAACAAGGAATACATGCGCTCCGCAGTAACTTTCACGTAGATGTAGTGTCTTAGATTACTATCACAGGCCACATGAAAGCACAAGTGAATGTCCAACATGGTAGAATACTGCCCCAAACACTTTGTGTCGGTGTCTAGGCGATGTCTCAAGCAGCTGTTTTCCTGGATGGCGGTGTATACAGAAACGGACTTTGTGCAACAATGAAGCCGATTCATCTCATCAGGGGTCTCGTTTCCAATAATTCACGACCAACAATATGCGCTGAACAGTGTGCTCCGAAAGACTTGCGCCTGCTGCCGAATTGTACTGTTGTCAAATTTACCACGGCTGCCTGTACTGCTTTACGAAACAGGCAGTTTTACGAACGCCACGGTCTGTAATAAGGCATGGACCTCCAACACCTTGTCACCAGGTCGTAAGCTCAGTTTCGTTAAACACATTTCCGTAGATACTCTCGGCAAGAGCACGCCAGCAGCCGACCAGCTACGTCGTTACCGTGGTCGTCATCCCCCGATACCGAGCCATAATAGTCTGCCTTTGTCAAAGTCATTTATGTCAGTTGTACCCCTATTTGTGGCTTGTATTGTCGCAAGAATGATACCCATTCGCGTCTGCTCCGCCGGATAGCGTGCCTGCAGAGCCACGAGGCGGCATACAGTCTTGCAGTGGGTAGTGATCGTAGTGTTTTGGTCACAGGTGTATGTAAATGTACGCAGAAAGTTCTGACTTTGCTGCAGAAATCTGTGAGTATCATACGTCGTAGGTATTAAAGGCCAGGCTCTTACTACAAATTTCAGGTTAAGTACATGTCACTGTGAAAAGTCTGTGGAAAGTTGCGTCTTTTATTAATGAATCAGTGTCTTGCTGTTCGAAAGCTGCGGATGCGCTTAGGTGGCTATCAGGTACCACCTCATTCCATCACATCATGAAATTGGCCACTTGGTAACTGCTGTTTTTTCGGTTTAATTTGGTATATTTTCTATAATATTAAATCAAGAACTCAAGTAACAATCAAAATATTAGGCAATAAATTTATAAAAAGGAAACAAAACAAAGAAAAATACTAAACACAGAATAAACTCTGTTTATTCAAGTATTAGTGTTAATATTTTTCTGGTTTGTTGCCTTTGTATGTATTTATTACTAGCTGAGTACCCAGCGTTGCTTAGGTATGTAATTATTCCTATCAGGTATTAGTCCACCTCCTCCTTCCCCCTCTCTCTATCCATCTCCTCCAACCCCTCCTCTCCCTCCTGTCAATCTGATCCTTCCCCCCTCTATCCACCTGCTTCTCCCCCTACTAATTCCATCTCCTCTCCTTACCTTTCCTTTCCACGTCCATTTCCTCCTCCTCTCTACCTGTGCATCTGTTCCTTCCCATTCCCCTCCCCCTCCCCTCTCTCTCTTTCTCTCCCTGTCTCTGCCCATCTGCTCTTTCCTGTCTCTGTCCACCTCCTCCCCTCCTCTCTCTCTGTCCATTTCTCCCCTCTCTCTGTCCATCTCCTCCTACTCCCTTGTCTCTCCGCATTATCACACTCACACCGCAGTATTTATTTCCAAATTGTAACCAATATGTGTACCAAATTTGGTTTAAATTCTTCCAGGAGTTTAGGATGAGCCTCATACCCATAGCTTTGTGGGCGTACGTACTTGATAAATTTGTTTCACATGTATGTAACATACGAGGGCTATCTGGAAAGTAACAGACGTTTTGATATAAATAAACTAAGGATTGGGAAAACCAAATTTTGTTATATAATTTTTAAAGGTACAGTCTTCAGTTATTTTCCGTCATATTCGCCAGTCATATTGAGGCAGTTACCATGCTGTGGCACAAATTTTTCAGTACGGTCACTGTACAAATCTGCCATATCCAATTGGAACCACAGGTTTATTCCAGCATGCAGTTCGGCATTCATATCAAAGCGTTGCGTAGCGAACAGTATCTCATTGCTTGGAATGGATACTAGCCGCTCGGCGTCAAATCCGGGCTTTACGGTGGATGATCAAATGATCAAACACCTCCCATCCACTTAGCCGTGTGTGGACTTGCGCTGTCGTGAAAAACAAAAACGAACATTTGCCCTAGGTTTTCTCCGACTCATTATTCCTTTTCCGTACACATCCTAAAGATCGCTACAAATTTCAATTGTTTTCCAGTTTCTTGCCAAAAAAACCTAACCACAGAACTCACCTTCCATGTGACAGGATTCTCCATTACAGAGTAATATTTAACACGCCAATGAAAACAAAGAAACGGAGACACAGGCTACATGGTACCGCCGCTGGATGCGTTCTGTGTACAGAAACGTTATGGCACCAAGATCGCGGCTGTAGCCTCACCCAGTTTCGCAATACATCAAAACGTCTGTTACTTTCTGGGCAGCCCCTGTATTTCACACGTATTTGTACACATATTTCACCTGTATCTCTGGCGAATTCCTCCCAGCGATTTCGTATTCTCGAAACTCAAATGACGTCTTATCTTATGTACTATGTGGTGTACAATGACATAATTGTGTAGGTGCGTTCTGTGGCATACGTGGCTACTGTCTGCGAAATGTGTTGCGAATACAGTAGTGAAGAAATAACTAACTAAAACGTTACGCTTCATGAGGCAGTTTTACTACGTGAGCAGCTAAAATGAAGACAGCGATAAACTTTTTTCTATCATAATGTAGCAGAAGCGTCAGCGAGAAAAAGTTTTTTGAAGGTTGTATATTATGTATTAAGTTTGTTACAAGTCTCTTGGTGTACTAATTCTCAAATACTGGACGATTAAATAAGTGTTATTTCGCTTCGGGGCTACTCTGCTGTTTCAACCCACACATTTGATAGGTGGATGGTTCTTACCAAACAGCACCATTTCCCGGACAGTAAGTGATATGTGTACCAAATTTAGTTGAAATCTGCTCAGTGGTTCAGGTGGAGCTTCGGAACGTATATACATACATACAGAAACACATCTACATTCATTTTGGTGATATACGAGGGTTGAACGAAAAGGAATATCTCTACATTCGTATCTACATTCATTTAGGTAATAAACTAGGGTTGAATGAAAAGGAATGCCTTTACCTTCGTTAGGGTTTGGATATAAATATTTTAATATATCAAACGAAGAAACAATCCTTCGAGTGTGACCTTTCATTACCAATATTCACTTTTCCTCATAATCATCAGCCAATTGGATACATTTCTGCCAACGATGAGTAAGTTTTCTGAAGCCGTTACGGAAGATGTCGACATGTCGACACTCTGCTTCAACAACCACAGTCTCACAGTTCTCTCGACGTCTCCGCCAGAAGCATATTGATGTCCCCGCCGATCGTTTTTCATTATCGGGGACAGATGGAAGACAGACGGTGCTAAATCTGGAATGTATGGAGTATACCGTACGGTGGTGAGTTTCAGTTCTGAAGTTCTGCTGTGGTGGCACGTGAATTGTATGGTTTGGCATTGCCATGATCCAGTAAAACATTGCCCTTTTCCTTTCGGACCAGTGTTAGCCGTCGTTTCAGAGTTCGCAGAATTGTGATGTAACGCTCTGAATTATTGTTGTTCCACGGTCAAGGAAATTAACATGGGTAACACCATCTCGGTCCCAGAACACTGTGGCCACAATTTATCCAGCTGAGGGGCTGCGCCTTGAATTTCTTTTTCTTGGGCGAGTCTTTGTGTCGATATTCCATAGACTGACGTTTCTTCTCCGGGTCATAATGGTTTGTACACACGTTTCGCCTTCCTGTCACAATTGAATGGAGTAAGGCGTCACCTTCACTGTCGTAGCGCAAGAGGAGTTCGTGGCAAATTTCAAGTCTGTGTTTTTTCATTTCAGGAGTTCAAATGGTTCAAATAGCTCTGAGTACTATGGGACTTAACTGCTGAGGTCATCAGTCCTCTAGAACGTAGAACTACTTAAACGTAACTAACCTAAGGACGTCACACACATCCATGCCCGAGGCAGGATTCGAACCTGCGACCGTAGCGGTCACGCGGTTCCACACTGTAGCGCCTGGAACCGCTCGGCCACCCCGGCCGGCATTTCAGGAGTCAGCATCCGGGGTAACCATCTGCACAGATCTTCCGGTAGCTAAGCGAAGCAATAATGTGACCCACACGTCTACATCTACATGCATCTACATCTACATGACTACTCTGCAATTCACATTTAAGTGCTTGGCAGAGGGTTCATCGAACCACAATCATACTATCTCTCTACTATTCCACTCCCGAACAGCGAGCGGTAAAAACGAACACCTAAACCTTTCTGTTCGAGCTCTGATTTCTGTTATTTTATTTTGATGATCATTCCTACCTATGTAGGTTGGGCTCAACAAAATATTTTCGCATTCGGAAGAGAAAGTTGGTGACTGAAATATCGTAAAAAGGTCTCGCCGCGACGAAAAACGTCTATGCTGTAATGACTTCTATCCCAACTCGTGTATCATATCTGCCACACTCTCTCCCCTATAACGTGATAATACAAACCGAGCTGCCCTTTTTTGCACCCTTTCGATGTCCTCCCTCAATCCCACCTGGTAAGGATCCCACACCGCGCAGCAATATTCTAACAGAGGACGAACGAGTGTAGTGTAAGCTGTCTCTTTAGTGGACTTGTTGCATCTTCTAAGTGTCCTGCCAATGAAACGCAACCTTTGGCTCGCTTCCTGACAATATTATCTATGTGGTCCTTCCAACTGAAATTGTTCGTAATTTTAACACCCAGGTACTTAGTTGAATTGACAGCCTTGAGAATTGTACTATTTATCGAGTAATTGAATTCCAACGGATTTCTTTTGGAACTTATGTGGATCATCTCACACTCTTCGTTATTTAGCGTCAACTGCCACCTGGCACACCATACAGCAATCTTTTCTAAATCGCTTTGCAACTGATACTGGTCTTCGGATGACCTTACTAGACGGTAAATTACAGCATCATCTGCGAACAATCTAAGAGAACTGCTCAGATTGTCACCCAGGTCATTTATATAGATCAGGAACAGCAGAGGTCCCAGGACGCTTCCCTGGGGAACACCTGATATCACTTCAGTTTTACTCGATGATTTGCCGTCTATTACTACGAACTGCGACCTTCCTGACAGGAAATCACGAATCCAGTCGCACATCTGAGACGATACCCCATAGCTCCGCAGCTTGATTAGGAGTGGCTTGTGAGGAACGGTGTCAAAAGCTTTCCGGGAATCTAGAAATACGGAATCAACTTGAGATCCCCTGTCGATAGCGGCCATTACTTCGTGCGAATAAAGAGCTAGCTGCGTTGCACAAGAGCGATGTTTTCTGAAGCCATGCTGATTACGTGTCAATAGATCGTTCCCTTCGAGGTGATTCATAATGTTTGAATACAGTATATGCTCCAAAACCCTACTGCAAACCGACGTCAATGATATAGGTCTGTAGTTAAATGGATTACTCCTAGTACCCTTCTTGAACAGTGGTGCGACCTGCGCAATTTTCCAATCTGTAGGTACAGATCTATCGGTGAGCGAGCAGTTGTATATGAGTGCTAAGTAGGGAGCTATAGCATCAGCGTAATCTGAAAGGAACCTAATCGGTATACAATCTGGACCTGAAGACTTGCCCGTATCAAGCGATTTGAGTTGCTTCGCAACCCCTAAGGTATCTACTTCTAAGAAACTCATGCTAGCAGATGTTCGTGTTTCAAATTCTGGAATATTCCATTTGTCTTCCCTGGTGAAGGAATTTCGGACAACTGCGTTCAATAACTCCGCTTTAGCGGCACAGTCGTCGGTAACAGTACCATTGGCACTGCGCAGCGAAGGTATTGACTGCGTATTACCGCTTGTGTACTTTACATACGACCAGAATTTCTTCGGATTTTCTACCAAATTTCGAAACAATGTTTCGTTGTGGAACCTATTAAAGGCATCTCGCATCGAAGTACGTGCCAAATTTCGCGCGTCTGTAAATTTTAGCCCATCTTCGGGATTTCGCGTTCTTCTGAACTTCGCATGCTTTTTCCGTTGCCTCTGCAACAGCGTTCGGACCTTTTTTGTGTACCACGGGGGATCCGTTCCATCTCTTACCAATTTATGAGGTATGAATATCTCAATTGCTTTTGCTACTATATCTTTGAATTTGAGCCACATCTCGTCTACATTCGCATAGTCAGTTCGGAAGGAATGGAAATTGTCTTTTAGGAAGGCTTCTAGTGACACTTTATCCGCTTTTTTAAATAAAATTATTTTGCGTTTGTTTCTGATGGATTTGGAAGAAATGGTATTGAGCCTAGCTACAACGACCTTGTGATCACTTATCCCTGTATCAGTCATGATGCTCTCTATCAGCTCTGGATTGTTTGTGGTTAAGAGGTCAAGTGTGTTTTCGCAACAATTTACAATTCGCGTGGGTTCGTGGACTAACTGCTCGAAATAATTTTCGGAGAAAGCATTTAGGACAATCTCGGAAGACGTTTTCTGCCTACCACCGGTTTTGAACAAGTATTTTTGCCAACATACCGAGGGTAGGTTGAAGTCCCCACCAACTATAACCGTATGAGTGGGGTATTTATTTGTTACGAGACTCAAACTTTCTCGAACTGTTCCGCAACTGTATCATCGGAGTCTGGGGGTCGGTAGAAGGAGCAAATTATTAACTTAATTCGGCTGTTAAGTATAACCTCCACCCATACCAATTCGCACGGAGTATCTACTTCGACTCCACTACAAGATAAACCACTACTGACAGACACAAACACTCCACCACCAATTCTGTCTAATCTATCTTTCCTGAACACCGTCTGAGACTTCGTAAAAATTTCTGCAGAACTTATTTCAGGCTTTAGCCAGCTTTCTGTACCTATAACGATATCAGCTTCTGTGCTTTCTATTAGCGCTTGAAGCTCAGGGACTTTTCCAGTGCAACTACAACAATTTACAACTATAATTCCGATTGTTCCTTGATCCAAGCACGTCCTGTAATTGCCATGCACCCTTTGACATTGCAGCCCATCCCGCACTTTACTGAGACATTCTAACCTAAAAAACCGCCCAGTCCACGCCACACAGCCTCCGCTACCCGTGTAGCCGCCAGCTGAGTGTAGTGAACTCCTGACCTATTCAGCGGAACCCGAAACCCCACCACCCTATGGAGCAAGTCAAGGAATCTGCAGCCAACACGGTCGCAAAACCGTCTGAGCCTCTGATTCAGAACCTCTACCCGGATCTGCACCAAAGGTCCGCAGTCGGTTCTGTCAACGATGCTGCAGATGGTGAGTTCTGCCTTCATCTCGTAAGCAAGACCGGCAGCCTTCACCAAATCAGATAGCCGCTGGAATCCAGAGAGAATTTCCTCAGATCCAAAGCCACACACGTCATTAGTGCCGATATGTGCCACCACCTGCAGCTGGCTGCACCATGTGCTCTTCATGGCATCCGGAAGGATCCTTTCCATATCAGGAATGACTCCTCCCGGAATGCACACGGAGTGCACACTGGATTTCTTCCCCTCCTTAGCCGCCGTATCCCTAAGGGGCCCCATTACGCGCCTAACATTGGAGCTCCCAACTACCAGTAAGCCCACCCTCTGCGATTGCCCGGACCTTGAAGGCTGAGAATGATCCTCTGAAACAGGGCAGGCAGCTGCATCTGGCTCAGCCAGAGACAGTGCCTGAAACCGGTTTGTCAGACACACCGGGGAGGCTTTCTGATCAGCCTCCGGGGACGCCTGCCACGCCTTGGAACTACCTCCCAATCAACCACAGGCGAGGGCTCAGCCCCACTGCGGGCAGCAACCGGGGCAACCACAGTGGCAGACCGATCTGGGGACAGACGGGACGAGGTTGACATCCCCGTGATACCCGTTCTTCTGAAATGCTGATTGTGCTTGCAATTTCTCTCTGAGTGGTACGACAATAGTCCTGAATCAATCTGTCATTTTGCTTGCGAAACACAGTGCTTGCTGTCACAGGACGTCCAACTCTTTGTTTGTCAAGCAGGTCAGATGTCCCCACCTCAAGAGCTTTAAACTTAGTCGCCCAACGACGCACAGTACTCATATCATCATATCAGCGCAAAAACCATAAATTGCTTTCATTCTCTGATGAACCTCCTTTGGGGTGACACCTTCTGCTGTCAAGAATTCAATGACTGCACGTTGCATTGACCGACTGTCTACGCAGGGTTCCTTATTTTACACCTTAACAACACAGCCGTTCAATGCTAAGGCTTCCTGCCAACTGGAGCTGTAGAGAAGAGGCTACAGAAGAAGCCAGCACCTGCCGTATACCGACGCTACCAACTGTTGAAGAGCTACGAAGGTGGTGGCATTACTTTTCAGTCAACCCTCGTATATGAATTTAACTTTGACATTTCTATTTTGCGCTGTAAATGATGATATTTTCCTTGTTTTTGCAACTCAGTCTTCACGTGTAATATCTTTTCCAATGTTTATCACTAGTACCGTATCCTTTTTGAAATAGTCACTTATAACCTGACGATCGCCTTGTATCTCGTTAACTGGATAAATTAATATTGTAGCACACCGACAGTTTTTTCTGTTCAGTTATAATTAACTTTCACTTTTGAAATATCATCCAAGCACAACAAAAAAGATGTATAGTTCTTGCATTTCATCTATATTCTAAATGAGAGTAAATGTTAAATGTCCGCTAGAATAGCGATCAATTAGTTGTCCTGCGGTGATGGACATTTATTTGTGGGACATCGTAGAAGTGCACAGACTTCGGACCTTCCAGAAGATTTTTGAAAAAGCAGATTCCCCTAAATTACGTAATAATATAAAGGTCGGATAGAGCACATTATCGATAAATCTGAATAATGGAAATTTGTTAGTATACAGGTTCTACAATGTACGAGTTCAAAAATATAAAATGAAATAAAAAACGGGATGAAGTGAAATAATAAAAATGTCAGAAATTTACCAACTGTATATTTAGACATGTTTATACTGGAGAAACTCGAGCACCGCCATCGTGGCCAAACGGACCATTCGGATCCAACCGACCGCCGAGTCATCCATCAGCAAGTTGCGTCATGTGGATGCGGTACGTGGAACGTGGGGTCAGTACATCCCTCTCCCGGCCGTGCAGACCTTTTACCACCACTTCTCGTTCAAGTAAACCCTCAATGAGCATCATAAGGTAGTATTTACTCAGTATCAGTCCTGCTACCAAGGAGAAATCATTAACAACACCCAGTACTGAACCACGGGTCCTCCTTATGGCATCCATCTACGCTGACCATTCAGCAACCGGGGCATATAAACACATTTTTGTATTATAGTTAATAGTGAGACTTGTTGTTAAGTTTTGCATTCTTTTTCATCGTTTCGAGCAGACTAAATGTGGACGACGCCAGATATTACTTACGTATTTTACGGACTATTAGACGATACTGACTATAAGACGCTCCTTAATTTTTAGGCAATTTTTTTAAGAAATAGTATTGTTACCATTTTTAATTTTAGATTGCAAAGCTGCAGTAAAAAATTCTTAGTTTATAAAACCGTACTGACCTTTAAAACCTCTGAAAATCGTCATCTGAAGTTTCTTCTCTTTCTTCTTCCTCCGCCGCCATAGTTGTCCTCTTCATACATAAGGTGAGATTCACTGTCATCGAGAGCGTTACTTATTCGGCACTTCTTGAAAGATTTAACAATATTGTCTAGACAACGACTGTTTTTCCACTGACACACATGTTAGATTGAAGGTCGTTTTAAATCTCCATTTGGCGTGAATTCATGTTCGGTTTCATGCACTCCTCTCTCATATATACTTTAAACGCCACCGTAGACTGCAATGACTCATCATAGGCTAGACAGTGTTCTGGGTATGTGACGCAGGTGGGGGAGGGGGTCAGTGTTAGTAAGCTTGCGAGGCTCCGGAGCTCACGTTCGTCGCATTGCTGCTACCACTTGAATCCTGAGCTGCCAGATAGAGATAGGTTCCCTGCGGCATCGAATATATGGCCATTTCTCAACCTTACGGGAATTTTAAATAAAAAATTGGATATTTTTGTATTAATTTCAAGTTAAGATGCTGCTAAATTTTGAAGAAAGAAGTGTGCCTTATAGTCCGTAAAATACGGTATGAGTTTATTTTGTATTTAGTGTACTACGTACATACTCATTCTTCGTAGGCTTTGCCGGCCGGATTGGCTGAGCGGTTCTAGGCGCTACAGGCTGGAACCGCTCGACTGCTGCTGTCGCAGGGTCGAATCCTGCCTCGGGCTTCGATGTGTGTGATGTCATTAGGTTAGTTTGGTTTAAGTAGTTCTAAATTCTAGGGGACTGATGACCTCAGAAGTTAAGTCCCATAGTGCTCAGAGCCATTTGAACCATTTTGAGTAGGCTTTGTCGCATCCTTCCTATGGGTCATGTAGTCTTTACCTTCTTTTCTGTTATATTGGAAAGCTTTGATTTAACTTATGATCCCTTTGTAATGTAGCCTGTAATATGGCCTATATAGCCTGTAATATAGCAAGTATCTTATTTACCTTTGTCACAGATTAAGCGAATTCCGCCATTTCGTTTGTCTTTCTGTCTTCAGTGTAGCATTACCTTAAACGATCCGTACTTTAAAATACAGTACAGGAAAAAAAATAGAATACCCTTTTACAGGTTTTCATTTCACTCAAGATGTATTGCAGCAACAGTGTATATCGAGTACATGAAATGATTACATTTACAGATCAATAGCATAAGCGGTTCTATGGTACAAGGTAGCTCAAAAAATGGCTCTGAGCACCATGGGACTTTACTTCTAAGGTCACCAGTCCCCTAGAACTTAGAACTACTTAAACCTAACTGACCTAAGGACGTCACACACATCCATGCCCGAGGCAGGATTCGAACCTGCGACCGTAGTGGTTGCGCGGTTCCAGACTGTAGCAACTAGAACCGCTCGGCCACTAGGAGGTAGCAACTCACGGTGAAGCACCATGTGTACGTGCTGTAGCCGCCACGGACAGTAGTGCAGTCGCTGACACTGGTATCCAGTCGATCGTAAAGATGGCGAATAGTGTCCGGCATAAGTTATGCCACGCCTGTTCGATCTGTTCACGTAGTTCTGTAAGAGTTGTTGGGTGATGAGTCGCACGTATCACTTCTCGTCCCATCACACCCCACACGAGCTCCATTGGAAACAAGTCCGGAGATCGTGCTCGCCTTGGAAGATGATGGTATGGCACGAGTGGATGATGGGCTATATGTGCATGTGCCCGTGGTCCAATTGCTAATAACCCGTTCGAAACTGTTCATATTGATACATTTTGACTTACAAGTCCACTTATCTGTGGTGTGGTAGCTGTACGAGATGCCACTGCTGCCCTTACAAACCTGGCTGGCGTCTGTGTCGCGTGGACTTCCAGAACCTCGTCTACGGGTGCGAGAACGTTCATGTTAGCACTGATACCACCATCATTGCCGGCCGAGGTGGCCGAACGGTTCTGGGCGCTACAGTCTGGAACCGCGTGACTGCTACGGTCGCAGGTTCGAATCCTGCCTCGGGCATGGATGTGTGTGACGTCCTTAGGTCAGTTAGGTTTAAGTAGTTCTTAGTTCTATGGGACTGATGACCTTAGAAGTTAAGTCCCATAGTGCTCAGAGCCATTTCAACCATTTGAAAAAAAGTGGTTCAAATGTCTCTGAGCACTATGGGACTTAACATCTATGATTATCAGTCCCCTAGAACTTAGAACTACTTATACCTAACTAACCTAAGGACAGCACACAACATCCAGTCATCACGAGGCAGAGAAAATTTCTGACCCCGCCGGGAATCGAACCCAGGAGCCCGGGCACTGGAAGCGTGAACGCTACCACACGACCACGAGCTGCGGTCTCAACCATTTGAACCACCATCGTTGCACAACTGATGCAGCACGACCATATTGTATAGCAATTCTCCAAAAGGACCATCGCGCCACTCGGAAGGCAACAATTTGACCCCTTCAATACTCGGTTATTTGGCTGTAGGAAGCACGAGTGTGTATCCGTGGCATGGTTGCCTGCTTGCTTCACACGTTTGCACAACACAGTGCCTTCTGAGTATGAGCATTCCCTATTAGTGAGTATGGCCCCCACGTAGCTATGCCGCTACGCTATCTGTTGGCAGAGTATGTTGAAACCATTATAATTACATCTATTATCCCCCAGGTGGCACATGCCGCCATCAGATCAAAATCGATGTCGCTTTCCAAAAACACTAATTTCCTCCGACAGGATATACAGGGTGGCGCACGAAATGTGTTACCAATTGTTTCTTTCACAATTTACGACACACATTAGATATCCCGCTGGGATCTCTACAGCAGTACCAGCAGAGCTTGGAAAAACAAATGAGTTACGAAATGACGTGTAATTCACGATACTGCTGCTAGGAGACTAGTAAGCAACAATGGCTGACAATGGAAGACTGACGACACTGCAAAGATGGGCAATTGTGTTACTTTTTCATGAAACGAAAAGCCTTGTTGTCACTCAGTCACTGAGTCCCTCGCAAGAAGACTATCCACAGGTTGTACAGTAAATCTGTACAGGAAGGAACAGTGTTGGAAGCGAAGCGACCTCGGCCTAAGCCTGTTTGTTCGCCGGAAAATATTGAAGCGGTACGAGTTGCTGTACAGAGAAGTCCCGGGAAATCGTGTAGCAAGGCAGCAGTGAATCTGGGAATATCCAGATGCTCCGTTCAACGCATTCTTAAAAGTGATCTCCATATGTACCCATACAAGATGACCTGTGCACAGAAGCTCACTGAAGAACACAAGCAGCAGAGACTACTGTTTGCTCAGTGGGCGGAGGATAGGGAAGAAACTCTCAACAACGTTTGGTTTTCAGACGAGGTGCATTTTCATTTAGACGGTGTGGTTAACAAACAAAATGTACGCTTTTGGGCCACTGAAAACCCACAAGTGCTTCATGAACGACAACATTATGCTCCGACGATTACAGCTTGTGCAGCAATTTCCAGTCACGGGCTTATTGGACCCTTTTTCTTTAAAGAAACTGTGAACAGCGAGCGTTATTTGAGCATGCTTCGCAAGAGCTTCATTCCACAGCTTCTTGCTACTGCCTTGCCCTTCAACACGCAGTGGTTCATGCAAGATGGTGCAAGGCCACATATTGCAAACACTGTGTTGGAGTTTTCACACGAACATTTCGACATGCTGATCATTTCACTCAGGTTTCCAGGTAGCTTCAATGACGGACAAAATTGGCCCCCCAATAGTCCAGACCTCAATCCATGTGACTATTTTTCTTTGGGTGTACCTAAAGGAAAAAAAGAATGCCGAAACGTCCACGTGATTTAACGGAGCTCAGAAGACTTATTCTTCAAGCTTGTAGTGAAATTACGGAAGACCTGTGCCGTAGGGTAATCACTAACTTCATTGTTCGTTTGAAGGAAGTTAGGAAACGAAATGGTGGAAGTATTGAGCATGTACTGAGTTAGAACAAATCTCCATGGACGGCTCTTCATTGAAGTATATGTTCCTTTCAGATTGTATTGTCAATAAAGTTTATATTCAAAAACAAAATGGTAACACATTCCGTGCGCCACCCTGTATTCCAGTTTTATGTATCTTCTCATGCATTTTCTTATTTGTTCCAACTTACAGACAGTATAGTTCTCCTTGGATTTTTTCTCATTTTATTTTCCGCTTCTTCGACAGGTAGCTATTGTAAGAAGTGATCTTTTCGATTCCGTGTAGACTTTCTGGTTTCATTGAGGTGAAAAAATCCGTGAGTATTACGTTAATTACTACGATCAAGTAAAAATAAATCGGGTGTACTATTCTTCCACAATGAAGTAATTTAAAAATCCCAGCAATGACCAGGACTGTCGAAGCAAATATTCTGTTAGTACAAGTGAAACTTAAACGAAAGCATTTGGAATAGAAAATGGTTTATTAATCCATTTCCTTATTGCTAATGTGAGATGGTATTTCTAGTGTGCTTTATGCAGGTAGCTGAAACTGTTCTTCAGCGAACAAACTAGTGAAAAATTGACTCTATCGTCTAGCCGTAGGACAACGAAGTCTCAGACGAGCTTCATTTCAGTGCGATGGCGCCGACATCGTCAGGTTAGTACCTGAGTCAATACGGGTGGCGCCCGTTGGCAGAGACGGTGCATGTTTAACTCGGCCTTTGTTAATGTATTTGCCGGAGCCGCTGCAGACGGGACGGCTGGGCGACAGATTCATATCTGGCTGCTTCAGGGTCGCCCGCCACTCTTCTCCACCGCCCTGGGCAAACATCGGAATTAATCTCTTCTGCAAAGATACACCGGCTGGCGGCCGGCCCAAGTTCTGCCCTCGCTAATGAGAGAACTCCCGGTGCGGCCCGCCAAGTTCACCTGGCGGGCCTTTAAGAAGCGAACTGTTTGCGGGAGCTCATCACGCCAACTCGCTGTCAACGGCACCCTCACCTGCTGCGTAGGCCTCTCCGTAAAACAGAGACTATTTTACCGTTATCCGTCGGCTGCTTCGGAACTGGAGTAACTCTGCGACAGTATAACTTGCGGTATATTGTTCCAAATGCTGAGAAGAATGTAGATAAATGATACAGGCCGTAGTCTACTTAACTCTTGCATGATGGTCTTAGCTGTAATGTCAGACTCTTCGAAGAAATCTCGATTACGGATGTGGATGTATTATCTGATGAAATATCTACTGACCAGCAGACATACGTCTCATGTCTTATCAAATACACTCCTGGAAATTGAAATAAGAACACCGTGAATTCATTGTCCAAGGAAGGGGAAACTTTATTGGCACATTCCTGGGGTCAGATACATCACATGATCACACTGACAGAACCACAGGCACATAGACACAGGCAACAGAGCATGCACAATGTCGGCACTAGTACAGTGTATATCCACCTTTCGCAGCAATGCAGGCTGCTATTCTCCCATGGAGACGATCGTAGAGATGCTGGATGTAGTCCTGTAGAACGGCTTGCCATGCCATTTCCACCTGGCGCCTCAGTTGGACCAGCGTTCGTGCTGGACGTGCAGACCGCGTGAGACGACGCTTCATCCAGTCCCAAACATGCTCAATGGGGGACAGATCCGGAGATCTTGCTGGCCAGGGTAGTTGACTTACACCTTCTAGAGCACGTTGGGTGGCACGGGATACATGCGGACGTGCATTGTCCTGTTGGAACAGAAAGTTCCCTTGCCGGTCTAGGAATGGTAGAACGATGGGTTCGATGACGGTTTGGATGTACCGTGCACTATTCAGTGTCCCCTCGACGATCACCAGAGGTGTACGGCCAGTGTAGGAGATCGCTCCCCACACCATGATGGCGGGTGTTGGCCCTGTGTTCCTCGGTCGTATGCATTCCTGATTGTGGCGCTCACCTGCACGGCGCCAAACACGCATACGACCATCATTGGCACCAAGGCAGAAGCGACTCTCATCGCTGAAGACGACACGTCTCCATTCGTCCCTCCATTCACGCCTGTCGCGACACCACTGGAGGCGGGCTGCACGATGTTGGGGCGTGAGCGGAAGACGGCCTAACGGTGTGCGGGACCGTAGCCCGGCTTCATGGAGACGGTTGCGAATGGTCCTCGCCGATACCCCAGGAGCAACAGTGTCCCTAATTTGCTGGGAAGTGGCGGTGCGGTCCCCTACGGCACTGCGTAGGATCCTACGGTCTTGGCGTGCATCCGTGCGTCGCTGAGGTCCGGTCCCAGGTCGACGGGCACGTGCACCTTCCGCCGACCACTGGCGACAACATCGATGTACTGTGGAGACCTCACGCCCCACGTGTTGAGCAATTCGGCGGTACGTCCACCCGGCCTCCCGCATGCCCACTATACGCCCTCGCTCAAAGTCCGTCAACTGCACATACGGTTCACGTCCACGCTGTCGCGGCATGCTACCAGTGTTATAGACTGCGATGGAGCTCCGTATGCCACGGCAAACTGGCTGACACTGACGGCGGCGGTGCACAAATGCTGCGCAGCTAGCGCCATTCGACGGCCAACACCGCGGTTCCTGGTGTGTCCGCTGTGCCGTGCGTGTGATCATTGCTTGTACAGCCCTCTCGTAGTGTCCGTAGCAAGTATGGTGGATCTGACACACCGGTGTCAATGTGTTCTTTTTTCCATTTCCAGGAGTGTATTAGTAAGATGTAGATTTCAGAATAAGCTTTTCACGAGGAGAAAGTTAAACAGTACACTTCACACGACGTAAAAATATGAAAAAAATCCTATACATTATACCATTCAAATGCCTGGCAATAATAACACTTGGGTAAATACACTCTAGTGGGCTCGTCCCGGCTGAGGTTCGAGTCCTCCCTCGGGCATGGGTGTGTGTGTGTTTGTCCTTAGGATAATTTAGGTTAAGTAGTGTGTAAGCTTAGGGACTGATGACCTTAGCATTTAAGTCAATTAAGATTTCACACATATTTGAACATTTGAACACTGCAGTGCCAAAGGAACTGGAATAGGCATGCGTATTCAAATACAGACACATGTAAAAGGCAGAATACGGCACTGCGGTCAGAAACGACTATGTAAGACAACAAGTGTCTGGCGCCGTTGTTAGATCGGTTACTGCTGCGACAATGGCAGGTTATGAAGATTTAAGTGAGTTCGAACGTGTTGTTACAGTCGACGCACGAGCGACAGGGCACAACATCTCAGAGGTAGCGAAGAAGTGGGGATTTTCACTAGTGTACCGTGAATATCAGAAATCAGCTAAAACATCAAATATGCGACATTGCTGTGGCCGGAAAAAGACCCTGCAAGAGTGGGACCAACGTCAGCTGGAGAGAATCGTTCATAAATGCAACCCTTCCGCTAATTGCTGCAGATTTCAATGCTGGGCCGTCAACAAGTGTCAGCGTGAGAACCATTCAGCCGAAGGCTCTCTCGTGTATCCTTGATGACTGCACGACACGAAGCTTTACGCCTTTCCTGTGCCCGATAACGCCGACAATGGACTGTTCATGACTGTGAACAGGTTGCTTGGTCGGACGATTCTCGTCTCAAATTGTATCGAGCGGTTGCACGTGTACGGGTATGTAGACAACCTCATGAATCCATGGACTCTGCGTGTCAGCAGGGGACTGTTCAAGCTGGTGGAGGCTCTGTAGTGATGTGGAGCGCGTGCGATTGCATTGATATGGGATCCCTGTTAGTGCAGCCACGACGCTGACTGGTGACATGTATATAAGCATCCTGTCTGATCATCAGCATCCGTTCATATCCATTGTGTATTACGACAGTTTTGGGCGATTCCAGCAGGACAATACGATACTCCAGACGTCCAGAATTCCTAGAGATAAGCTGCGGGAAAATCTTCCGAGCTTAAACACTTCCGCTTGTCACCAAACCCCCCAGACATGAATATTATTGAGCATATCTGAGATGCCTTGCAGCGTGCCTTTCAGAAGAGATCTCTTCCCCCTCGTACTCTTATGGATTTATGGACAGCCGTGCTGGATTCATGGTGCCAATTCCCTCCTGCACTAATTCAGACATTTGTCGATTCCGTGCCACGTCGTGTTGCGGCACGTCTGCGTGCTCGCGGGGACCCTACACGATATTAGGTAGTTGTACAAGTTTCTCTGACTCTTCAGCACACAGACGTGAAATAGTTCTAGCTTTGGAAAAGGACAACTGCCAATGTATCATAGTATACTGGGAAATTACGGACTGTCTACGAAAAAGAGTACCTCCTCAATATTTGTACGGCTTATTGTGGGAAAGTGCTTAACAGACTGAACTGAGAGGGAAGATGAAAAGGGTATGAAGAAGAGTGAACTTAACTGACCGGGAAGTGTAACAATACAACAGAAAAACGGAAAAATTTTAACTGCCGGGAAATTGAAGGAAGACGTGTAAACATCTCACGAATACCCGTTTAGAAATTTACAAGAAATGGTTTTCTAGGAAAAATCTACAAACATTCTTCATCCTCACACGTACTGCTTCCACAAAGACGGTGAAATTGAAATTGGATTAATACCAGTAGGCCCAGGAATACAAAATGCATTCCATATCATGCAGATGTCGCACTGAGGTGGAATGATCAAATGGTTCGAATGGCTCTGAGCACTATGGGACTCAACTGCTGTGGTCATCAGTCCCCTAGAACTTAGAACTACTTAAACCTAACTAACCTAAGGACATCGCACACATCCATGCCCGAGGCAGGATTCGAACCTCCGACCGTAGCAGTCGCACGGTTCCGGACTGCGCGCCTAGAACCGCGAGACCACCGCGGCCGGCCGGTGGAATGATCGCGGTTCATCACATCTGCCAGTCCTCGAGTGTTCTGAAGCGAATCATTGTGCATTAAATCCTTTAAAGGAACTTCAGCAAACCCCGAAGACCTTCCTGAAAGTGGAAAGTCACTAATGTCAAAGCATCCTCAATGCCATTCTTTGTCCATTGGGAAATACCTATAAACGGCGCAAATGTATCTGGCTGTCTCCGATGGTGTCACCTCTCTATTGAATACAAACAGAAATATTTGTTGCAAAATGTTCAGGTTTCTCCACTTCGCACTCTATTTTCTAACATCTACAGCCCCACTAACTATCCCCAAATGACAAAATGACAATATGTAAACTCAAATAGTAACAGTGAACCACAAAAAAAAATGACAATCGGTAAATAAACTCATAGCAAACGGAATACTAACATGCAAAACAAAAACGTTTAGAACTCATGCACCGATCTAATATATGTTTACTGCTAAGGTAACATGCATTTTTTGATGTAGTCAGATTGCATTCGTTACTTAATCGTATGAGCCACGGCCCTATCTGTAATATCTTGCAGTTTGTTAAGATGTAATCATGCTGTTTTTAACTTGCGCTAGGAAACCAAATTTCTAAAAGTGTAGACAACTTACAAGAAGAAATTTCTTGGCGAGTGTGTTGGTATCTCTCAGCACGTTAAAATAAGTAACCAAAAGTTTCGATTCGCAAGAGGAAGAATCTACGCTGGCCATTTAAATACAGAGTGTTTCAAAAATGACCGGTATATTTGAAACGGCAATACAAACTAAACGAGCAGCGATAGAAATACACCGTTTGTTGCGATATGCTTGGGACAACAGTACATTTTCAGGCAGACAAACTTTCGAAATTACAGTAGTTACAATTTTCAACAACAGATGGCGCTGCGGTCTGGGAAACTCTATAGTACGATATTTTCCACATATCCACCATGCGTAGCAATAATATGGCGTAGTCTCTGAATGAAATTACCTGAAACCTTTGACAATGTGTCTGGCGGAATGGCTTCACATGCAGATGAGATGTACTGCTTCAGCTGTTCAATTGTTTCTGGATTCTGCGGGACACCTGGTCTTTCAAGTGTCCCCACAGAAAGAAGTCACAGGGGTTCATGTCTGGCGAACAGGGAGGCCAATCCACGCCGCCTCTTGTATGTTTCGGATGGCCCAAAGCAATCACACAATCATCGAAATATTCATTCAGGAAATTAAAGACGTCGGCCGTGCGATGTGGCCGGGCACCATCTTGCATAAACTAAGAGGTGTTCGCACTGTCGTCTAAGGCAGTTTGTCCCGCCACAAATTCACGAAGAATGTCCAGATAGCGTGATCCAGTAATCGTTTCGGATCTGAAAAATGGGCCAATGATTCCTTTGGAAGAAATGGCGGCCCAGACCAGTACTTTTTGAGGATGCAGGGACGATGGGACTGCAACATGGGGCTTTTCGGTTCCCCATATGCGCCAGTTCTGTTTATTGATGAAGCCGTCCAGGTAAAAATAATCTTCGTCAGTAAACCAAATGCTGCCCACATGCATATCGCCGTCATCAACCCTGTGCACTATATCGTTAGCGAATGTCTCTCATGCAGCAATGGTAGCGGCGCTGAGGGGTTGCTGCATTTGAATATTGTATGGATAGAGGTGTAAACTCTGGCGCATCAGACGATACGTGGACGTTCGCGTCATTTGGACCGCAGCTGCAATACGGCGAACGGAAACCCGAGGCCGCTGTTGGATCACCTGCTGCACTAGCTGCACGTTGCCCTCTGTGGTTGCCGTACGCTGTCGCCCTACCTTTCCAGCACGTTCATCCGTCACGTTCCCAGTCCGTTGAAATTATTCAAACAGATCCTTTATTGTATCGCTTTTCGGTCCTTTGGTTACATTAAACCTCCGTTGAAAACTTCGTCTTGTTGCAACAACACTGTGTTCTAGGCGGTGGAATTCCAACACCAGAAAAATCCTCTGTTCTAAGGAATAAACCATGTTGTTCACAGCACACTTGCACGTTGTGAACAGCACACGCTTACAGCAGAAAGACGACGTACAGAATGGCGCACCCACAGACTGCGGTGTCTTCTATATCTTTCACATCACTTGCAGCGCCATCTGTTGTTGAAAATTGTAACTACTGTAATTTCGAAAGTTTGTCCGCCTGAAAATGTACTGTTGTCCCAAGCATATTGCAACAAACGGTGTATTTCTATCGCTGCTCGTTTAGTTTTTATTGCCGTTTCAAATATAGCGGTCATTTTTTAAACACCCTGTACATGAACAGTGTTTACTGTGGTACTCATAACGCGGACATGTGTTGCTAGGCATCATGAGACATTTCTCTGCTTTATCTGATGCAAGCCACTTCAACTGCTGCTGAGATGTCTCGCACGTGTTTTCTTATGAACATGAACGACGCCCA
Source organism: Schistocerca gregaria (assembly GCF_023897955.1). Lineage (NCBI taxonomy): Eukaryota > Metazoa > Arthropoda > Insecta > Orthoptera > Acrididae > Schistocerca > Schistocerca gregaria. Next base: position 370,333,693 of record NC_064921.1, on the reverse strand, counting down.
CTCCAAGTGGCCTACTAGCCCAGCCTTGGTACCGCTGCAACGCCAGCCTCACTCCACTCAGCGCAGTCATAAAGCTGTGGCCATGCCTCCGACAAACTATACGCACCACCTGATAACATCAAGCACTAAAGCACTCCGGTTATAGTCTACTGTCCAGATCGACACTGAGTGTTTATGATCGTTCGTAATTTCCTCCTGAACTCATAATTCAAGAAGTTTCAGTTCTGAGTTTGGGTTAGTGAACATAATTTCATTCGAGAAACTTTCATTTTAATATTTGTTATTGTCGATGTTGAGATGTACTTGTCATTGTAGAATATGAGTGCCAACGCATCACTTGCAGACGCAAGTGATTTCATTACCAGTCCTACTACTACTATTTCTCATTACGAACTTCTTTGTTCTGATAGACAAGCGTTGCAGGTAGGTTGTGCTGAAAAATAAGTGTTGAAAAGAAATTCCATACGTTGCGCCGTTTCCTAATTAATTAGTATTGCAGTTAACAATGAAGCCACTGCTTTTGCATCTATCTACCAATTGAAGAGCTATTTATATTACTAAATGTATCCCAAAATATGACACCAGTAATAGGGCACAGAAGGAAAGAGGACACTTTTATTTGAAATTGATATCAAACGAATTACGCTAGTTAATTAAACTGATCAATTAATTACTCCCTTCCTCCTGATGATATCATAGGTTTCTCCCCAGCTGGCACATGTCGCCTTCTTCCACCCCTCTGGGAAATCCCCACACCTCCTCAGCCATCACCTCCACCCTACCACCGCCTGGAAAAAAAATGGCGGCAAAAATCTCACAATCCGTGCTGAGCTGATGGACTGGGAATATCTCACGGCAGTAATATATTGTCAATCGCATTGCATTCAACAATTTAAGGCAGTGGAATACTGTTTAATCACTTTGTGGGGTGGATTTCATATTAATCATTCCATTTATTTAATCATTTTGCTCACACTACCAAGCATCGTCAATTCAGCGGGGAATGTCTTTGTGTGTTCACAGTGTCATTGCTGATTTGCAGAAGTCCAAGGCAGTGTGGAATACTGTTTAGTTAAACAATTTGCACAAGGATGTCACGCTGCTAATTTTGGTGGGCATGTCTTCATGTGGTTGCACTGGGAGCATACTGATTAGTGATGACAAAGAAATTACATCGGTATTCCGATCATGCATGGTGGAATACTGGAAATACAATTTCCAGTAAATGTAAATGAGAATCACACAGTTAAAAGAGGTAAATACAGATATGTCGCTGAACAAATCGTATCTGAACTCTTCAACAACGCTTGAGTATCACACACATATCTTCACATTGCAAAAAGTAAATAATAAGTTAGAATAATTAAATTTTCATCACAGGTAAATCGGTAGACCCAATTTGAGAACACTGATCACCTCACCACTACACTATCAGAGCAGGCTAAATGCTGCTAAAGATGTAAATTGGAGCCATGTGTCACCATTCGCTATCAGCCGACTACATGCGTACCAGGAACCACGTGCTGGCCAGCACAATGGTTATTCCCACGTCCAACAGCCGGTACAGGACTGGAGGACCATACATGTATCAGTACCTCTCATGTGGCTACTTTGTAATGAATAAAGAAGGAGCCAAATGAACGATCAGTACTGGTCTCCAGCAAATGCACCATCCCATAATATTATGGTGTTACTGCAAGGGCAGAGTGCTGATGTTGTGGATGACAAGCAGCTGATTCCCCCCGGTGCTCTACTTCGACTTACAATTTTACAGTTAGCTTTCCAAAGCACTTAAAAACTGCTATAGAACCATCTGTGACCAGTGAATGGCATGACAATCTCTATTGAAAGTTCTTCGATAAGTGTCAAAGTGTGGTTTACAGAGCCGGAATGGGAATAACGGAGAACGTTTATCAATCAACAAATGACCTCCAAGTATTCTGAATCTACTCAACGCACGAATGTTTACTGTACTGACTTGACGCTCTGTATAACATCATTCCACGATGTCATGGCATTAATGTTGAGATGTGGAGGTCGATCTATTTATCTGCAGCACTCCACTCCATTACAAAATTGTTCGGCGTATGGACGGTGTTATCCTTTGTGTTGGAAAGACTGAACCGTGGGCTGCCTTATGCTCGAACTGTAAATAAAGACATTGTGAACTACTTTCGTACAAGTAGTGTGCATGCAGACGACTTAAAACACTGAATCAATGCAATGTCAAAAGAAGAGACTAAAGGGACGTCCATCAGTTTGTGAGAAATACAGAGTGAATTCTGTGCATACAAGAATGCTTTGTTTGATAAATGCTGCACTGTTGTGAAGATTGAACCAGAGAATTTTTACTGATGTACACCATTGATGAGGGGAAATAAAAAATTAATATAGCAAATATTTGTTGTTTTTCTTATTTAACTCCTCTGTCATTAAATAATGTAAGGTGTAGCCACTGCAGCTCAGTCGGTAAGATGACTGCGTTGTAGTGGCTACACATATTAGTATTACTATTAGAAGTGTTCATTTTCCTTATAAAAGTTCATTGCACAACAAAACTTGATGTAGGCGGTATCATGGCAGGGTCGCGGAAGCAACAGGACTTTGCTGTAAGTGACTGGTCTCATGACGGTGCAGAAGCAGACCAGAAGAAGAATTGGGTACTCCTACCGGATAATATAAGAGAGATGATTGCTGGTCCATTCAATTGTGGCAAGACAAACGTTCTCATGTCTCTATTAACATACGCAGATGGAATACACTTTGAGCACGTAGATGTATTTTCAAGAACGCTGTTTCAGGCCAAGTACTAGCTACTGCAAAACATACCGCGGGATGTGGATGTAACATCTACGACATTCAATCAGAGCAGTCAAATCTCCCATCAGAAAACGTAAAGCCAAACACATTGTCCATATTTGACGATGTTGCTGTGCAAAACAAGGATAAATCTCTACGACATTTCTCTTTTGGCCATCATGTGGGCGTTGACGTATTTTATTTGAGTCAAACATACTCGAGAACCTCAAAACATTGGTGAGGGATAATGCAAAAGTTATTGTAGCTTTCAAACAAGACGATATGAATTTAAAACACATTTAGCAGTCGCATGTAGGAACTGTCGTGTCATTCCGTGATTTTCTGAACATATGTGCGAATTGCTGGATTCACGCACAGAACCGGTTTCTCATTATTGATAAACCAAGAAAACTGAATGACGATTGACACAGACGGAACTTCCAGGAAACTCTTTATATACCTCTACACACCGCACCATGGACAAGTTCACACGTATACTGAGCCGTGGCAGTTTCTGTGAGGGTGTACGAGAGGTCCTACTGGCGCCACATGCGCTCGTGTTTCATCAACTCTGGCCCTCGTCGTATCATCTTTGCTTGGTTATATGTTACCTCTGGAGTTGTGTGGTAGTGAGTGGTGTGTGAGACACGGGGGTGGACGGATGTGCCTGAATATGGTTCAAAAGGCTCCGAGCACTATGGGATTTAACATCTGTTGTCATCAGTCCCCTAGAACTTAAGAACTACTTAAACCTAACTAACCGAAGGACATCACACACATCCATGCGCCAGGTAGGATTCGAACCTGCGACCGTAGCGGTCGCGCGGTTCCGGACTGAAGCGCCTAGAAGTCACATAGTGCTCAGAGACATACTGTTGAGTAAGTATTGTACTTAAAACCAGTTATGCCTCTATGTGAATTGGGCAGAAATCTGGTTGCTCTATACCTTTCAGTGGCCGCTTTTGGGGCTGTGTGTGTCAATCTGGTGGTTTCTGCCAGCCTCAAGCTACTATTTAGCAACTTTTAATCTGATACTTGAAATCACGATTTGTTATCATTGATTATTTGAAATTGCTGATAGTAATTTCTGTTTGTTGTCGACCTTATGGCCCTTGATGAGACGAGTTATTGGATTTAGCCTGTAACTAAACTGTTGTCTGAGACACGTGTGTATGTGTGTCCGTATTTGCACACTCTCTTACTGCATGTTGAGGAGGCCTTCGGGTTATAGGTGTACATTTTAAGCGGCCATCTACCATTTGGTGCGTATCCAAATTACAGTACCTATTTGTCCGTAAGAGGCTCCAGTAGAGGTGTACCTTGACTTGTTTAATCTTGTTTCAATTATTATGTATTCATTTTTAATGACTTTGTACATTGTTTCTTGTTATTGCTAGGAAGATTAACTTCTGATGTTTATAAGTAGGGCGCTCCTATACTGAAGTTTTAACTGTAACTTTCCCTGAAAATAATCTTTAATTAATCGTTTAAGTATTCATGTATATGTTAATTTCTATCATACTTGTATGCTGTTTGTGTATGTTGAGAGCCTTGTACCGGCATCGGTTGACGTGTTGCTATGCTGGTCCAGGGCAAGTACGCGTTTTCCTTCTGCTTCGGCGGCTTTCTCGTCATCGCAAGAGGCCTAGGTGTTGGTGGGTCACACGCGTTTCTGCGGCTCTCCCGGTTCAACCTCAAGTTGAGTAGTTATTACCATTCTTTTGGTTCCGTGCCGTGGCTGGGGTGTCAGCGGGTTTGGATGTAGTTAGGTCAGTGTTTCTACTATTCTAAGGCCCATGTGGGCGCGTTATGAAAGCCTTTAGGCAATCTGAGCACTGAGTTTCCTGGTTTCTTAAAAATGGTTGAATTGTCATTATCATTTTAATAGTGTTTTAGGAGCCCAATAGTTTATTTTAGTAGTTAACTTGCCTTATGTGAAACAAGCCTGTGGTCAATCAGTTAAGTTCTACTGTTTGCTTCGGTTTTTACACGTGGGTAGCGTTTGGACAGCTTCGCCGTGTCTGGTCTATATGAGAGCAGAATAACCAGTGGGGATGTATGCATTTTAATGTCTTTTATGTAACGTTTATTGAATTTATATTCAAGTCGTGTTGTGGGATTAGCCCATAGTTATGATGCTAGTCGCGAGGACAGAGTGCCGCCACAGGTTTATTTAATCCGTTATCTGTTTGTAACCGGGCCACCATTGTATTCCTCATTTGACATGCTTCCCTTTTAACATTAGTAATTTTATGTCCTTATGCGTTGTAATATTAATTTAACACCCTTAACTATTTGTATGACTTTGTCAAGAATCTTGATAACTGTTAGTTGACTTACGTGATAAGTGTTATTAAACAATTTTTTTTTTTTTTTTGGGTATGTTGAATGATCAAGCTGGGCCACCCTTCCACGTGTTTTCCTTAAATTAATCCCAATCATTGTTCTGGGTCTCATATGTCAGGCATTCAGCCTGAAAGGATAGGCGTGGCAGACAGAGAATCAGTCTGTATATAGATGGAAAATTTCAGTCTCTTGAACGAAAATTAGAAGTGAGAGCGGATGCCCAATCCTTCTGAGGCTGACCAACGAATTAGATACTATAGTTACTCTGATTGAAAAGAAAGCACTTGGCTTTACTGTAAGGGTTGAGCGAAATGTATACAAGCGGCCTGCCTAGAATATTACATGATGTTGACTAAGCATAAGATCATCGGTGCACAGAAGCCTGTTTGAGAGAAGTTACGGCTGCGAAGGTTAGGACGTTTGGATTGAGAGCAGACCCTGAGATGAACTCTCAGGAAAAGTAAACAGCGATGACGATGCTGCTATTCTACAGCTACATCCATAGTCCGCAAGCCACCTGACGGTGTGTGGCGGAGGGTACTTTGAGTACATTTATCGGTTCTCCCTTCTAGTACTGTTCGTGGAAAGAAAGATTGTCGGTATGCCTCTGTGTGGGCTCTAATCTCTCTGATTTTATCCTCATGGTCTCTTCCCGAGATATACGTAGGAAGGAGCAATATACTGCTTGACTCCTCGGGAAGGTATGTTCTCGAAACTTCAACAAAGGTCTGTACCGAGCTACTGAGCGTCTCTCCTGCAGAGTCTTCCACTGGAGTTTATCTATCATCTCCGTAACGCTTTTGCGATTACTAAATGATCCTGTAACGAAGCGCGCTGCTCTCCGTTGGATCTTCTCTACCTCTTCTATCAACCCTTTCTGGTACGGATCCCACACTGGTGAGCAATATTCAAACAGTGGGCGAACAAGTGTACTGTAACCTACTTCCTTTGTTTTCGGATTGCATTTCCTTAGGATTCTTCCAATGAATCTCAGTCTGGCATCCGCTTTACCGACGACCAAACTTTATATTATCATTCCATTTTAAATAACTCATAATGCCTACTCCTAGACACTTCACGCAGTTAACTGCTTCCAGTTGCTGGCTATGGACGGTTGCATTAACCATCACTGCGATGCTAGGATAAACAAAATATTCGGTGTCACTGGTGAAAAACCATACATGTCGGTCCAGCAGCCTGTAAATTTAAGCGAAAAAACTATACACATATGCAACAGGGAGTTCCAAAGAACACCAGATGTAGTGAATTTCATTTTTCTAAAAACCCCTAAAATAGTTAAATTTTGACCAAAAGATCTGGAGATGTATGGTAAAATACCACAGTTGACCGTTTTACAAAGGAAAGCAGGAAATCAACGCAGTACGAAATACAGAGACATTATAAAAGCATTATTATTAGATGGTCTGAATAGCAGTGGTGAAGGCATTGACAGTCAGTATAAAAGAGCCAACAATCAGTCCCCTCAGAATTTACACTAGAACGACCCCAATGAGGTAAGAGATCCGCTACAACTGCTTATGGCATCAGATGCTGCAGGCAATACTACTCATTCGAATGAGGTTGTCTCAGTATTCTCAGAGCTTAGAGATAAAAGGTATAATCGAATAAGTATGGAGGCAGTAGTTCGAGATCTGCACAAACGAGCATGGAGAACGTATCCCCGTAGTTATAGTTAAAGATTTGTATGACTTACGGCACGGTGATCTTGTAGATACGAAGGAATACTCACTTGACAATAATGGTTTCTATTATATTTTAATGGTCATTGATACATAGTCCAAATTTGCTTGGGCTTTGTGTGTTAAAATAAAAACGGGGGGGGGGGGGGGGGGATGTTGTGGATGAGGATGACAAGAACGAATCGATTTCCCGACAACCATCAAACCGATCAGTGTGGTGAGTTTGCTATAGATATTTCAAGACCATAATGGAGCGGGATGGACTAAATAATCGCAGAGTATAATTGAAACAAACATATCATAATAAAAATGAGGGCAATTAATGTTCGAGGCATTGGACTCTTGGAAACGGTTTACTACTGTATTAAAATGCAGTGTCCACGCTGAGAGAAATTGAATGTCGTGGTTTGGTATGCATCTCAAAACACGATACAGCATCTGGGAAGTCATATATCCCGAACTGTCGAGTGAGATATTCACAGTTTCCAAAGAGCAGAGAAAAAATCCTTTAAGTTATGTCTTAAAGGATAGCAGTGGCACTGATATTTCAGGTTGCTTTTACACAGAGGAACTACTGAAGAGCTCAGAACAACATGGGTTTCTCATAGAGTGCGTCATAAGATGTCAAGGGAATATAGGACCAGTTAAATGGCTTGGTTTTCCCGCAGCACAAAATAGTCGGATTGACTCTGAAGATTTGCTGTGTAATGGGATGCACAGCAGCATAACATGCAGGATGAGACACACATTTTAGGACGTGGTGATATTCGCGACAAACTTCCAATCGACTTGCACATTCCGGGGTATAATAACTGTGGACCTACTAAAAGGGTTCAGAAAAGTTTGGCTCATGATGATAATGGCGTCAACCTCCTTGACATGGCGTGTTTGGAACACGACATTGCATACGAAAGACATAAAGATATCCCAGGACGTCACGCTGCAGATCGCGTTTTAGCTGCTAAAGATAAGTCAATACGCGTGAGAAAGGATACTGGTATAAGGCAGGGCATTGCAGAATTTGTGGTTGATAAAACAATGGATGGAAAAGTTGAGTTGGGCTTGGTTGTGCATTTAAATCAAGCTATGAACGCCACACGTACTGCACTGAAGAATAAGAAGACAACAATGAAGAAGCCACAGCTGGAGTGTCCCAAAAAGTGTATCCTGAGAGCGATATCTGCAACTAAAAGCGCTCTTAAGGGTAAAGGACCGGTTAAAGTATCCCAGATTCTTGAGATACCCGAGACACCAGGAGGAATTATCGCCTTCCTGCCATCACAGGTCTATCAGCGACTGGTGCTGCTGCGACTATTGGCAGAACAGACAAGAGCGCAAGGAACTCTCAGGAACACCTAGAGGAAACAAGAAGTCATAACCGCATGATGGAAGTACCGGACATAGAAAAAGGATTACACCTGAAACCATACAGGAAAGGACTATCCTAGTGGATAGACCGCTTACAAATACAGATCTGATTAAGTTTGTTAGGAAAAATATTCAGCATTCCAATATTCGGCGATGTGTTTATGAGGGTTACCGAAGACTATGTGGGAATCCTGAGAATATGGAACTGTGAATTCAGATGTTGGCGGAGGGCCAGGAACACACTGTGTGGCGTATGATAAGAAAAATACAAATAACGTCTAGAATTTCGACTCATCTGGAGACCTGCAGGAAGCGTTACAACGACACTTCACCGACAGAATTTTCATCGCTGTCAAGATTTTAATACCTACTTATGTGGACATCTGTGCATGATGTTCCTCCTAACGTTTACGAAGAATCGTTAGTATAAGGAAGTAATTAAACATTCACCCGTCAGTTGAGGTTTAGATGCCTTGTCGTATGCTGTGACCTTAAAATAATAGTCATCAATATTATGAGCGAAATACTTCCCATCTATCGATTTAAGAAACGGTGAATAGATTATTGCACCAATTGGGCTGGAGACACACAACAGCATTCCGAATATGACTGAGGCCATCAATACACTTTATCTGGAAACTAATGGTGGAAAAGAAATTGTGGAAATAGAAGCTGGTGATACAATACTGAGGATTTAAAAAATGTTTCAAAACGGTCTGCGAAAGGCTTTATGGTGCATGCCAACACATAAATCTGAAATAAAGACAACGAGTGCAACGACTGACTTTAAGCAGAAAGGTTCAATAAGACGACTACTGGGTTTCACTAAAAGACAGATTTTGAAGAAGGAGCCTAATGTATTTTACTGATCCGACCTATCTGTGAATATATTTCCTGTCACAACAATCCATGCCGAGTGTAATATTGCAGCAAACTTTTACGTCAACGACGGATTCAACCATACAATTTACGGTTTCTTAAAATCAATGGTATCAGGGTGTACGAACGTTGACACCCCTACCAACACTATTGACCTCCCAGTAGCAGTTCAGACATTGCATTATCTGGAGCTGTGTAGTGTGGACCAGTATGATCAACTTGTCGACTTCCGTGGCGAGGAAATGGTTACGTCTAAAGTGGAACAAACAGTGAACTCGAACGTGCAGAGACTCGGAAGCGGCGCCAGCGACCTACAACCAACCGGAATCTTTTGGAGGCAGAAAGTACGATCTTTAACTTGCCGGACTGGAAGCGTTGGTGACGAGTGTCAACTAGTCAGTGATCGCAGCTGCAGCATCTCCAGCTTGTCTTACTTATAGTAATACTAGTAACATCCGGTGGCTGGCGGCACCTCCCTACCCAGTTTTTTTGTGAAGAGAGTAAAATCAGTAACGCCATCCCACAATTAAATTACAAAAAGATTACAGATGTCTTTGAGGAACAGATCTCATCCACACGGATCGCGAATCCAGTTGGGGGTACTGTGTCCCTATAGGATTTCTCACAACACTCTTCCTTTGTTTTGTAAAGAGAGCTCCTGATGGTCATTAGTGCCCCACGGTATCCCACCATAAAATGCAGCACTGTGCTGTGTACTGAACTACACCTTCTCCCCGACAATGGTGGTATCAGCGAGACAAGGCTTTACTACACTACTGGAAATGGAAAAAAGAACACATTGACACCGGTGTGTCAGACCCACCATACTTGCTCCGGACACTGCGAGAGGGCTGTACAAGCAATGATCACACGCACGGCACAGCGGACACACCAGGAACCGCGGTGTTGGCCGTCGAATTGCGCTAGCTGCGCAGCATTTGTGCACCGCCGCCGTCTGTGTCAGCCAGTTTGCCGCGGCATACGGAGCTCCATCGCAGTCTTTAACACTGGTAGCATGCCGCGACAGCGTGGACGTGAACCGTATGTGCAGTTGACGGACTTTGAGCGAGGGCGTATAGTGGGCATGCGGGAGGCCGGGTGGACGTACCGCCGAATTGCTCAACACGTGGGGCGTCAGGTCTCCACAGTACATCGATGTTGTCGCCAGTGCCCGTCGACCTGGGACCGGACCGCAGCGACGCACGGATGCACGCCAAAACCGTAGGATCCTACGCAGTGCCGTAGGGGACCGCACCGCTACTTCCCAGCAAATTAGGGACACTGTTGCTCCTGGGGTATCGGCGAGGACCATTTGCAACCGTCTCCATGAAGCTGGGCTACGGTCCCGCACACCGTTAGGCCGTCTTCCGCTCACGCCCCAACATCGTGCAGCCCGCCTCCAGTGGTGTCGCGACAGGCGTGAATGGAGGGACGAATGGAGATGTGTCGCCTTCAGCGATGAGAGTCGCTTCTGCCTTGGTGCCAATGATGGTCGTATGCGTGTTTGGCGCCGTGCAGGTGAGCGTCACAATCAGGACTGCATACGACCGAGGCATACAGGGCCAACACCCGGCATCATGGTGTGGGGAGCGATCTCCTACACTGGCCGTACACCTCTGGTGATCGTCGAGGGGACACTGAATAGTATGTATCCCGTGCCACCCAACGTGCTCTAGAAGGTGTAAGTCAACTACCCTGGCCAGCAAGATCTCCGGATCTGTCCCCCATTGAGCATGTTTGGGACTGGATGAAGCGTCGTCTCACGCGGTCTGCACGTCCTGCACGAACGCTGGTCCTACTGAGGCGCCAGGGGGAAATGGCATGGCAAGCCGTTCCACATGACTACATCCAGCATCTCTACGATCGTCTCCATGGAGTATAGCAGCCTGCATTGCTGCGAGAGGTGGATATACACTGTACTAGTGCCGACATTGTGCATGCTCTGTCGCCTGTGTCTATGTGCCTGTGGTTCTGTCAGTGTGATCATTTGATGTATCTGACCCCAGGAATGTGTCAATAAAGTTTCCCCTTCCTGGGACAATGAATTCACCGTGTTCTTATTTCAATTTCCAGGAGTGTATTTTTGAGGGGAAATGGCGTGATATTATGGAGCACATCAATCGTCTAATTGTTCAGAAAAATCCACCTTGAGTGCTATACTGGACTAGTTTATCAAGACAGAGGTCAGGCGGTTAGCTAATCCACTCTGTCAAGTACTACGTCTTGATATCCGGACATACCTCTATGATAGTGTAAATGGAGGGTCCACCTACATCAAGCCTCCTGATGATACAGCAGCGAAGCAGGCATGTATTAATGCTCAAAATAAAACCAACAAGAGTTGTTTTGCATGGTCAATCTCGTCTTTCCAGAGAAACTACTTGGTTCATCCGAGTCATCCTGGTAGATGTCACAGGCGTAAATACACTTTCCCTGGAAATTGTAAATTTGCCGGTATCAGTTTCCCCATCGAGATCAAGGACATATTTAATTCGAGGTGCAGAATACCGGAATATTGTTTCATATTTATGGCCTGGAGATGTGCAAATCAGATGTGCAGAAGAAGCACATAGTTGTCTAGGCCCTCCATTTCATAAAATTTGCCAGTGAGCGTCACATGCATATGAACGTGCTGCTGTTCTTTAATGGAGACAGGCATCATTATGTTCCAGGTCAAAGGTATGTCCAGACTCATTGCATCCCAACTGAGAAAACGCAAGGGTACACAGTGTACTTGGTTAAGGTGTCTGAATGTATTTTCCTGAGACAAGTTAACAGCAAAGCATCTAGAAGATTTAACTTCCAAGGACCCGATACGTGTTATTATGCGTCCTGAGGAAAACAAATTAATTAAGTTTTTAGAATACTCGCCATCAGGAGCGATGCCCATTTGTGGTATGCCGACTTTAAATGTCTCCTCGCTCCTGTGACCCACGGTAAAGATGACCTTACAGACTCAGAACCTGCCTTTACAGTAAAACACGCTCCATATGTGACAGCGAACCAGGTGATGTGTTTATGATTCAAGTCTTAACCATTGCAAATCTTATGTCAAGGATAATCGTGCGATTTGGCTTCTCACTGAGGTTGAACAACATTCAAGGGAGGTTCATAAGCTGTGTAGCGACAACGTTCCCAATATGAAATCGAAAGAGAATGAAGACTTGTAAGTGAAGGCGATTGACTGCCATATTTGTGGTCTGCTATTAGATAGAAAAGCGGGAACTCCTCGTACTGACCACTGTCATCTTATGGGAAACTTCCTTGGGGCAGCTCACAACGCATGCAACCTGAGGTACCAATTACCACAACACATACCTGTTTTCTTCTTTAACTTAAGCGTGTATGACGTTCATTTTCAAGTTGAACACTTGATTTCGGCTGGGAGAAAGTCGGGTTATTGTCATGCATAAGAGTGCTGAGAAATATACTTCATTTTCCAAACAAATGCCACCAAGTGCTATACTCCGTTTCCTTCACCCGCTCCGCTTTATGAAGCCACCACTCCAGAGGTGTGTTGAAGCTCTAACTCTGAAGGATATGCACGTCACTCGAACGCCATTTCCTGATGAGGAAAAGTTGCAATTTTTACTAGGAACGGGATTTTCTCATGCGAAAACCTAGATATTATGGCTCAACTCAAAGAAACCAGGCTACCTCACGCAACTGCGTTCTCCAGCAACCCTACAGGCGATACCGTAATAAATGCAGTGTATGAGCCTGCCGTGAATGTCTGGCGGGAATTCAGTATCTCCACTTTAGGAATGTACAGCTTTTCATGGACACAGATATGCGCTTCCTTGTGGATGGTTCCGAGGAATTCTGGAGTATATGAGTAAACATATTTTCTCTGGATCCTGCCTTTTATTACGCAGCACCTGTTTTGCAATGCGAAAATGAAGCGCAGCATCGAATTATTGATCGATGCTGATATAATACTTATATTTGAGTAATGAATCCTTGTAGGACTTTGTCAATGTACTCATAGGCACGCCAAGGCAGATAACTCACTCATAGGATGGAGGTTTAGTGCAGCCACTTACTCAAGTCATGTCACGTACTTGGATGTCAATAACGTACACGGGTGCACCATGCAGCAATCACCGCCGATTCACGAGCGTGAGTGCTTTTATTCGCTCATCTCCTTAATAGGAATGGTGCAGGCTTCTTACAAGAACGACCATCTTTCAATAGTAACCTCTTGAGTACTGCAGTGAAGTTCCCCTTTTCCTCTTCTTTACTGTTGACCATGTTTCCTGTGCCCGAGAAAAAGGATTTTCCAAAGCATCTTGCCTCGGTTCCCCTTCCTCTTCTGGTTGCTTTTGACAGTCTGTGATGCCACACGCTCAAGTGATGGCAAAGTGTATCGCCACATCACCTTAATTAGAGATTCACAAGAATTTGGAACTAGAACTGTATTGTGGTACGAACAGTTTTTTACTATGATTTGATTCATGATGTCATGTGGATATTGCGAGGGCACACGAGAGATACTAAACACACAGTAATGAAGGCCCAGTATGGAGGTACTGTCCATTTTCCTGGTTGTAAGTGAAATTAATTCAGAAGACAGTACTTTTCGCCTAGGTGTCCTTTCCTGTTATAAAGGAGCCTTTTATCTTATGTTTAAATGGTCCTTCAAGCATGAATATACCAGGTAGGCATTAGTTATGTCCGTTGGAAGAAATCAGTGTCTGGGAATGTAGCGCAAGTAGCAGCCTGCCTAAAACTGTTCAAACGAGCACCGTTATGTTGGCTATGACAAGTAGAGCCCTCTATGCAGTCGCCTGTGGCCTACGAAAACCGAGCTTTTCAAATAGTCCCCATAGCAAGGGCTATGCCTCATTGGGACTCAACTTATTCTGTCGTGAAGAAGACCCGATCTTAACACAATGGAATATCTATGAGATGAGTTTGAAAGTGAACTTCGATCCAAACCGTTGTGTCCATGCCGGCCGGAGTGGCCGAGCGGTTCTAGGCGCTTCATTCTGGAACCGTGCGACTGCTACGCTCGCAGGTTCGAATCCTGCCTCGGGGAAGGATGTGTGTGATGTCCTTGGGTTAGTTAGGTTTAAGTAGTTCTAAGTTCCAGGGGACTGATGACCTCCGCCGTTAAGTCCCACAGTGCTCAGAGCCATTTGAATCATTTTTGAACCTTGTGTCCATGATCACTACATTTCATGGTTTCGACTCTTCTGGGAGAATGGGCAGTCATTCCTCCACAAACATTTAGATATCTCATGGAAAGGTTCCCGAACAGAATTGAACCTGTCACGAAACGCACCTTATTAATGTTCAGCAATAGGCGTCCGGATACATTTCATCAGATAGCGTTTATTGGTCATATGAGCCGGTAAAACCATACTCCACTATTAGTGATATAGTTACTTAGTATGAGCTACAGCATAACCTTCCTGATCTTCCTTGTTCAGTACCAAGTACTTTGCACTCTGTGAGTTTCGTTTGTGCCAGTCTTGAGAGATAAACCTGTAAGGTCACAAAATACCCACGGCTTTTCTAATTAGGAATCGGTATTCTGACTGTCGCATTCGGATCTACTGCAGGTACGTTTGCTACAATATTCTGTCATGTAGAATTTAAGCAAACACCAAATTTCTACGTTCCAAATATAGAATTCTTACTTACTATGAACGTGTAGTTATGAATGATATTTGACTGTAGTGTCAGTCGTAGGTAGACTTTGACGGTCTTGTACAGAGCTGCCTCTTGTACAGAGCTGAGAGTTGGGAATCTGTTCTACGTAATATATACACAGTTTTGCGAAATGCCATTAATTTCCGATGTGCCACTTACATCACTATGTCGACTGTGAAAATGGTCCTTGACTGAAGTCGGTCGTCAATAAATTGATATACAAGACAGCATTGTGTTCCTCATGCATTTCAACAAATACACTGACCATCCAGAATACTATGACCACATACCGCCCAGGCGACAGGACCGTCTCCTGGCGAGGAATGGCTGTTTGTCAGGCATACGCACGTGGTACGTAGTGTCAGTGAGCATGCTGTCCGTGTGTAGAATACGGAAGGCGCGCTGTCTACGAGTGCTGTTCGGAAAGTAAGGTCCGACCAGATGCGAAATGGAAACCAAAATGACAATTCGATGAAACCTTGCACACATGTCATATGCAGTGTCTCTAGTATGCCCGTCGATCGCATCACGTCACTGTTTTCAGTTCTGAGCACACAGTGAGGGCGTAAAGATGACTAAAAAGTAGAGCCTCCCACCAAGTATCAGGGCAAGGTGAGAGATTTCGCCCGGTGTCATACAGCCCACGAAATGTAACTGCCATGCGTTTCCTTCTTCATGACAGCTCTCGTCCGCACTCTGCATCGGCAATGAAGATGCTTCTGTACCGATTTCGATGGGAAGTGTTCGATCACCCACAGTACAGCCTGTAATTGGTTCCTTCTGAGATTCATCTCTGCTTACGTGAAGCAGTGGCAATGGAGACAACATTTTGGCACAGACAACGAACTGAAGACCAGCCTAGAGAATTGGCGAGAGGTACAGGCGGCTGCCTTCTACGATGGCGGTGATGGAAAGCTGGCAGAAAGCTAAGACAAATGTCTAAGTCGGAGGGGCGACTAGGTAGAGAAGTAGCTGTAGGGTGTAGATAATTGCTGAAAATTAAACGTTTTCGATTTTCACGGTCGTTTCGATTTCCCGACCGATCGGATCTTACTTTCCGAATAGTTCTCGTATCTGATTTTGACCGAGGGCAAACTATGATGGTCAAGAGTCTCGGTACGATCATTTCAGAAACTGCACGACTTGTCGGATGTTAGAGGAGTGGCGAAACCAAGGCGAAACTACGGCCACACGTTGTGGAAATTGCGCGGCCCCACTCATTACGCATTTCGGACGTCGTAGACTGCTCAGACTTGTAAAACAGATCAGGAGGCGAACTGTGGCGGAACTGACATCAGACTTTAATGCTGGGCAGACTACAAGTGTGTCTGGACTCACAGTTCACCGAACACTCCTAATGATGGGATTCCGCAGCCGACGATCCACGCATGTGCCAATGTTAGGGTAACACCACATCGGCAAATACGACAGAAATGGGCACGTGACCATCGGCACTATACGTTGAGGCAGCGGCAGAGCGTTGCATGGTCTGATGAATCCCGATACCGTCTTTATCATGCCGATGGCAGGGAGCGAATCCATCGTATTCCAGGGGAACAGCTCCTTGACAGCCTTACTGCGGGATGGAAAGAAGCTCTACTCTGGGGAACATTCACGTGGGCATCCATGGGTACAATGGACCTCGAGCAAGGTACCATTACGGCCAAGGAGTGTTGTACACTGATTGCAGGCCATGCACTCCCTTCATGACCACCATTTTTCCCTATGGCATTGACATTTCTCAACAACATAATGCGGCATGTCACAAGGCCAGGAGGGTGACTGAGTGGTTCCAGGAACACTGTGACGAGTTCCAGTCGATGTGATGGCCCCCAAATCGCGCCGGCTGGTGTGGCCGAACGGTTCTAGGCGCTACAGTCTGGAACTGCGTGACCGCTACGGTCGCAGGTTTGAATCCTGCCTCGGGCATGGATGTGTGTGACGTCCTTAGGTTAGTTAGGTTTAAGTCGTTCTAAGTTCTAGAGGACTGATGACCTCATATGTTAAGTCCCATAGCGCTCAGAGCCATTTGAACCATTTGGAGCCCATCTCGCCAGAACTGAACCCAATCGAACACATCTTGCATGAGATTGAACGTGGAGTCAGAGCTCACCGCCTCCTGCTCGGAATTTACGGGAATTACGTGACTTTCGTGTTCACATGTGATGACACCTCCCTCCAGCGACCTATAAAGGCATCGTTGCTTCCATGCCCCGCCGGATCTTCGCTGCTATGCGGCCCAAAGGTGCACATATCGGCTATTAGGAGGGTGGTTGTAATATTCTGGATGATCAGTGCATATTCACTGAGAAAATGTTTGAGTTACATCGGCAATTTCAGTGGCACTGTGCCTGCCCTGCTGGTCGTAATGCTTACATTGATCGTGTCGACATAAATTTGAAGAATTAGTCATTTATAAGACTAAGCATCAAATATTGCCATTCTTCAGTCTAACTTCCTTTTGAAGGGATTTGCTTGAAAATATAGTATTAACTCTGATTATCAAATCCGGAATCGCAATGCAATCTCTCACCGGCAGACAATGCTTTCAGAACTAGAATTTCATTTTAAACATTCAGACCGCACAGAAATCTGAAATAAATGATCACTGTAGATTTTCTCACCAGCAGACAATGCTATCAGAACTGGAATTTCATTTTAAACATTTAGACAGCAAATATATCTGAAATAAATGATTAGTGTTGATTCACATCGAAGTGCTTTTGTAGGCCGTAGCTCACAGGATCGTTGTTTGGCCAATGAAGTTCCGTCTGATTGTGCGCGGTGCATAAATCTCGGATTCGGAATTATTAATAGCGCAACGGGGCACCAGGTCGTACATAATGCATTATGGTGCAGTCTATAGGAAGAGTGCGCGACAAAAGAAAATGCGTACTACCCACATCAGAGATGATGTTTTATAGCGTTAGTTTCTGGAAGTTGCAATGAACTTAATAATTAATTTATCGTAAAGTGAAGTAGTCAAACATCGTTCTTAAGGAATTGTCTGTTCGTTGTTAAATTGTATAATTTAATTTTATGTTTGGAAAAACTTGTAGTGCTCATCAAATTATTGATGCAAACAACATTAGTATCTGTTGATGACGATACACTACGAAATTAATCACAAATGTTTGTATAACGAATAAGAAATGATGCCAGTTACAGATAAATAAGTAAATTCCTAAGCAAAAATTTTTAACGGGATGGTGCATATGACAAGATAACTTACTACACTGTTTAATGAAGCCCATTAAAAAAGACACATGATAATTTTTTAGTCCATCCAATACGTAGTGGATACCTTACACCAGGATGACTGCAAGGAGAGTAAGTACCAATAGGCCACGGAATTATAAACACTTATCTCCTTAAAAAGGAAAGATGGAATAATAAATGGAAGCGCTCCAGGAGACCAAGAATAAGTAATTCCCTGACGACAATGGCGAATGAGTTCCGTACCCAGGGCACAAGCCGACCACGGGGAAGGAAGCGGATTGAACAAAGGTACATGTTTATCTGATGCCTTAGGTAAAAAATTCGAGAAACTCTTTCACCTTAAGGCTACACGTGATGTTAACAGAATTCGGTTTCAGTCATAGTGCATAAAGGAAACGCAGATAAAGAAATTTCGTCTTTTTTTCTGTGATGAGCAGCATGGGTTAGTGTAATGTTTGACACAGTCAGTACTTTGGGCAATCTCTAGTGACCTGTCTTATTTAACAGATTAATAAATCTGAATGCTCAAGATGGGTGTATTTATGCTTTAAGAGCTACTGAACAGGGAGAGGAGTAAAGTGGTCCATTCGTGAAACGGCAATCATTGTTAAAGTCTCTAAGTAAACTACCTGAACCCTGTGTTCTGGGCCCTGTTCGCCTGACCACTGCCCGAACCGCTGGACGACAGTGTGATAGTTGAAGCAGTCGTAGCATATGCCGCTGATATGACGAACAGCCTTCAGCTAAGCTGAAAAATAAGTGTAAGTATGTTCTCATCTAAGTAAGCAGGTCAGAAAGATTTCATAGTGGCTACGAATAAGTGAGTTTAGTCCGCACTGCGTGGAAAGCTGTCAACGACCAGAAACTGTGAATGAAACTACATGAAACGTATAGAACACAAATCACTAATGGGACAGTGAAGAAGTTTCAGCCGGGCGGTGTGGCCGAGCGGTTCTAGGCGCTACAGTCTGGAACCGCGCAACCGATACGGTCGTAGGTTCGAATCCTGCCTCGGGCATGGATGTGTGCAATGTCCTTAGGTTAGTTAGGTTTAAGTAGTTCTAAGTTCTAGGGGACTGATGACCTCAGAAGTTAAGTGCCATAGTGCTCAGAGCCATTTGGACCTTTTTGAACAAACGTTTGTTTGAAACCTGATATCTTGGTATCTATAAACAGGATGTATCAAAAATAACCATCTGATTTTAAAAAAATTATAACTATTAAGTTATTTGAGATACGTGCGTGAACAATGTACTGCTGGAAAGAGCAAACTCTCGAGCCTTACATGGTTCCTGCTAGGTAGCAGCAGTGTGCGACCTC
The DNA here is from genome assembly GCF_023897955.1 of Schistocerca gregaria. Taxonomy (NCBI): domain Eukaryota; kingdom Metazoa; phylum Arthropoda; class Insecta; order Orthoptera; family Acrididae; genus Schistocerca; species Schistocerca gregaria. The sequence goes on along the minus strand of NC_064921.1, from coordinate 370,314,407 downwards.
TTCGGTTCTAGTAAAAATGGTGTTGGGACGATAGAAAGCGTTTTGTATTCTACGTTTTGCGCAGTGCGGCTCAGTAATAACTGTTCAGCGAGACTTTGGTTCTAGGTATAGTGTGGGTCCTCCTACGGCGCAGAACATTAGACGATGGTATGAGCAATGCTGAGAAACAGGTTGTTCGTGTAAAAGCAAATCGCCGGCCCGCCCCGAGTGTCTTACACAGACGTCGAACGCATTTGCCATTGCTTCACAAGGGGTCCGCAGAAATCCGTTTGTCGTGTAGCTCGATAGCTTAACATGCCTCCGATGTCTTTCTGCCGTATGTTGCGTCTACGTTTACACATGAAACCACACACAATTCAGCTACTGCAAGCTCCTCGTGACTGTGACAAACAACGAGTGGAGTTCTGTAATTTCGTTCTCGGCAAGATGACAGTTTTCTTCCATGCTTGGTGTCTATTGACGAGGCAGCGTTCCATTTAACGGAAAGATAAACAGTCATAACGTGAGAATCGGGTGTTGAAGAACCACATGAAGTTGTACAAGATGGGACTCTCCAAAATTTACGGTGCTTTGCTCAGTTTCACAGGAAAAGGTAAACGGTCCATTTTCCTTTGCTGAGAACACAGTTACAGGAAGCACATATCTCGATATGGTTGAGAACTTTCTTTTCCCACAATTGGAGACAGATTCGAACGACTTCATTTACCAACAGGTTGGGGCACCGCCACAGTGGCATCTGGAAGTGCTAGAATTTTTAAATCAAAGTATTTCTGAACGATGGATCGGTCCCACTAGACCAAATGATTCAGCCTTATGTTATTGCCTCCAAGGTCACCGGACCTGACTGTATGTAATTATCTCTTGTGGCGGTTTATAAATCACTCTGTTTAGATGCCTCCGTTACCAACAACAGTGAATGAAAAGAGACGTCGCATAACAGCAGCTGTGGAAGTTGTAACTCAAAAAATTGCTCGCTACCGTGTGGGAACAATTTTAACACCACACTGACATATGACGTGCGTTTCAAGGGGGGCGTATTTAACTCCTAAGAAAAGGTATTGCAAAGACTTTATGAGTTTCCCGTTCATCAAGAATCAAAATTCATTATAAATGTTTATTAGTTTCAGAAATATATACGTGCCATATCGGGTGATTATTTTTGATACTTGGTGCATTTTCCTGTCTTTATGTGTGCATATTCCCGAAGAGATTCTACACGATGCAGTCACGTTAATATGACCACCGCGTATGTTTGACACCTGTGTGGAACAACCACTCAGAGACGGCAGCTGGAAACACTAGCAGTGGAGGGTATATAAAGTGTGTCGGAGGGGTGCGGGAAACACAGCAGACGTTGTCCTTACGTGGAAACGGTTCCATTTATCTCATGTCCAAAAGGGGATGATCATGAGATTTCGGGTCATGGCTGGAAGCATTTCCGAAAATGCTACCGATGTAAACTGTTCCCATGCCGCTGTCGTTAAAGTACACCGTGCGTAGAAAAATGGTGCTACCAAAAACGGCCGCCGAGGCGACTTCGGTGCACCACTGACCGTAGATGACAGGGGTGAACGACGGTTCAAAAACGGTTCAAATGGCTCTGAGCACCATTGGACTTAACTTCCGAGCTCATCAGTCCCCTGAGCGACGGTTGCAGAGATGTGTACGGGCAAGTAGAAGTGCAACTGCTGAGCAACAGACGACACAGATAAAACAAGGAACTCGTCAACGATGCCTCGTCAACGACCTTTCAGCGAACGCTGCTGAATATGGACCTCCGCACCAGGCGCCTACTTCACGCACCCACGCTGCTGTTCAACGGCGACGATGGCTGGAATGCTCTGAGTGGCGGCAGGTGGCCTTTTCGGATGAATCACGTTTAACGATCTATGTGAAAGCAAACATCCTACAACAATTGCCTGAAGCGTCCAATTCAGAGGGCATTCCCTGGATGACAGCGTCATTTTAAAACGTTCCATGGATCAACACAAGTACGCATCTTCCCTTTTGGACCATGTCCCCCCCCCCAAATATGGTTTCTTTTTCCTGGGCATTAATCTTCCAGCATGTCAATGCAGCGTATCACACAGCTTTCAGTGTATGTGCGTGGTTCGAAGAAAACGAGTATGAAATTATTGTAGTCCGCTGGCCACCAGAGTCTTAGGATTTAAACCCAGTCGAGAATCTGTGGGACATCTTCGATCGGGATTTTCGTGCCGTGGATACTCAGTCGAGAAACGTAGCGCGTGGTTCCAAATCCCTGTCGATACCTTCCTCCTGCATGTGTTACAGCGGTCGGCCCTGCAAAAGATGTTTATCCTGGTTTTTGACAGTTGGTCCCATTAATGTGAGTGAATACTGTAAATGCTATTACAGTTATTAGTGTGCGAATGAAGGCACATTAACATCAACAAATGCACATGTAGGAGTCCTCTATATGATGCAACAAGGTGAACTTGTGAGCTTTACTGGGGCTTAGGAAGTAAAGTCCTCAGGAGATCTGTTAGCACTCGCCGGCTATTATCCAATAAATCTAAAAAACAGAAGATGTGAAGTAATCCTTCTTCTCCTTAGAGAAACCATGAATAAATTAGAGGAGATCATAACACAAAAAAAGGGAAATAATAATGAATAACGGAATGGACGATTAATTGCAACAACCTGGAAGACAATATAAACTAGCCGAAGAGTCCACCATCTGCTTCCATATGTAAAGGAATGTAAGAGAGTTGAGCACTTTAAAACTGATATGATGAATTATCATTTCTTAAAGTGGTCCGGATTTTATCACTCATGTTGAAAACAAAGGTGGACAGAGGAGTGTAACAAATGGAATGTTTACTGTGAAAGTTGGCGGAATTTTGTACATTAGTTTCCAAACAATTTTCACTAAAGCTATAAGTAGAAGGCGCTGCATTCAATAAACTTAAGGGAAAGTACCCGGTGACGTCGTCGACAACAGCCGATGTATCGATAGTCGTTTTCAAGGCTAACTGTATGTTGCTGTATGTTGTACAACACGTATCAGCTTGTGTAAATAAACTCGACCTCTGCAAGCAGTTACGAGATTGGAACTGGTAAATTGAGAATTACTTGAGATTAATTTCTGATGTGGAATGACTCTCGAAACAGAACAACGCAAAAGGAGCACTGCTGAATTCTGTACCCAACGGACTGTCAGAACGCTTATTAATATTTCCTGGCCTCAGTAGTGAATCCTTAATTGGCAAATTGTGATAATACAATAAATAACATGTAATATCCCACAAAAAGAAATCAAAATCGCTAATTAAACAGGGTACATCCTCTTTTGAAATAAGAAAAACTATTCACTGAAATGACAAATTTACGAGGGATGATCGGAAAGTAACCCACAATAACTGGAATGTTGAAATTTCACGATTATATTATCTGAAATTTTGTATTTGTGGGGATCCACAGCCTCCACATGTTTAATAGACATAATAAGGTCCGTAGTAGGCTGTAATGTGATTTTTATTTAATCACGAGATTAGCTAATCGTATGATTAAATAAAAATCACATTACAGCCTACTATGGACCGTGTTTACGTTTATTATATTATCTGAAAATTGCGCTACAGCTGGTATTTGATTTTCATGTGCAGCTCTAGCGAGAGAAGCCTGAACTACGAAACAAATATGGTGGGCACGTTGCAGTTCTTAACTTGTGAAAAGCATCGAAGTTTAGTTCGATATTTGTGGGGCGAAGGGCATAAACCTTATGAAACTCATACGGATATGCATGGCGTGTATGGGGACGACTGCATTTACCGTAGCAACGTCTCTAGATATTGTGTATTCTTCCAAGAGGTCCGTGTGAGCCGTAAGAGATTCGCCACGCTCCATGCGGCCGGTAACACCTGCTACCACGCAGAATCTCGGACCCATTCAGGCAGCAATTTTGAACCACTGGCGTGTGGAACTGCGAACCTTGTCACAGAAGTTCAAAGCTGGTTTGTCGCGATGTACGATACAGTCCATGACAAGTTGAAATTTCTTAGCGTTAGTATGCCTAAGAACCTGACAGACAACCACAAGGGCAACCGAATGATGACAAGCATGGATCACTTAACGCGTTACGTCCCTGAAGGGCACGACTTTTTGAAAGGAATCGTCTCTGGTGATGAGTTCTGGGCGTACCACTACACGCCCGAAACCAAGCAGGTCTCCATGTGGTGGAAACGTCATGGTTTCTCAATGCGATAAACATTTAAAGTTACTCAGTCTGCTAGTAAAGTACTTGTGACAGTGATCTGGGATACGCATAGTGTGTTATTGGTAGACTCTGTTGAAACCGATTCCACTGTGAATGCTGCAGCCTGCACTGAAACTTTCGTTAAGCTGTGTAGTGCCCTTTGTGACAAACGCCACAATATTAAGGCTGATGGTGTCAGACTTCTTCACGACAATACTGTTCGTGAGAAAATCGCCAAATCTGCGTACGAAGTGCTCCAGCATCGACCATATAGTCCGGACCTTGCATCGTCAGACTTTCATCTGTTTGGGCCTATGAAGACATTCTTGGCCACCAAACGTTTTGTGACAGATGAAGAAGTGAATTCAACAGTACACAGATGGTTATACTCAGGGAAACGGACTTCTACAAACAGGGCTTATTGAAACTGGTACGACGATGGGAAAAATGTGTTGGGACTGTTGGTAACTACGTAGAAAAGTAGGTATTTATTTATTTACTTCGTACTAAACAGACAAAAAGAGAAAATCAGGTTAAGTATATAAGATTAATATACACAAAAGAAGTGCAAATAAAACTCGAGGCAATTACAGCCGTATACAAATAGTTACACATGTTGTTGTTGTGGTCTTCAGTCCTGAGACTGGTTTGATGCAGCTCTCCATGCTACTCTATCTTGTGCAAGCTTCTTCATCTCCCAGTATCTACTACAACCCACATCCCTCTGAATCTGCTTAGTGCATTCATCTCTTGGTCTCCATCTACGATTTTCACCCTCCACGCTGCTCTCCAATGCTAAATTTGTGATTCCCTGATGCCTCAGAACATGTCCTACGAACCGGTCCCTTCCTCTTGTGAAGTTGTGCCACAAACTCCTCTTCTCCACAATGCTATTCAATACCTCCTCATTAGTTATGTGATCTACACATATAATCTTCAGTACCACATTTCGAAAGCTTCTATTCTCTTCCTGTCCAAACTATTTATCGTCCATGTTTCACTTCCATACATGGCTACACTCCATACAAATACTTTCAGAAACGACTTCCTGACACTTAAATCTATACTCGATGTTAACAAATTTCTCTTCAGAAACGGTTTCCTTGACATTGCTACTCTACATTTTATATCCTCTCTACTTCAAACCATCATCAGTTATTTTGCTCCCCAAATAGCAAAACTCATTTACTACTTTAAGTGTCTCATTTCCTAATTTAATTCCCTCAGCATCACGCGACTTAAATCGACTACATTCCATTATCCTCGTTTTGCTTTTGTTGATGTTCATCTTATATCCTCCTTTCAAGACACTGTCCATTCCGTTCAGCTGCTCTTCCAAGTCCTTTGCTGCATCTGACAGAATTACAATGTCATCGGCAAACCTCAAAGTTTTTATTCCTTCACCATGGGTTTTAATACCTACACCAATTTTTTCTTTTGTGGTTAAACATAAGCAGGTTACAAACTCTAAGTACAATCAGACCAAAAATTAGCGACGCCGGTGGCATTGTCCCTGGCCTACAATACATCTACAGCGTGCAGTGAACTGGGCCCTGAGGATGACTGTATGAATGCTGGGTGCTTTGTTTGCCTCCACCTTCACATTAAGCTGATGGAACCCCGAGACAGTTCCAGATGGCTATATTATCCTTTGCTCTACCCACCCTACTTGTTAGTCTTTTGAGGGACTGCTACGTTTTCCAATGTACATTTTCGCCTGGGAAGAGGTACTTCGAAGATGGGAGTCATGACGCGATATCTGCGTCTCTGGACGCCCATAGGTTTTCTCGTGCCATTGACGGTGATGTACTGTCACTGACCGAAAGATCTTCCCAGATTTCAGCCTGACTAGGGAAGGCTGGTTTCCATGCAACTGGCGAGCACGTTTAGTTCCGCTTTACTTCTCTCTGTGTTCGCGCAACTTCCCGCCTTATATCTGGTGAGACTATCTCCTCCAGGCCGTAGAATGTGTAGCTAAGCGTTGCTCTCAAGCATATTGATGTTATTCTACATGACTCGTTGAGGGCAACGTCCACACACCTGCCATGAACAGAACTGTATCAAACGGCGCACTCATATTCAACGGCAGAGTAACATAATGCAAGTGCGAATGTTCTGAGGAGTGCCGCTTGCTCATTCCATCCGCTACTTCTGAGCTTTCTGATGATGTTATTACGGGAAGATATGTCTTCTTTTGTGTTTAGTCAGTGCTTCCCAAATGTCAGCGTCAGGTCCGGTTTGTACCCCACATTTTTTGTATTACGACAGTGCTCCATCGCCATGGCATCCCGCAGGACTTTTAATTTTCTGTTGGCGTCTTTGTTTCGTAGACAAAAAGCGCATACTTGAGCATCGGCTAGATTCTTTTTCAGCTAGTTATTTTGGTAGTATGCCGCGAGAATGAAAGGTCCGTTTGTTAGATGCCGCATCACTGTTTCGAAGTCTTTGGTATGAGATATTAGCGCCAGTTCGTCAGCATAGATGAAGATGATTGTGCTTAGAGGTTGTGGCCGATCGCAGCTATAGAAGTTAAACAAGTTTGGTGCTAGAACTCTACCTTGGGGCAGATCGCTTTTTTGTATTCTCCATCTACTTTTCTTGCCGTCTAGTCCACCATAGAATCTACGGTTCTGAAAGGGAGTTCCCAAGAAGCTATAAAGTTACAATCTCTCGTTAATTGATGTAGTTTGTACATAATGATATTATCCTGCATAGTATTATACACTGCGGAGAGGTCTACAAATTCCGCTCCTGTAACAAAACCCCGCTCAAAACCATCCTCCATATTATGGGTCACATTTAGGATTTGTGTTGTACAATTTTTATTTGAATTAAGTCGAGCTTGTTGTGGGATCAGTTGAGGCTTCGTGACAGGGCTGAGACGATTAACCAACATTGTTTCAAAAATGTTCATATGTGTGTTAAATCTTATGGGACTTAACTGCTAAGGTCATCAGTCCCTAACCTTACACACTACTTAAACTAAATTATCCAAAGGACAAACACAAACACTTATGCCCGAGGGAGGACTCGAACCTCCGCCGGGACCAGGTGAACAGGCTATGACTGCAGCGCCTCAGACCACTCGGCTAATCGCTCGCGGCCAACATTCTCTCGAGAGTTTTATAAAGGTGGCACAACGGAGATATCGGGCTAAATTTCCTGGCATTAGACGCTGGCCTGCTGAGTTGCAGTATGGCAATGACCCTTGTCCTTCTCCAGATGTGAGGAATCTCCTGTAATGTTAGACAGTTATGATACAACTGCAGTACCCATCCCGTAGTCGCAGGCCCACAATGTTTTATCGGCTTCTTCAAAAAATCGTCAAAACCTGGCGCTCCGCCGGATTTGCACGTTTTAATGGCAGCTCTCAGTCTTCCAAAGTAAACTTACCGGACAGCACGTTTGCTTCTGGATTTTGCAGGGTTATCCCTATTTTTTTCCTACTTCTTTCAGTTTTCCCATTCAGCAGCACCTGGTGGACGACTTTATTTGGAGTAATGTTGGGTCATTACCGAATCGTTTGAACAGTTGACAAGCTTTTCCGCTACCTTTAGACATTTCATTACTCTCTACTGTTACAATTCGTAGATTCTGTTTGGCTTTCGCCAATTCCTGGATTAGTGTCTGTCGAGATTTTACTGTATCCTTATTGAACGGATCGTCATCAAACAGTCTAAGGTATTCTTGCAGTTTTGACTTTAATTCTTCAGTAATTCCATAATTGTATGTTGTATGGCAGCGTCTGGGGATTAAAGCGCGATACTATCTGTTCACAGCAGCTACAGAACGATCGTTGGAGTCTGGCACGGGTTCGATGCTTAGTATTGCCTCATCCAGAGTTTGCGCAAAACTCCTCCAGATGGTCTTCTTGATGCTGAACTGCCTACGGAAGGGATAAGCTGTTGACAGCTGATTGGCAAATGGTGGGTACCAGGGACAGGTGATGATACAGCCTTCACACAGTGGTGGGAAAGAGTGTCGCAGACGAAATGCCGGTCGACTACTTTCCAGCGGCCGCTGTTAAATGAAGGCGGTAACTTGCAGTCATGTAAGAGAGTTCACCTTCTGCAGTCAGCCAATTTCAGTACTCCTCTCCAGTTACATCATCATGCCCGTAGCTCCAGTCGCTACTGCGGCTGTTTAAGTCACCCACGATGAAGTGAGTGTCCTGAGCTTGAAAATCCACCGGGGGACTGAAGTTGAGTTTTTCACCAGGAGGCGTGTAGACGGATGTTACTGTACAATTGCTCAGCTCAGTTGTTAAGATTTATCAGTTGCGGTGAGCAGTTATACAGTAACATCTGTCTACAAGCTTCCTGGTGAAAAACTCAACTTCAGTCCCCGGTGAATTTTCAGAATTGGTGCTAAGGACCTGCTACACTAGTAGGCCTATGAAGGGCGTTCAGTAAGTATTGCAAAACTTTTTTCTGAAAGCAGATTGGTTTCATTCCGGATTCAAATACACCATATTACTCCCCACTCCCCACTCTTTTCGCTACATATTTTTCGATATAGACTACGTTCAGTACGACGACCTTACGCCACCTCACTGGGAGAGGGCCCGTATGCACGCATGGAACCACTCTACTGGTCCGCGTCGGAGCCAGTGTCTTGCTGCATCAATAATCCTCCCATCATCCTCGAATTGCTTCACTCTGGGAGTCCTTCATTGGGCCAGATCCGCAGATAGGAGATGCGGGCTGTAAGGTGGATGAGGAATAACAATACCATGAAGTTTTGTGAGCTTATTTCGGGTGTGCAGACTTAAGTGAAGGAGAAATCTTTTTTTTCATTCTTTTGCCGATGAATATGATGAATTGGTTTGTTCTACCTCCTGAGAGTAGCACAGTACATTTTAGGGTTGACCGTTGCACCATGAGGGAGGAGATCAAACAGAACAGGGCCTTCAGAGTCACAGAAGACCGCCGCTATGACTTACCGACTGAAGATGCGGCTCTGAACTTTTTCTTCTGAGCAGATGTGGTATGACATCACTCCAAGGATTGCCGTTTTGTTTCAGGTTTGAACTGCTGCCTGAACCCATGTTTCATCGCCTGTGACCATGTTCAGCACTTTACGAGGTGCAAGCAATTGTGCACCCTTGGTCCTTCGTTACTCTTTATGGTACTCTGTTGACGGCGAGAAAAACAGCGGACACACTCATCTGAGTACCCCCAACTCGTGGACTAGTGTGATCAGTACCAACAGAGACGTCCAGTTGAGCAGCGAGATGCATGATTCTGATTCGACGTTCACCTCGAATAAGAGTGTCCGCAAGTCCTACATTTCAGGAGTCATAGCCGTGTGCTGCCAGCCGGCAAGCGGGAGGTCGGACGAGATTGTGCGACATTTTTGCGATGATGACAGACGTCTGGCCCAACAACTCACAGTGCTTTTGTTCACTGCCAACTTCCCGTATACATCGTGCAAGTGCCTATGACTATCTGCGATGCTCTGATTTTCTGCCCAAAGAAACTCAGTGATAGATATCTGCTTATAAAGCACTTTTGCTGCAGACTTCAATGAATGTGATATACAGCGTCGCCACTTATCGGATGCTCTTTAAGGACTAGAGCGGGAATATTCCACGACGTCACTCAAGAAATTCTGCGTTTTTCAACGAAAACTGGCAGAAAAAAATTGTTGCCTTGCTTACTGAACGCTACTAGTGCTTTCACGTATTACTTGAAAGTATGCTACAATAATTTGCAAATTTCTGAAAGTGTCCTGATACTCTTAATATGTACAACGGTGAACGGTTTATGTTAATGCTGATTGTGTCAAAGGATTTTAAAAGACACCTGCGTTTCTTATGTCGAACATACACTCCTGGAAATGGAAAAAAGAACACATTGACACCGGTGTGTCAGACCCACCATACTTGCTCCGGACACTGCGAGAGGGCTGTACAAGCAATGATCACACGCACGGCACAGCGGACACACCAGGAACCGCGGTGTTGGCCGTCGAATGGCGCTAGCTGCGCAGCATTTGTGCACCGCCGCCGTCAGTGTCAGACAGCTTGCCGTGGCATACGGAGCTCCATCGCAGTCTTTAACACTGGTAGCATGCCGCGACAGCGTGGACGTGAACCGTATGTGCGTGAATGGAGGGACGAATGGAGACGTGTCGTCTTCAGCGATGAGAGTCGCTTCTGCCTTGGTGCCAATGATGGTCGTATGCGTGTTTGGCGCCGTACAGGTGAGCGCCACAATCAGCACTGCATACGACCGAGGCACACAGGGCCAACACCCGGCATCATGGTGTGGGGAGCGATCTCCTACACTGGCCGAACACCTCTGGTGATCGTCGAGGGGACACTGAATAGTGCATGGTACATCCAAACCGTCATCGAACCCATCGTTCTATCATTCCTAGACCGGCAAAGGAACTTGCTGTTCCAACAGGACAATGCACGTCCGCATGAATCCCGTGCCACCCAACGTGCTCTAGAAGGTGTAAGTCAATTACCCTGGCCAGTAAGATCTCCGGATATGTCCCCCATTTAGCATGTTTGGGACTGAATGAAGCGTCGTCTCACGCGGTCTGCACGTTCAGCACGAACGCTGCTCCAACTGAGGCGCCAGGTGGAAATGGCATGGCAAGCCGTTCCACAGGACTACATCCAGCATCTCTACGATCGTCTCCATGGGAGAATAGCAGCCTGCATTGCTGCGAAAGGTGGATATACACTGTACTAGTGCCGACATTGTGCATGCTCTGTTGCCTGTGTCTATGTGCCTGTGGTTCTGTCAGTGTGATCATATGATGTATCTGACCCCAGGAATGTGTCAATAAAGTTTCCCCTTCCTGGGACAATGAATTCACGGTGTTCTTATTTCAATTTCCAGGAGTGTAGTTAATAGACGGTAACTACTGTAAGAAATATGTCTGGCCACGTTCAATTCGTTTCACATTACGGTTTTGTAAAGTCGGTTTTTTGATTCCCCACATGTATTTGATGACGTAGACTGTATGATACTTGACAGAGCGAAGGGTGAATGAAAGTGAAATAATAATGCCCCACTGAGAGGCGCACGCGTGGGTCGCAGCTGGCGTCCTCGTTATGCCCGCGTGATTCATTTGCTGCCTATCTGCGGATTCCACTGCAATTAAAGCAGTGGAATTAAATTACCGCAGTCTGCTCCGTTGGAATTAACTGTCCCTTAGTAATCAGCACAATACCAGTGAATTTCCTGAATAGCCAGTAGTTGAAAAGAGATGCCGAAAGTCGATAATAACATTCGTTTGAAAATACCATTTCAGTCTTTTTAAAAACGTTACGATTCGATGAAAACGAAGTTACTAATTTCGTAAAATATAACCGTTCTGGAGCTGAACCTTATGACAGAAGCGACGGATGCGCCATTTTTCTAAATACCTGCCTCTTAGCTTCGTGATTGCTGAGAAAAGCGTACCCACTGGTTTGATTGATTCCCGTCTCTTGCTCTGCTATATTGGTGAGATGCACTGTGAAACAGGTGGCAACACTTGCCTTGCTATTTGTGGAGATATTATTTTTAACTCTTTCAGACACACTGGCTAAAACTGTGTACATGAAGTTTTACTGTGTCTTAACAGCAACAGAAGTATTTTTTTTTCAAAATGGAAACCTGAGGAACACATTTGACAATACTTAACATTTTCATCATGCGCCAACACTGGACATTACTATGAAAATGAACGTAGCATGCGCAGCAGCTCATTAACACCAGAACACTTCGATGTGGTTCGTTTGCTACATTCCACTGTATAACTGAATAATATTATTGTTATTTTGCCTGATAACTATTGAGTGATTGTTTTGCTGTCTATTACAATAGAGAATATTTTGCAATTACTTATTTTAGTTCATAATATTAAGCCAACTGTACGAACAACGTTTTGAAAACAAGCACTTATTTTTGTGCAAATCTTGCATCTAAAATCATAAAAAGACTACGTAAGTGTATTACTATTTTAAAAAAGATTTTCTGTTTTTCATAAGAAACTCACATCTAGAATGTTTAAACTATATTCTTATCTACGTAGTAAATGAAATCTTTGAATCAGTTTTCTTTACACACCGGAGTTCAGTGTTTAGAGATACGAGGGTCATTCTCATAGCATGGCTTTTTTGCTTTAAGCTGGAAATATACACAACATATAATTTCTGGACAACTTCTTGATAAATGATTGCTTACTGTTTAATGTTTAAATGTGTAGTTACACAAAATACATTTCCCTTTGTTTTCGGTGGCATGAATATTCTCGTATTACTGCATAGCTCAGTAGTTCAGGACTTAACTCGTCATGGCTATAGTCCATTTTTATTACACGACACACCGCATACAAACTGTAACAGTTCACACAAAGTTAGATATCAAAACATGAGTAACGTAGAAGTAAATATCCTTGGGGTAGTGAAGCAATTAAATCACTTAATAAAAGCAAGTCTTTTGGTCCAGACTGTATACCAATTAGGTTCCTTTCGGAGTATGCTGATGCATTAGCTCCATACTTAACAATCATATACAACCGTTCGCTCGACGAACGAACCGTACCCAAAGACTGGAAAGTTGCACAGGTCACACCAATATTCAAGAAAGGTCGTAGAAGTAATCCACTAAATTACAGCCCCATATCATTAACGTTGATATGCAGCGGGATTTTGGAACATATATTGTGTTTAAATATTGTGAATTACCTGGAAGAAAACTGTCTACTGACACACAGTTAACATAGGTTTACAAAACATAATGCCTGTGAAACTCAACTAGCTCTCTATTGACATGAAGTGTTGAGTAGTATTGACACGGGATTTCAAATCGATGCCGTATTTCTGGATTTGCGGATTTCCGGAACGCTTTTGATACAGTACCACACAAGCGACTTCTAGTGAAATTGCGTGCATCTGGAATATCGTCTCAGTTATGTGACTTGATTTATGATTTCCGGTCAGAGAGGTCACAGTTCGTAGTAACTGACGGAAAGTCATCGGCTAAAACAGAAGTGATTTCTGGCGTTCCCCAAGGTAGTGTTATAGGCCATTTGCTGTTCCTTATCTATATAAACGATTTGGGAGACAATCTGAGCAGCCGTCTTAGGTTGTTTGCACATGACGCTGTCATTTATCGACTAATAAAGTCATCAGAAGATCAAATTGCAAAGCGATTTAGAAAATATATCGGAATGGTGCGAAAATTGGCAGTTAACCCAAATTAACGAAAAGTGGGAAGTGTTCCACATGAGTGCCGCTAAACTTTGGTTACACGATAAATCAGTGTAACCTAAAAGCCGCAAATTCATCTAAATGCATAAGAATTACAATTACGAACAACTTAAATTGGAAGGAACACAGAAAATGATGTGGGGAAGGCTAACCAAAAAATGCGTGTTATGGGTAGGACACTTCGAGGAGACTGCTTGTCCGTCCTCTTCTAGAATACTGCTGCGCGGTGTGGGATCCTTACCAGGAAGGACTGACGGAGTACATCGAGAAAGTTCAAAGAAGTGCAGCACATTTTGTATTATAGCAAAATATGGAAGAGAGTGTCACTGGACATCATTAAAAGAAAGGCATTTTACGTTGCGACGGAATCTTGTCAAGAAATTCCAATCATAAACTTTCTCCTTGGAATGCGAAAATATTTTTCTGACACCGGCCTACATAGGGAGAAACGAGCACCACGATAAAATATTGGAAATCAGAGCTCGTACGGAAAGATATAGGTATTCACTCTTTCAAAAAATGGTTCAAATTGCTCTAAGCACTATGGGACTTCACATCTGAGGTCATCAGTCCCCTGGACTTAGAACTACTTAAACCTAACTCACCTAAGGACATCACACACATCCATTCCCGAGGCAGGATACGAACCTGCGACCGTAGCAGCAGCGAGATTCCAGACTGAAGCGCCTAGAGCAGCTCGGCCACAGCGGCTGTGTATTCGTTCTTTGCGCGCGCTATACGAGATTGGAATAATAGAGAATTGTGAAGGTGGTTCGATGAATCCTCTGCCAGGCTCTTAAATGTGATTTGCTGAGTATCCATGTAGATGTAGATGCAGATGTAGAGTCTGTCTTTTTCCCCTGACAGAAAACATCTGCAATCCTCTGGATTGGAGGACACGCATCGCACTACGTTCTGTCGCGGCCCTTGATATCGGACATGGACTATTGACATTGTCGGCCTCACTGGCCGAGCGGTTCTAGGCGCTTCAGTTCGGAACCGTGCGACTGCTACGGTCGCAGGTTCGAGTCCTGCCTGGGCCTGGATGTGTGTGATGTCCTTAGTTTAGTTAGGTTTAAGTAGTACTAAGTTCTAGTGGACTGATGACCTCAGATGTTAAGTCCCATAGTGCTCAGAGCCATTTGAACCATTTGAACTATTGTCATTATCTACTAGAACAACAAGAAATCATCCGACGCCACTCAGAATACAAAACGTACTTTGCGAACTTTATAGGCAGCATGTGTCATGACCCCGCCGAAGCGGTGGAGAGTCCCAGGTTAGTTTCGCCGGATAGGATATTACTCCCAGTGAAGCGACGAGGATGTCACTTCGACCCTATATTTCTTTCCTTTCCTTTTCCATATGTGGGATATTAAAATTAAATAAATAAATAAATATAATAATAATAAAAAGAGAAAAATACATACATGTACAGTGTTTCTTTCCCGCTCTCTCTCCCTTATTCTGTCAGGAGACGGGGACGCCATGGCCAGGCCTTCAAGCGCGACCCCTGCATACTCTGTCCCCGGATCTACTATACTTTTTTTTGAAAAAAAGAAAGCAATGGTAAGGCGACCGCTCACGATAAGCAGGAAACCTTGGTTCGAGTCTCGTTCGGGCAATACTTAAATAAAAATAAATGTACATAAAAAGTGTAAAGAAGTTCGATAGAATGTCTGCCATGCAAGCAGGATATCCCTGGTTCGTGTCCCTGTCGGGAGACACATTTACAACTGTCCCCATTGATATTTATCAACGCTTGTAAGTAGCTAAAGGTTTAGATTACATTGTATTATACGGTTGATATGTTCTTCGAAGGCTATTTATAATTTCATGTATAATACGAATGTCCTTATGCATTGTGATATTAATTTCGAAATCTTTACTATTTGTATGGTAGGTGTTAGTTGGAATATGATAGAGTTTATATTAAACAGAATATTTGGTTGGGAATGAAAATATTTGTTTGGGACATCCTTCGAAATGTTTTCCTTGAATTAAACCCCATTCCTTGTTCTGGTATCAAGTGTAATCATCTTGTAAGAAATGAAATACTTGGAAAGGATAAGGAAATTTATGTGCCATGAAATAAAGCTAAACTTTGCTGGCGGCTAAGTTGATGATACTCTCATAAGATTTGTTTGCCGTGAGGATTCGTAGCCACTTCGATGTATACATTTATTTCTATTAGAAAATAAAAGTACTTAAATGTTAGTGAGCGATCCGACGAGTGCGAGCCACTTGCGGAAAAGGTAACGTGCCTTTTTTTAACAAAAAAAGACAGCGAAAGATTATAATTATTTGACTTTTTGATAAAACAGTATACGAAGGTGAAATGCAGGATGTATGTGATCGTGGAAGGATAACGATAAACAAAAAAGAAATTATACATCGTAGTGCTGATAGTGCCTGGTAAACGAAGGGAAGAAACGACACTAGAGAGGATAAGCTTACGTTTCCTTCGAGGGCAGTACAGGAGTGCTACTTGCTTGCATTCGTGTAAAGGATCGCACAGCAATGTCACGTAGCTTGAGACAGCTAATGGTCTTGTTTGCAGGCCTTGGATATATAAAAAGTATACATAAAAGTTAATATAAGAAGTATATATAAAAAAGGGAAGTATATATAAAAAAGGTAAGTACATACCCCTGAAGTACGACGGTGGGTGCACACCTTTTGAATCACGGCGCGGTGACTATTGTTGCGGTTTACGTTGACAGCAGACAGGGATGCATCGATACAGATGCGCCAAATTAAAACGCTGGACTCAGGATTACCACCATGTTATCAAACATCAGAAGAGCTGATCTTTTGCAGAAAGACGTCGTAGATCTACCCAAGAAAGTGGAGTTTAGTTCTTCATACTTCCAGTCAAATCAGTGAATGTGGAACGTAGGAATCCTATATGGAATGTAGTACCTACATTACTTAACGTCCCAAATAAACCACCACACTTGTAGCGTAAGAGCAAACCACATAGACGTGACAATAAAACTTCAAAAGCAATATAACTGTTCCCTAACATTGACGAAACCAATTTCATAAATCTGAGCTTCAAACAGCAAGAATCTTTAGCACATTCGTTTTTGAAACAAAAGTAATTACATTTACAAAAATGTTCAGGCATTAGAAAGTCGAGTGAAGTGTAAGAATGGATGAATCATTAGAGTCCATAAAAATTTTATATGTGTCAAGGAAAGTGCCTGTGATAATAGCAACAAGCAAAATCAGAAATTATGCCGCTCGTGCCACTTTCAGTGGAGTAAACTGCAAATATACACGCATTAGAAAACATTTCTTCATGAGTAAGCTATAACTTACACTCCTGGAAATGGAAAAAAGAACACATTGACACCGGTGTGTCAGACCCACCATACTTGCTCCGGACACTGCGAGAGGGCTTTACAAGCAATGATCACACGCACGGCACAGCGGACACACCAGGAACCGCGGTGTTGGCCGTCGAATGGCGCTAGCTGCGCAGCATTTGTGCACCGCCACCGTCAGTGTCAACCAGTTTGCCGTGGCATACGGAGCTCCATCGCAGTCTTTAACACTGGTAGCATGCCGCGACAGCGTGGACGTGAACCGTATGTGCAGTTGACGGACTTTGAGCGAGGGCGTATAGTGGGCATGCGGGAGGCCGGGTGGACGTACCGCCGAATTGCTCAACATGAGGGGCGTGAGGTCTCCACAGTACATCGATGTTGTCGCCAGTGGTCGGCGGAAGGTGCACGTGCCCGTCGACCTGGGACCGGACCGCAGCGACGCACAGATGCACGCCAAAACCGTAGGATCCTACGCAGTGCCGTAGGGGACCGCACCGCCACTTCCCAGCAAATTAGGGACACTGTTGCTCCTCGGGTATCGGCGAGGACCATTCGCAACCGTCTCCATGAAGCTGGGCTACGGTCCCGCACACCGTTAGGCCGTCTTCCGCTCACGCCCCAACATCGTGCAGCCCGCCTCCAGTGGTGTCCCGACAGGCGTGAATGGAGGGACGAATGGAGACGTGTCGTCTTCAGCGATGAGAGTCGCTTCTGCCTTGGTGCCAATGTTGGTCGTATGCGTGTTTGGCGCCGTGCAGGTGAGCGCCACAATCAGGACTGCATACGACCGAGGCACACAGGGCCAACACCAGGCATCATGGTGTGGGGAGCGATCTCCTGCTCTGGCCGTACACCTCTGGTGATCGTCGAGGGGACACTGAATAGTGCATGGTACATTCAAACCGTCATCGAACCCATCGTTCTGTCACCTACCCTGGCCAGCAAGATCTCCGGATCTGTCCCCCATTGAGCATGTTTGGGACTGGATGAAGCGTCGTCTCACGCGCTCTGCACGTCCAGCACGAACGCTGGTCCAACTGAGGCGCCAGGTGGAAATGGCATGGCAAGCCGTTCCACAGGACTACATCCAGCATCTCTACGATCGTCTCCATGGGAGAATAGCAGCCTGCATTGCTTCGAAAGGTGGATATACACTGTACTAGTGCCGACATTGTGCATGCTCTGTTGCCTGTGTCTACAGGTATGTGCCTGTGGTTCTGTCAGTGTGATCATGTGATGTATCTGACCCCAGGAATGTGTCAATAAAGTTTCCCCTTCCTGGGACAATGAATTCACGAAGTTCTTATTTCAATTTCCAGGAGTGTATGTCGTTGAATCCGAGTGATTCAGCTGTTTTCACATAAATTTCACGATAATTCATGTCTCTTGTTAGTTTACTAACGTATGGAACGCAAAAATGCAACAACTATTTCGTTAATTAAGTATCCTTACGGCGCATGTGATTTACTGCTTTCTCGCCGTTTGGTGCGCTAGAGTCGCATCAGCTGTTAAGTGGTAACAACTTTCTAACCAGAGACTGGCGCGGCTGTATTTATTGGAATGTGGCAAAAACATGTGGCTAAGTAATCTTTTACTATTGATACAATATCTGTGTAATGCCTCAGTCTTAGAGCGCTAGCGAAGTAACACCTATTCTGAGTTGAGCAGTGATGAGCAGCAGAGGTATTTTGAAGAATGGTCAGGAAATTTTCTTTATAACTGTGAAATGAGGCTGATGGAATGGGAGTGTGAATATTTTTGATGCAGTTATGGAGAGAGAAGGTAAAGAGATTTTTTGTGAGTTTTTCTGATATGTTGAGAAGTTGAGTTAAGCACGAAAGTGCATAGGTTTGTTTTGTGTTACTGAGATAGTAGTAACGAAGCTCAGACAGTACCATTTTTTACATGCATTGGGCTTGTGAAAAGGTGAGACTTCCCTTGCTTAATGTTATTTCGTAAATTCATACTACGTAAATACTATTGTGAACACTCTGTTGATTTTTAAAGTATTACTTTCGAAAATAGAGTTTCATTAGAAATTTGTCATTTTTTACCAGTTAAAACTCCCATCCGTCGTTCAGTTTATTATGTACGTACGTACACTGCCCTTTGTGCTACGGAATTTTCAGTTGTAGTTTCCTTGTGTTGGTTTGCTGCTGTACGCCGTGCGTTGCTTTCAAGTAATCTGTCAAGATGTTTGCCGAGACACAATGTCTAGGAAAATACAGTTTAGGACCAGGCACTTGTTTATAAGTGCAGTTACACACTGATTTCAGAAGTGAGGCTACATTCAGGGTAGCACTGGATTTTTATAGAAACAGTAAGCTTTAGTTAGTAGAATGTCTTGAGAAAATCATACAAGTCTTCGTATAATTCAGTATAGTAGGAGTGTCACTCAGTGCACGAGTTACAGTTAAAAATTAATTTGCCTGGTAATCAATTTTTATTAGATCTGGTAGACAGTTTTAGGAAGATTCATTCAGACGGAGAGAAGCAGACAAGTCGCTCCTAGCTTAACCATTGCAGGAAAAATACGGTTGAAAGTAGAGGGTTATTATTGAAATCACCTATGGAGGTAGTAGGCGAGGCGAAAGATCGATTTAGCTTTATTGGGAGAATTTTAGGGAAGTGTGCTTCCTGTGTAGAGCGACACCGTGTATAGGAGAACAGTGCTGCTCATTTTTGAGTACTGATGGATTCAGTAATGAGTATGTTAAGCACCAGTAGTCAAACATGTGAGATATTTATCAAAACATGTTTCCGTACAACGTTGTCCATTACCAAGTGCTATAAAATAAGGAAACAAATCGATATATTGGAGTACTACACATAGTGGCAACTATGTAAATATTATATCGTATAGTGGTATTACATGCCTTAAAGCTTTTATGTCATTGGGCACCCTCAGGAGCAGATAGTCAGAGGGAAGCATGCATTGTCAAACACAAAATTCTTCCCTGAACGTATGAAGCTGGCACACAATACTCTCAGAAGGCTCAGCTGGAATCAAATGGCAGCTGACGTCACCTTCGAAAGACAGTACTATTCCATGACGCATGTAACGCAACCCTATACGATGGCTTAATATTTTCCGTTGGTTATCTCTCTGGATGTACACGTTCAACATAGGTTGAGTATTGGTTTTTAGAATTTACTAGGACTTGACGTGTAGCATTCAAAGATTTTGAGAAATACAGTAGCATAGTTCAGAGTTGTGATACGTGCATCATAGAAAAGAGTTATCTTTGGTAGGTGAAGGAAGCTGCCTTTATTCTACATCTGAGCTTCCTGGGAGCATGATGCGCCAACATGAGACGTTCAGGGAGGAGTTTTATGTGACAATGAGTGCTTGCCTTTAGCTATATACTCTTCCTCCCAATTACATAAAAGCTTTAAGGTATGTAACACTACGAGATGGTATAATATTTACTTAGATGTCAGTGCGTGCAGTATTGCGATGCGTTAATTTGTTTCTTTGTTTTAAAGTGCTTGATAATAGGATAACGTAATCCAAAAACATGTTATGATGAATACGTCACACGTGTGACATCTGGTGCGTAATATTAGCAGAATTCATAATACTGTTGTAGGATTCCTTCACGACGGATATATTCTTCGAGTGCATTGGATCCACACCAAACCGGATTAAAAGAAGACATCGAAGCATTTAAGCGGCTGACTGTTAGATTTTGCACTTGTAGGCCCGCTAAACGCTACTGATAAAATTTAGAGAATCAGAGTTTGAAGTTGACTGCAGAACGATTCTAGTGCCACCAACGTCCATTTAGTGTAATGACCATGAAGATAAGAAAAATTAGGCTTCATACGGAGGCATAAAGGCGGTTGTTTTTCCCCCGATCTATTTGCTAGTGGAACTGGAAAAAAAGACTATTAATGGCACAAAGTGCCCTCTGCCAATCATCCTTCCCTGTCTGGTGGAATAATAATGATACATTGTGCTACACTAGATAGTCTTTGAAAGGTGTAGGAATCTCTGTTTTGTGATTTGTTAGGCAATGAATGTTGTCGCAGTGCATAATAGAGTCTATGTACATTTCGAACAGTTCAAGTATGAGGATCGAGCTTATTGCTTGATCTTCTGTAAGGAATGTCTTCTCGCATATCCCAGATTAGCTGCTATTGTCGTTAGATTTATGGAGGCTGTATCCGGCTGCGGCTGATGTTCGCTGTGCAATATTGCCGTAGGCTTATCAAGATGGTGTTCAGTTGTGCACAACGTACAATGTACTAACAGCGTGCAGCATGTCAGCCTAAAATCGATGAGGTCAAGGCCGCCGCCGTGTCGCTGTTGTATGCACTTGGCATACGGAACTTCGAAGATCACACAATGCCGCAACAAACAGTACAGTGGGTAATAACAATAAATGAATTAGCATCACTCGAGGATGAGGCGTGAGACTTCGAACTCGATCATGAAATGAAACTTATAACACTATAAATGCAGTTTGTTATCAATAGTAGCTCCGTTGACAAGATGGCTCCGACACTGTGCCCTAATGTCTACATCTACATCTACATCCATACTCCGCAAGCCACCTGACGGTGTGTGGCGGAGGGTACCCTGAGTACCTCTATCGGTTCTCCCTTCTATTCCAGTCTCGTATTGTACGTGGAAAGAAGGATTGTCGGTATGCTTCTGTGTGGGCTCTAATCTCTCTGATTTTATCCTCATGGTCTCTTCGCGAGATATACGTAGGAGGGAGCAATATACTGCTTGACTCTTCGGTGAAGGTATGTTCTCGAAACTTTAGCAAAAGCCCGTACCGAGCTACTGAGCGTCTCTCCTGCAGAGTCTTCCACTGGAGTTTACCTATCATCTCCGTAACGCTTTCGCAATTACTAAATGATCCTGTAACGAAGCGCGCTGCTCTCCGTTGGATCTTCTCTATCTCTTCTATCAACCCTACCTGGTGCGGATCCCACACTGCTGAGCAGTATTCAAGCATTGGGCGAACAAGCGTACTGTAACCTACTTCCTTTGTTGTCTGATTGCATTTCCTTAGGATTCTTCCAATGAATCTCAGTCTGGCATCTGCTTTACCGACGATCAACTTTATATGATCATTCCATTTTAAATCACTCCTAATCCGTACTCCCAGATAATTTATGGAATTAACTGCTTCCAGTTGCTGACCTGCTATTTTGTAGCTAATTGATAAGGGACCTATCTTTCTATGTATTCGCATCACATTACACTTGTCTACATTGAGATTCAATTGCCATTCCCTGCACCATGCGTCAATTCGCTGCAGATCCTCCTGCATTTCAGTACAATTTTCGATTGTTGCAATCTCTCGATACACCCCAGCATCATCTGCAAAAAGCCTCAGTGAACTTCCGATATCATCCACCTGGTCATTTAAGTATATTGTGAATAGCAACGGTCCTATGACACTCCCCTGCGGCACACCTGAAATCACTCTTACTTCGGAAGACTTCTCTCCATTGAGAATGACATGCTGCGTTCTGTTATCTAGGAACTCCTCAATCCAATCACACAATTGATCTGATAGTCCGTATGCTCTTACTTTGTTCATTAAGCGACTGTGGGGAACTGTGTCAAACGCCTTGCGGAAGTCAAGAAACACGGCATCTACCTGTGAACCCGTGTCTAAGGCCCTCTGAGTCTCGTGGACGAATAGCGCGAGCTGGGTTTCACACGACCGTCTTTTTCGAAACCCATGCTGATTCCTACAGAGTAGATTTCTAGTCTCCAGAAAAGACATTATACTCGAACATAAGAAGTGTACCATATTTAAAATGCTCATATGTGCGGCGATGCGATGCTGGTTTTGTGTGTGTCTTTTGACGATGGCTCTAGGGCTTCGGCATTATAGGGTATGTACTGAAACAAATCTGAAGGTGGTCATCACTGACCGAGACCACTAGTTTACAGTGTTAATAACTTCGCGCACGTAGATGGAAATAAGAGAAATTTATTCTACACCTTCTAGATCACTGTGCTATTCCCAACCATGTCGCAGCTTGTGACTCTTACTATTAACTTACTATTTCCCGCTATAGCAGGTATCTTCAAACACTCCTTAACTACAAGTGTGTTACCTGACGTCTGGAAACAGGGATTAGTTAACAGACCTGAAAACGACATTGCCACAGCACCTCTGATTACCGACCTACTTGCATTCTTTGTGCACAGTTCAAGACCTTAGAACATGTAGTCCACGACCAGTTACCGAACCTCTTAACTACAAACGACGTACTAAACGAGTGCCAGTCAGGTTTTCATAAACTGCGCAGCACAACATTCGCGTTAATAAAGGTAACTGATGGCCTGAACTTTTCATGGATGCACAAGGGACGACTATCAAGTGCTTCTTAGGCTAAAGTAAAGCCTTTCACCGTAAAGTCACAGAGCAGGCAAGTATTAAAGGCGCCTCCCAGCATTCGTTATTAGATTCCATACTCTTTTCATAGTATATCAGTAACGTATCATCACTTTTTTCCTACTGCAAACATCACATTTGCGTCAATGACCTCCAGTTGTATGTAAGTGAATAACCTATAAACATGTAGGTAGCGATAGAGACCTGCACCGACTTGAGCACACTATTCAAAATGGGGGCAGGATGTAGAGTTAAAACCAACTCATCCAAAGCCCAAGCTTTACTGGATGGTCGTTCTAGGCTCGGGAATCCTTACCATCTTTAACCCTAAATGGAACAAATATAATCTTCTTTACTTCAGCAAGGAATCTAGGACTAAAATAGATAAAAATCTAAACTGGACTGGGCACGTAACTGCAATGGAGAAGAGAGCATCAGCATGTCGTTATGCCCTACAAAATATTAAAAGCTCTTCCCCCTCGTGCAAACAATTACGTTTCCAGTTATTGATTACAACGATGTTATTCTGCAAGGTCTTTCTCAGGAAAGCTCATGGCGTCTTGTGCTGCTCATGAGTGTCTGTGTTCGTTATATCCGGGGTGACCGACTCTTTGATAATATTTCACCATCGTACGCAGAGCTAACACGACTGAATGCAGACATGCACAGAGATTTCCGTAACCTCCGCCTCTTCTACTATCTTATCGATGTACACTGTCTCTCACATCTCTTAACGGTCTCGTGTGAACAACATGGCAGGAACACCTGTGCTCAACAGAGCAAAATTTATTCTATCCAAGTCCATCGGCCAGACACTTTCTAGACGTCCTTATCAGTAGCAAGAACCCGAGTCTGGTATAACTTCTTGCAGTATAGTTGAGAACTGAGTAATATCTCCAGCTTCAGATGACAGTTAACAACATATCTGCTAAGGGAACAATAATGATTAACATTGTCCCTCTACGCTCTCGTTACCTTTGTACATCCTTCTTTCAAACAAGGTCTTATTAATTTCCCAGTATTCTTAGCTGATGCGTCCCCTTAAATTTCCTCTGCCCAGTACTCGCTATATCAGGAAACGTGTATTCTGTACATCTATAAATTATTTTTGTATCTGCGACTAACATTATGGTTATTATTGTCAATATTATTATTATTACTAATAGTATTGCCAATGCTAGTGAGAGCAGCAGCCGACAGTAAACCCCGACAACAATCTTGTATCGAAGGAAGTCTGGCAGCAAATCCATAGTGACTGCCTTCAACGGAAGTACACTTGCGAAAAAAACGGCATTACTGTCCGCCTTGCATTAATTTCTCCCACCAAACACAGACTGTTCCCAATAGCAAAATTACAAAACACTGAGGAGGCTCAACAGCGAGGTTTTCCTCCAGCATAGAGAGTCCCGCCAGAACAGCGTGTCATATTTAGATAACAATCTCATCACATAACTTCTTCTACTGTTAAAACAAACCAACGCCACGACTGCGTGCCCATGGAGTTGGTCTCACATCACAGAGGTTCTGGAATTAGGAAACACTGCATGTCAAGCTAGTCCATTATTTTGTACACTACGTATGTTCGAAAGTGGCCGATGGCTTTCTACTAAGCCGAAAAGCAAAAAATTTGAAAACAGCCCTCGACTGCAGTTACATCCTCTGGTGACCCACTCGCTTGCCTGAGGTTGTAAAGTGGACAATGCCTGTTCCACCAACTGTCGGGCAGAGTTCTGTTTTCTGTCGGTCCATCTCGCTCCAACGCATTGTGTCTTCCCATGATCATAAAAGCATTCGAAAATTCGTGATTCTAACAGTGGTCGTCAAACTGCGGCCCACGGGCCGCATGCGGCCTGGATGAAGTATTCGTGTGCCCCGCGATTCTCAGCCGTATTTTATAACAATATGCACCTGACAACTAACAGACGGATCCAAAACGTCAGCTAACGTTAAGAGCTGTAGTTTTTCTGCTTCGTAACAAAAAAATACTTACACAGCCAGTTACGATTTTAAGATCGGTTTAATTTTAATCTATTTTGTTGAATTCGTCCATGAGGAAAGTGAAGTTGGCCGCTTAACTCAGGGGTCAAGTAGCGCGACCGCTGCTGTGTTAGAGCGAAAAACGTCTAGTGTTTTGTCTTCGAGTACCGATAACTCATGCGTGCGAGCTCTCGTAGCGATCGGCTGCTACGGTATGAATTTTGAGATGGAAATGACATGGATTTGTGAATGCATGTTATATGACATTGTAATTCTACCAGATACAGCAAAGGACTTGGAAGAGCAGTTGAACGGAATGGACAGTGTCTTGAAAGGAGGATATAAGATGAACATCAACAAAAGCAAAACGAGGATAATGGAATGTAGTCGAATTAAGTCGGGTGATGCTGAGGGAATTAGATTCAAGAGATTTGCAAGTCTTTGTGAACTAAACAGAGAAGAACCCGAGGAAAGAAAAATGCCTAACATTACTTTCACTGAACCAACGTCTGAAGACATAGAACTTTGGACACAATTAAATGCACAGAATTCAAATGCAAAGCCTTTCCGAAGGTTGAGGACTTTTCTTTACTTTCCCAGATAGGCATACGCACAGTCATCACTTACTTAAAACTGTTATTACTGAAAATTGTAAAACATTATCTCAGTAATTAGATACATATTCAGTAGAACCTCATCAGAAAGTGGCTATAGTAAATGGTTCTATATTCTCTTTACGGAATACCTGTATCATTCCTCAGACATTTCTGGTCGTGGAGTTGTCCTAACATTTCACAGCAGACAATGAAAATATCAGGAAAAACACACAAGAAAATTAATAAGCAATACTAATCCTAGTTCAAATGCCCACAAATCTAAAATGCTAAATACTCTTTGGACTTACACTGCGTATAAACACTTGCTAACTAATTAACTGCTGTATGTCAAGACACTATATAATTGTCAGTATATGGGATTTCTTGTTGTCACACTGGTAGTTTACTAGTATTAAATTCTGTGGTAATCGGCCTAAACCGTTTATTCCCCATAAATGCCTTGGTTCTATATGAGCATATTTATATGCATTTTGTATTTATTTAAAACATTTCTGGTTTCTAATACTACCAGTAGTTTATACAGTAGAAGAAAACATCTTGTCAATAACATAACTTCATAAAAAAACAACAAAATATATGTTAGTATTAAAACAGAAGTAATCAAGTGACATGAAAATCTCGTAGTCAGTGTATACATCTCTTTAGTTACTGCCTCTCTGTTGGTCCAAGAACCTGCATAGGAAGAACAGGAAGACATCTGTGGAGGTTTTACTTGCATATGATACACGCAACC
The DNA here is from genome assembly GCF_023897955.1 of Schistocerca gregaria. Classification (NCBI taxonomy): domain Eukaryota; kingdom Metazoa; phylum Arthropoda; class Insecta; order Orthoptera; family Acrididae; genus Schistocerca; species Schistocerca gregaria. The sequence continues at coordinate 370,287,953 of NC_064921.1, read as the reverse complement.
CTTTGTTACACCTGGTTTTTGTCTCAGTCTTGTAAGTATTTATACAGTAAGGTGCTGAGTTCTTTATTCGTTCGATAATTAAATGTTCCGATCCCAGGATCCTGTCCTGTAATGCCACTTCTAGATATTGCATAGCCTCAGAGCCAGTTACATGCTTTGTCCTCCACTTCAGTAGTTGGAAGACTATCTACGTCTCATACCTCAGTACCTATAATATTGACCTTCTCCCTGTGGCAAAACTTACCGTGATTGGCTTTTGTTTAGAACTAGCTCCTTACCATCAACTTTCACAAAACACTTTGCTACAGAGAGGTCGATCTTTGCATCCCCCTCTAGCAAAACCCAATAGCAAATATGTAACTGGCTGACAAATTATCCACTACGAAGAACGTACCCTTAAGGCACATTACCTGTAACAATTTCAACATGGGTCAGTCAGGTGACATTCTTTGACTGCTGAAAGTGACATCTATTACTCGACAGTACTTTGGTGGTAATGAGGTAGGTGTGTGATTCTTACATATTTGCTTACATAGGCTAAGACGAGAGACATTAACCGCTGTACCTGTGTCTCTAATTACTAAAGTTGATACCTTACCTACCGTGGAATCAAAGGCAACTTGAACTACAGTATCCTTTTATTCTGTATATGTGTTCGAATCAGAGAATAACTGTTAATGTAAGTGAGTCATTGTACATGATTAAATTACTTCGTTCACTTGTATTATCCCCTACACTATTCCCGACCACTATCTGAGGACACAAAGTGGTTGACTTATAATTCTGTTGTTACATTTTCTAGGTTTTCATGCAACCTACTAAACTGAGCAGATTGTTCATTAACTAATCGCTCGAAATCCTCAGTGATTCGCTGTTGGCTGTAATTTGCACCGCTTTTTAATTTGCAAATTTTGCTCCATCCTCTCTGTTTGTTTCGTCGCGAGGTGTACAAAATTTTCGTCCATCCTCGCTGTTTGTTCCTTCGGTAGGTGAACAAAATGTTCACTCATGTTAGCTGTTCGTTCCTTCGCGAGACTATCAGAATTTTCTTTCATGTTCTGTTGTGTACGCTGTTTTTTCGTTAGTAGGATAAAATTTTGTTTTAATTTTGATGCTAATCGTTTATACAATTGAGTAATGGAGTCGGTAATTCAACCTTTTCGTCGAATTCTCCCGGTAGTTCAGCGTTACATACTCGAGCGTGCAACTTTAGATCAGCAATTTGCTGCTCTACAGCATTTAATTCCCGACTGCATGTATTTATCTGTTCCGTATTTGTGGTCATTTTTCCCACTATTTTCATGTACGTGAATTACGCCTAAATAACTTACTATAAAATCTTCACTTACTCTCACTATTAAATATAACACAAGAGGAATAGTATTTCCCTTCGTTAATACTGAAAGAAAAAGGAACAATATAACGACGACTCCACATAATGCTTATTGTGCAACACTAATATACAAATTCCGGTGAACAAAATGCACACTCTTTTTTAGAACTCTCAAGAAAAACATGGAAAGGCCACGTTCATCTACTTTTCAATCCCTGACTTCGAAGCACAGAAATTTTGTCTTGAACTAGTGCTTCCTTAGTTGATGTACTTGATATTTTGAATTCTTTTCCTTTATTTCTCTTGATATTTTACTTTTTATCCTTGTTTTGATTTTTGTATTGATGGGAGGATACATGAAAAAGAAGACACATAATAGAGGAAGTCCTCGTCTGAGGTTGCCAATTATAACATTAATGTCCGTAATTACGTGACATCTGCTTTATATTCTGAATCTGACAATCAAGAGTATTAATTGTTTTTGAATTTATTTATTGTAACTCTGTCTTTGGCCATAACGTTAAAAGAAGACTGGAGCCTATTTTTACCTGTGGTTTAATGCCACTTACTTTCGCGAAAATCAGGAATGATAATAATATTATTAACTTTCACTAACTTTAAAACTACAAAATAGCTGCGGCACACAGTTAACTCGGAAACAATTGAAGGTCTGGGGGAATAACGATGAATGTCACATTTTAATATTAGTGAGATATCTTAATTTTAAAATTTGAAACGCTTCAGCACCTATGAGTGACAATTGGAAGACAATATTAGAAATATACTAACATCCGGGTCCTGACAATGTTTTTGTTTGAGGAATGTCTGACCCAAAACAATGGAGAAAATCCTACCGTGAGATGTCAATGACCAAACAAAAGCAGGAACATCGATGAATGTACTCCAAATCTTTTACACGAAACTTAATTTTACGCCAGTTAACGCCATTGAACACGCACGCCTGTAAAACACAAGTACCATAATTTAACACTGACGTGTAACACCACAGTTTAAACCTCACGCTCACGCATAGTGCTGAATCTTCTAATGGAAGTCTTTTGATTCCTTTGTTGTTAGAAGTGCGGATAGTTCCTGAAAGCCAAGACGAAGAAAGTTTGTAAAGTTTACTGTTGCATTAGTAGTAGTAGTATTAATAGTACTACTACAAGTCTATAAAATATTCAGTAGACATACTTAAAAATCATTATTTTAGGAGCGAAAAGGGCGTGTCCGTCCAGTAGGCGGGTCCCAGTAACGAAAACTCTTGTTCCGGGGGACTTGATGAACTCTTCTTATGCACCTCTGTGATTACCACTGTACCCCACAAACTGTTGTAGCTTGAACACTTTAGTAAACTAATGCGTGATTGCTTCTTCTCTACCTTAATTTCCTTGAGCTGTCTCGAAGGTATAGGTAATCTCCTTTTGTATAAGCCGTTAGATGAAAACAACGATGTCCATTGCAGAAATATTGACTAACATTTACCACAAATTGAAATGGGCACGGTTGCAACCCACTTGGACGTATGACGTCATACCAGTCTTTCTGTACCGCCGTCGGAGGGATATTAACCCGCTATTCTTGTCACACTCCAGGTATGAGTAACGTGACCATTTACTTTTTTTTTGTCAGAGCGGGACGTTTGCAGAATTTAGGAAAAAACTTATTTTGCTATTTATAATTTATTCAAAAACAAGAACATGATAACAATGAATTACTTATAAATAATTTGAATTAATCAACGTTAGACTGCAGTTGCAAACGCATTTGCTTTATAATTGTCGACGGAGGAAGTCAATTTCAAAATATTTTGCGTAATTTCCAATTAGGAATGGAGCTTATCATACGATTTATTGATGTCAGTCTTAGTAATCAAAATGGCTTCACTTAACTGTAGTTTGCCACTTCTCCATACCTTATTCATTAGAGAAGGAACTCTTTCGACAGGTGCGTTACTTCTAGGCGAACATAAAATGTATTCAATAATTATGAGAAATTTCGTACAGTTCAGATTGTTGTCACGGAAATGTGTGAACAACTCCACCCAACGGTCATAAGCAGCAACGTTTTTAGCTTTCCAGCTTTATTTTTTTAATTCCTGACGTAGTTGGAAATTAGCAAAAACTCATAGAATACGTCCATATCTCGGTCGCAGCTAAGAAATCCTTGTGTAATCAGGAAATCCGTCACATTACGTGTTTCTTCCCACATAGGTACTTTCGTCAAAGTTTCCCATTCAAACACTTCCAATTCTGCACTGAACTGACATCATTGATTAAAGTATTCTTTGCTAGTCTCATAAAATTCAGCCACCGCAGTTTCTACAACTTGAATAACGGCGTCAGCTCCTTATACGTTTGTTATTAGATTATGGACGGTGTGAGGAAGAAAAAGTGAAATCTCTTTACGTGGCAAGTTATCTCACAGACGTTTAATTTCCTTTGTAGATTCTACAGCAGACACGCATTGTACTTCAGTTTTTAATACCGTCTGGAAAGTTGCTGCCCGTGCATGCAAAAACTATAAACATAATTCAGAGGTGGAATGTTCGGCAAACATTATTAAAATATCATTAATTGATGTTCAGAATATAAATTTTTAAGGATTGAAATATGTTTAAATCCTTTCCAGCGTTCGCGTTAATGCAAGCCACCTGGTTTTGCTGTAGCCCAGCAGTTTCTGATACATTGGAAGCTCTTTGAGAGCTTCCACTCGAACACTGTATGTGTAAAAAATCTTCACAATAATATATCAAGGTCAACAGGAAGACAGTGTGAAACTGTTTTCATCGCTATGTGAACTACATGGGCGCCTTTTCCAGTCCCAATGAATTGCCTTCCGAGTGATAGGTTCAAATTTGCATAAAAATTATCGACCCTCTTTTTGCTAAATCGTCCTGAATTGCAGTTGGTATTACCTCCACAAAATGCCATAATTCTCTTATTTAAACCATTTGCATCATAATATCTCCTTCAAATAATAGACAACAATATCCGATGTTTTACCAGGCTGCTCTCGAAACTCTAAATCACCTTCACAAGCTAAAAAATATGAAATGACAAGAGGGAAAATCTTTACTGGGCCATGATTTGAAGCATCTGTTAATAAAGATATGCAGTGAGCTTCACAAGCATGCTCTTTCAATTCATCGATCACCATAGGTGCCAGCACATTAACGACAATAGCCTGGGATTTTCTACAAGCACATCTAATTTTTTTCTCAAAACATGTTTGAGTTACAGGTACAGTCATTTGAGCAAAAACTGTGGTTTTCTTGAACTGGGGGCCTTGCAGCTACATCCAAATCCTTTCACGTCGGAAAATCGGTTCATTCGGAAAAAGCAGGCATTGATAACATGGAATTAGCAGCTTGATCGGAAAGTCTGTGTTTCTCCAATTTCAAATGTTTCTCACCACTAAAATCAGTACGACAGTTTTCACACGCTATAGCTGGTGCGCCACTCCTTTCTTTCATAAATGGATACTTATTGTGCAAAGTAATAGTGAAGGTACACTTGCGTTCAGGCACTTTCCTAATGTTACAAACACATAAACACGAAAACGTTGAATAAGTTGTTTAATTGTGCACGTGCGCCTGAACATTAAAATACAAACTAAACCTCAACAGTGTTGCTGCATGTCAAGTTCGCATTCGCACGATATGATTGTTGGCCTAGTTGAGCGGCAGCATCTCTCTCTCTCTCTCTCTCTCTCTCTCTCTCGCATGTTGCTCGCTCCCTCTTCTCCACGCCACCCGCGCTGCCTCCTTCACCCGTGCATTTTAAATATGAATATAGGCAGGTATGGGTACGTCTAATCAGTTATCGATTGGTCTGTTTGCGAGATCGGGACATTTTTGCGTTGGCTGGGAGCAACAGGACAGACAGCTTGAAAGCTGTCCCGTCCTTAGCAGAACATGTGGTAACGTTAGGTATGATTGCCCTCTTTCTGGAAATGTCATCGTAACCCTTTCAAGGCGCTGGCAAACCGTCACAATGTAATGAATAACACTGACTTCCACGACGTTAAAACATGGACGTTTAACAAATGTACCGTCTGCTGACGTTTGTAGTACACCAGGTTACTATTGCTTTATTAGGGACTGGCACATTCCTCTGAAAATTCATTGCAATATCACCTTCTACTTCTTTTTTGCTTTCAGCATGCTGTTACCTCCAGAGATGTTTCTTATCATAAAACGATTGGTGTCTCTGTAAATGATGTTCATTGCCTGCTTTTAGACTTTTCTGTTTCTTAGTCGATTGTTGTTTAAGGCCAGGATCAGTCATACATTTTTTTCTAAACAAGACAGTTTTTGTTGCATTTGAAATCTCATGCGTTCATGGTTAGTTGGTAGATCGGGAGGTGGGGGCTAAACAGCGAGGTCATCGGTCCCATCGGAATAGAGAAGGATGGGGAAGGAAGTCGGCCATTTGCTTTCAAAGGTACCAACCCGGCATTTGCCTGAAGCGATTTAGGGAAATCACGGAGATCCTAAATCAGGATGGGCGGACACGCGTTGGATCCGTCGACCTCCCTAATGTGAGTCCAGTGTGCTAACCACTGCGCCACCTCGCTCGGTGTGCATTCATGTTATCACACTGACTACATGTATCTGTTCGAGATACCCAAATTACATATTGTATTCCGCATTAAAAATTTGCAAATACATATACACCAGATTGTTGTGGTATTTGGTGGTAAGTTCCTATGGGATCAAACTGCTGCGGTCATCGGTACCTAGGCTTACGCACTACTTAATCTGACTTAAACTAACTTACGCCTAGGGATAAATACCCCACGCGGCGTTTGGGTATTTATCCATGTATATCTGATGGAGCTTCCTTCCATTGAGATCTTTTTGGAAGGTAAGTTATAGATGTATTCTTGTAAGAATAGTGCAACTGATGGCCTTGGAGTGACCGATATGCTAAAGATTGTATTGCTTGTGTCATCTGTCATAGCACGAGGCCGATATTTGTGCTTGCCCCTTCGATCTGATATAGCTCTTCCACATTCTCTTAGCTGTTCCTGGATAGTCTTCTACGTTCTAGGAGATCATTATGTATGATCGTGAAGAATGCTTCACTAGGACTTTTTCGAGGACGCCTTCTCTGTGCAAGTTTCAAGTCTTACGGTAAAACATCTATCAATTTCATTCACACTTTCGAAACATTTTAATCTGGCACATCTATAGTCCTGACCTGTTTCATGCCGTTATACCATAATTCTTTTCGTTACGTCAGATTATCTACCGTGCTTTCTCCTCTTCTAAGCATTTTAAGTTTCTTGTGGACCGCAGCTTCACTAACGATGATCAGATCAACAGGCTTTTCTTTAAATTCAGTAATGAAACAATGGAAAGTCACCAACATTTCACACCGCCCCGTATGCTAAAAGATTGTATTCTAAGGGAACATAGCAGAACGGACTAACATCATTTTTTCATCAAAACCGAGGACTCTCATCGGTTTTATATCTTTCGATGTAGTTTTATTTGCGGTTGATATAGAACCTAGTATTTTTAGCGCTCTTGAATACCTGAACAAAAAACAATGTGGCGTTATGCTCCTAAAATCACAAAAAAGGACATTCTTCGTTATTCCCTGCCCAGGTCTTCAATTAGTTCGGTATTTTACTGGCTGTGGAGAGAAATGAAGTTTACTTACGTAATATTTCCACTCATAAAAATCATCGGACTTTGAGGGAAACTAATGGCTATATGTTCTAAAGAATGTGATGTGCAGATAGTAATTACACACAATATGGCTTTCAAAATAATCGCGAACCAAAAGTAAAACTTCTGTATTTAGTTTCCTTAATTTGTAAGAATGAAATCTATTTCCTTCTTTTTGTCGAAAATGGAAGAGGATTTTCAAGTAACATATTCATTATACACCGTTTGCTTTTAAAGTACAATCAATCTACTCAACTCACACTTAGTAATACAGCTGAGCGAGAGCAATCAAGAAAGACCAAATTCCCAAAAAGGCCTGATTGTAAGAGAATAAGACAGCAAGCAAGAGCTAAAGAACAACGGAACTTAGGGAACTTTTCACTCATCTGTTTTAGACCGGACAGCGTTTTTTAAATAATGACTGTGGTGTCCGGTGCCGACCGGATCTCAGAAGCCCGGTTCTCGGGCTGTTTTAAATTAGGGTAAATTCATGTTTACTAAGTTTGATTATTCTTTGGTTTCAATATTTTTTTCAGGTTGTGTCACAAGTTGGAAGCGTTGTGGATTTGCCGCGATGAAATCCAACCTGTTTTAATATAAGTTGACGCGCTCATTTGTTCGGTAAGCCCTATCGAATAGGTCAACGAAGCTTTGTATTTTTATTACACCGCGAAGTCCACTTTCATCCATTGTCGTCGAGTCATCTGAAGACCGCTTCAGTAAGAATGAACTAGGAAAAACAGGACAGTAATAGCTTGTAATATAGTGTGACAGCTGCATTTCACTTCCAACTGGACAATAAAGCAAAGTTATAATATCAGTTTGTGTCTACTTGTTCTTGTGCTCAGTTATATAGTGGCAAGAACACTGTCGCATTTTCATTTTAAAATCCTTGCTTGCGATAAAGACCTACGATTTTTAAAAGGAATCCGCTGTCGAACAAATGAACGCAAGTATACCCATTGTTGCGAGCGGCTGATTGATATGGTGAAGTATTTTGTCGTGGCTGTATTAGGTGAACTACACACGATATGCTTAAGAAGGGTGTTGTAGTGACTGAGTAATAGCGAATACGTATATAACAGCATATTATAGTGAGCTTTCCAAACGCAGCAGGTTAAAAAAAACAGCTCCTGAGTGTCATTTAAGTGACAGAAGGCAACAAGAAATACACCTTTCGAGATGGTTTTCGAAACGAAATGGACATATCGGATATTGTATAACATGCCATCTATGTTTTATAGTGCAATACGACTCAGTGAAAAGGGTAAAGCATCGTCACAGTACTAAGAATCATACTGATAAGGTACGGTATGTGTTAAGAATCTCAACCGTTCAAAAGTATTTCGTGCCAGCGGGAATTAGTCAGGAAGAAGAATAGTTAGCAAGGAACCAATATTAACATATCATGGAGTGAAACATCACCACAATAACCTTTCATAAGACTAAGCAAATGCTCTCCTATCTATGTTTTTCTCAGGATTAGAAACTTTCATCCAGAATTCACTGTGAACGGATTAAAGTTGAAGCTACAACAGAGAACATGTAGGCTCCACATTCCTAGAATTCTGGAATATCTGGAAAAACGGTTTGATTTTAGTGTAGATTCAATTTTCAGTTCTCAGATAAATCTTGAAGAGCCCTTTAAAATCGAGAACGTAATGAAAGTTCTAAATTATTTCAACATAAATATTAACGGAAACGAAATATTTTGTTAAATATGGGCAATGAATGACGTCTTGCCATTCAATAAGGACTTGCGACACTCAGACATTTAAAAAAAAAATGGGTGACATATTTTAAGAGATGCAAATCGCATAATTTTTTGAAAGTTGCTCAACATGTGCAAGAAGTCTCACTATTTAATGCGTTTGTAGAGTGGATTTTCGGTGTGATACTAAATGTGTGGAGCAATGAAAGAAACAGACCGAAAGTGGTAATGGTGAAAGCCAAACTATTTGTGAATTTTAACTACAGTACGAAATGTGCTGTCCTTGCTAAACTTCTTAAATCCGAGAACAAGAAAGAATTTGTTGAAGCTATAAAATCAGAAAAGAACTAAGAAAGAAACTAGAGGCTCGCAGAAATTGCTGAATTCGCACAGTTAACAGTGAGTATCGTGTTAAATGCATGCATGCTTCCTGTTATAGCAGCTATAATGTATGTATTGTATAATGTGTTGTGAATGATAATAATAGCAACAATACGTTTTTTAAGCAGTCCGGTTTTGTCTCCAGTTGAAGTTGGCAACCTTATATAGAAGTTTCATCTCAGTACTAGTTACAAGATCCTTGCATCGCTGAGTACTGTAAATATTTTAATGAGTAAAATTAAATGTTGTTTCACTTAAGAGCACTAGATGCTGTTATTTAGTAATTATTTCAGTTGATATGGGTGTGATTCGTTGAGCCTGGCTGTGACGTTACAAGTCTTTAAGCCTGTTAAAAAAAGCGCTGTGGTCCAAGATATACAGCAAATATTCTCTTATTGCAGCCACCACCGTTCTCATTCTGTAAATCACTAAACCGATAGCAAAATTTAGGAAAAAAGAGTTCAAATTTGCCTGCTGTCTTTCAAACTTATGTATTTTGGTAGCATCCGTATTTAACGAATTCTACATTTCAAACTCACTCGGACAACAGGAACTCTGTAATAATTACAATGCAAACAATATGAAAGCCACATTAACGGCAACAATAGTAATGTTTACAATCTACAGACGCCTGGAGGATGTTGCGTTCAGGCGTGACAATTCCAAAAACAACCCGAAAACGTAAATCAGGGAAAACGATGTGTCGTTGTATAGGCAAACCAAGAGTTAACAGGTCGTTATTATGGTAACTGATGAATTCAGAAGGTGGAACATACAAGATTAAGCCATTTTTTCATCCCAAAATTTTGTTGTTGTGGTGACAGTGTTTTCAGACAGGCCCTCTGTGGTGCCAGCATCCAATTACATTCCGCTGCAGAAACTCAGCTGCTATTTGAAGTTCAACTGACAATTGATTTTAATCAGACTATAGCACATGGTCAAGTTTCTGCATGGCATGCAATTACCCGTATCTCTCCGGAAATACCACTCAATTGCTTCAGCTCTTTCTGACAACGGAATGCTCTGCTTGCCATGTGTCGTATTCTGGATCCATACTGCATCTTTTTCCCACACGGTATTACAGCCTGGATAGCGAATCGCTTTATAATAAGAAATTGGTAAATACTTCACATTTACGCTTTGGCTCCCAACACTTGATTTAACTGAATTTTGTCCAACGTCACATAGTGTTATTTATTTTTGTTTATATTTTACAACACGGTTCACAACATGTTGTAAATGTTATTGGTATTATTAAGGGCAATACGCCGCTTTGGAGACAATCTCTTTATTAGTCCATATATCTAACTCTGTGGCTCCACTCGGACCGCGCAACCCTGTTAAAAGAAAAGTACCGTTATTCGGAACGACGAGTGATGTTAATGCTTTTAAAATTTCTTTCCGATACTCATTCGTTTATGTTCTTAAAGTTAATTATCGGCCCACAAAATTGGACTCAAAGTTGAATGAAATACTGAGATCAGAGGAACATCGGCAAAAAAAATGCGAGTCTTTAGTTGGCTGATAATTAATTACAGCAGTAAAAAATTTCTGGCATTGTTTCTCTGCCTCGCTGCTCAGTGCAGTTAAAAATATTTCTGTGAAGATCTCATCAGTTTGTCCGCGCATAAATAATGGGATGAATTTTGGGTCGAGGCTATAATTCCGCTACACGTTCTAAAGCCTTGAATAGCTTATAATATTCGTACATTTTTTATCTAGTTTCTGTGTCTCACCAACACTCTTTCAGCATACGTTTATATACGATTTTGCTCTGTAATGTTAAATCAGTGTCTGATCATCCATCAGTTATATAACACTTGTTAAATAAAATGTCTGTGCAAATGAGATCTGACGTCAACTTTCAGCTGCAGTAAGTCAAAGACAATAAACTATGATTAGGAATCATCACACGATTTGTGCCGTTATGAATTCAGTAAAATATAAATCGTCCAATTACCGCAATAAGATCTTTTCTCTGTTGAAGACTTAGCCATAATAAGTGGGTTTCAAATATGTAGGATCTCGCCAGGTTTCCGAGGTATCTGCCCTTTGTTCTGTCAGATTGACACTGTTTAATTATTAGTAGCTTTCCCAGTCAAAAATGAGAACGGCCAATGCACTTAATTGTGACACAGATGTAAACATTAAAATTATTGAAACAGGAATCGATAAAACCTCATAAATAATCAGCAGTAGGACTGAGCAATTTGTTTATAACAAAAGTGAAAGCAAGGGAAACCCATGTGATGATGAATTGTGAAAAATTCGAAATCGGTAACGGTAGTTTTTGAATAAGTAACCTAAAAATAAATTTTTGCTGGTTGCTGTACACCATCAACAGTTTATAAAATAATTTACCAGATTCGATTTGAGTGGTAAGTACCTTAAGAAGGATTTGCAGTGGCATGAAAATGAAGTTTCCATCAACGCCCTGTGCTTACGTATTAAACTGAATGTTGCACATGTTCCGGATGAAAGGGGCGTCAAGCTATTGGAGAACTACAAAAATTAATTTGGAATAAAACATATAGAGACGCATCGTGTATTTCAGGCCATACCTCAGTATAGTCGTATGTTTCCAGGGAATGAAAACAGACTTCATCAAAGCAAATTTTTGAAAGAAGATGTAACATTCTCGTCGTATTTACCTTGCAAGCACCATACTGTACATTGCAGCTTTGCGCAGTTCATATTGTAATATTAATAATGAATTAATCTAATAAAAGTTATCGATGAATCAGCTATTACTTCTGATGCAGAGGGGCAAGTCTTACATTTAGACTATAGGGCCTGAGTTACAACTGTTTTCCTTGTGCAATGGAACCAAGTTAGGAACAGCGCGACGAAAAATTCAAACCAGAAATAAGAGACACCTCAGTGCGGGTGTACGAACTTATATAGAGAGGGAAGAAACGTGCTTTTGTTTGTGACAGTGTCAAAGGCTGGCCAGGTTGTGGATAGAAAGGATAGTTCATACGACGAGATTAAAGCCTAGTTTACACGACGTCATTGGATTGCGCCAGTCGTTGCGTGAAACTAGTTGCACGCAAGTGGTTTCATGTATGACTGTAGACACGGCAACACCAATATACACTTCAGTTTCGTCGTTTTGTGGGTACCTGAGTCGTGTCTGAAATGAACGTTTTAGCAGCTGCTCGTCGCACGAGTTGTGATGGAGTTAAAGCTTGTTGTGTGGAATAGCTGTTTAAGAAAAAAATAAGAAACGTGTTTAGATTCGTGACTGGACGAAGAAAAGACGTCATCTCGGTTGCTCAGCATCCTTGTTGAAATAATTTATAACGGAAGATCCAAGAAGTCATTTTAATTATCTTACAATGTCACTAGAACAGTTCACGTTTCTTCTAAATAGAGTTAATTATGTGATAAGGAATAAAGGTACTGTAATGCATGAAGGATTGTAGCCAGAACTGAAATTACATATCGTATTGCGTGCATCACAATCTAGAACACTCGGCATGCTATAAGATACGGTTTTAGTTGGTGATGACGCTATTTCATTAACATCAATAATTATCAACATTAACAGTAAGAATTATTAACATTAGCAACAATAATCTTTCGAAGCAGGCCTCATTAAGAAGAGAATAGTTTGCAAATTACTCTCTTAAAGATAGATCTGTACAGTGGCAATATTTCAAAATTGTATCATATGTGAATGGGGAGCACTGCAGCGACGTTTCAAATAGATGAATGTTAAATAAAGAATGCAGTTTCTTGAATTTGTATAGCCTTCCCTCCTGTCAACAATAATCCTTAACAAAGAGTTGGCCAACTCGGACGACGGGATTTTAGAGTTATCGGCGAGAGCAATGCCACAGCTGGAATTAAACTTCTTTGTAATTTTCATAATTCAGTTGTCTATGTGCTCCTAACTCAATAAATTTGGCCCTGCAGCTCAGACATCGTCAAACCATGTTTGTTATGATCGCACATGAAGGTCTCAGCGGCAGAAATATGTTGCTTCTTTTAGTAATGAACATCACTGAAATCCCACAAACACCTATGCCAAATATAGATATCCAAAAAGCGAAAATTATTCTCCGTTTCCCACAACATATTTCAGTTTGTTTACACTCTACAAACACACATCACCTCAAAAATGGCGCAACTAGTGTTGCCAAAGTTAGAACACGCTGAAAGTGTTTAGTTTCACCAACGGGTTGGGCAAACGCGCGACGCGCATGCTAGTGGCCGCTAGCTCAGTTGCCTGCAACCTAGTGTCGCCGTCTAAACTAGGCTCTTCTTCTACTCCAGTGAGGAAAACTGTCATTCAACCAATCTCTAGCAACTGCAGGAAAATGGGCAGGGGCCCCATTCTGCTGAAACCAGTGTGAAAGTCCCTTACCCAGACACTCAATCTGAGTCTTCAATTTGCCTCTTAACATGTTGGGATAAGTCTCACCCCTTACATGAGTGAGTAGGCTGTGTAAGTTTTCTTATTGGTAACGCCACGTAGCGCTCTGTATGAAAAATCACTGGCTGTGCTGTGCGCAGTCTGAGGGTAGTTTGTATTGTTGTCTGCCATTGTAGTGTTGGGCAGATGGATGTGAACAGCGCGTAGCGTTGCGCAGTTGGAGGTGAGCCGCCAGCAGTGGTGGACGTGGGGAGAGAGATGGAGTTTTGAAATTTGTAAGAATTGATGTCATGAACTGATATATATATTATGAGTATTAAGGTAAATACATTGTTTGTTCTCTATTAAAATCTTTCATTTGCTGACTCTGCTTATCAGTAGTTAGTGCCTTCAGTAGTTTGAAACTTTTATTTAGCTGGCAGTAGTGGCGTTCGCTGTATTGCAGTAGCTTGAGTAACGAAGATTTTTTGTGAGGTAAGTGATTTGTGAAACGTATAGGTTAATGTTAGTCAGGGCCAGTCTTTCGTAGGGATTTTTGGAAGTCAGATTGCGTTGTGCTAAAAATATTGTGTGTCAGTTTAAGCACAGTCTTGTATAATTTTTCTAAGGGGACGTTTCACATGTTCATCAAAGAGGAAAGGCATTAACACCTGGGTTCCCCACAAAGCACAACACAACGTCACCTTTTGGCAGCCCTGCTGTTTGGATGGGTTCATTGAGTGTGGACTGCCTTGAGACATGTATCGAAGATTTTGTCGGTTCACTTCACCACAGACGTAAAAGACAGGTCTATTACTGAACGGCACACAGTTCTTAGCAAAATTGATATTTTCGTCCAGTTTATCTACCATTCTTCTCGTCCACTTAAGAGCACCAACTCGACTCATTCTTCTTTAGACAGAGCTAACATTTAATCTGAAAAAATTTACTATAATTCTTGAAATTTATTTTTCATTACTCATTTATCTATTGATATTTATTGTTATTTATTAATATTGATTGAATATATAATATTTATTAGAATTTATTAGACTTCCCTATGTATCCATACTTTGTGGACACTCTTTGCGTCTGAGCACTGCCAACCAAACATCACTTATTGTACATTTACTGTTGAATGAATTGTTAAAACCTGCTGCTCTAGATCTACGCTGGGTGTTCAGAAATGAGTGATGCAGTTCCTACTCAATCGAGAACGCTACTTATACCTCAGTCTAGGAAAAGGACCTCACTACTCACCGTAATGATAGTGGCACAAACCATTGCTTTAATGGATCCAGTGGGAGACTGAGATGAGCCCCCGTTCGTTACTCATGATCCTCAGTTTGCTAGGAGGAGCTCACTTCCTCCGTTCCTTTGCCCTTCTTAGCCGCATCTACTAGCGCTCAAGAAATCTTTTACAAACTCGATAAAGCAGTTTCTGAATCGGCAGACTCACATCTGTCCATTCCTCTGCCTCTCCGCATAGAGCACTGTATAAGAAATCTAGTTTATTTTTGGTATTGAAGGAATGTGATGTGAGTTCTACATTTTCATTCGATGTGTCACACTTCATGCCTCAACTTAGAACATTTTTGAAACTGTGATCTTCCACAATCGATATGTTGTCGCACAGCAATTCTGAGTACAAGCACTGTGACCTCTGTTTGTCAGTAGCACTATCGTTCCAGCAGTATTCTGTGAGAAGCAAGGGAATGATTCGAGTGTTGGTAACACTAATGAGAGATAGTTTAGAGAGCGCGAAGATACAGAAGATATTGAATTTGGGAAATGTGATTCGCTAAATATTAATTTGAGAAGTATGAAGACTAAAAGACAATGTTATTGCTGCATTTCTTACCTCCGCCTAATCTCGGATGTGTTTGACAACGGAAAGCTTTTGTGGGATTTTCCTTCATTAGTTACGGTTAGTTAGTTTCATTTTTCAGACCTGAAGTTATCTGTTATCTGTTAACGTGGCTTCCACTCAGAAGTTATACGTTTACCACTCCTTTACGATTTCAGTAATTAATTTCATGGGAGGCTCACATCTCTAATAAGCAATAACTTTTTAAAGAAGGTAACAGAGTTTTTACACTAGTAGCCATTAAAAAGGATACACCAAGAAGAAATTCAGATAATAAACGGGTATTCATTGGCCAAATATATTATACTAGAACTGACATGTGATTACATTTTCACTCAATTTGCGTGCATAGATTCTGAGAGATCAGTACCCAGAACAAACACCTCTGGCCGCAATAACGGCCTTTATACGCCAGGGCATGTTAGCAAGTTACCTTCGTGGTGTAGCAATTTTAATGGCTAGTAGTGTATATAGTTTTTGAATGTCGGTCTCTTTACTACATTTCATAAATGCAGTCTCCTCCGTCTCCTGAAGAATTTTATTTTTTAATTACCTATGTCACCGCATTGCGCTGAGCGGTAAATAGTTGCACAGAAGCAAAGCTGGAGTTTAATGTGCCAACCCCTCGCACTGCACTGCACTACGCAAGGATTTTCATTTATTTAGCTGGTTTGCTGCTGTGCTGTATATTTCATGTTCACCACTTTAGAGCAGTACCGAGTTTCCACTGCCTCAAGTAAGCCACATAAATTTCCAAGGGCCAGTTTGAAACTACGGTAAGGACACATTTAAATCACTAACAGTCATGCGTTTCGTTTCAGAATTTTTAGCAGATTCAGTTAAGCAAAAGATAAGTCAAGATTTCAATTTTTGTGTGGGCAGATTTATTTTTACAGCTCATTGTTACATCTGCGAGTGTATCATATAACGTTTGCAATTTTATTTAGTCAGCAGCTTACGCAAAATCACAGGCCATGTCCACGGAAACATTTTGACTATTTATTCTTTGAAAACTCAATTTGCAACTTTAAATAGCATTTTTTGTTCTGTTAGTTCTGATCGTTGAAATTGCAAGTTACGTACTGAGACGTCGATCGTTGAAATTGCATGTTACGTACTGAGACGTCAGGCACTGTAGCACTGTTCATTGCACTGCACAACACACCATTTCAGAGGACGGTTTCTTCAGTTTATTGCTTTGGGTTATCTAATGAAATTTGTTGAAGTTAATTGCGAGACCGTCATACAATTTTAGTTAGACGACATTTTATGAGAGGGCGATTCGTAATTACACTACTTTCATTGTTCAGCATTACAACAGACACGCTCCAACTTAAAGATAGGAAACTTGTTCATGTTCAATACAATTATAGTTCACGACATTCAACTCATTATTTATTTTTATTCAAAAAAGTTACAGCCGTATTGTGTTCTTCCATTAACACACACACTACGTCACCCCCTGAAGATGACACAAATATAACTGGAATGTTTCTGAGCTGGAAAGAGGGGGGGGGGGGGGGGGGAGAACTCATACTAGTCTCGTGGAAGGGAAAAGGGGAGGAGAAAGCGAGATCAAATTTTTACAGAATAAAAGTAAACTTTATTGGCAAATTCTTTTTCCTCAAATTCTTCTCCTATGTATAACATTCCATCTCAGAGTAGCAATTGTAACCTAAGTCATCAGTTATTTACTGGAAGTCTTTCACTGCAGTTGTTACCCTCTACAGCTCCCTCTAGTACCATGGAAGCTATTCCCCGATGTCTTAATAGATGGCTTTCCATCTTATCCCTTATTCTTGGTAGTGTTTTCCATGTACTTCTTTCCTTGCCGATTTTTCGGAGAATCTCCTCATTTCTTACCTTATCAGTCCAGCTCATTTTATACAGTCTTCTGCAGCACCACATCTCAAATTCTTTGATTCTCTTTTGTTGTGGTTTCCCCACAGTCTATGTTTCACCACCAAACAATGCTATGGTCCAAACGTATATTCTCAGAAATTTATACCTTAGATTAAGACCTATGTTAGATAGCAGTAGACTTCTTCTGGCCAATAATGGGTTATTTTACTGCCTAGGTGGAAGAATTCCTTAACGTCATCACCAATTCTGGTACTCAGTTATTTACTGTTCCCATTTCTGCTACTTCTCATTACTTTCGAGTTCCTTTGATTTACTCTCAATCCATATTTTGTACTCATTGACCTGTTCATTGTGTTCAACAGATTCTATAATTCTTCTTCACTTTCACTGAGGATAGCAGTGTCATCAGCGTATCTTTTCACTGATATTGTTTCACCTTGAATTTTAATCCCACTCTTTCATTTTCATCATTGCTTCTTCGATGCATAGATTTAAGAGTAGGGACGGAATACTACATCTCTGTCTTACAAACTTTTTAGTACGAGCACTTCGTTCTTGGTCCTACGGTCTTATTGTGCGTTCTCGGTTCTTCTAAACATAGTACACTAGGTGTAGAAACATGAAATCAGAATTTCCCTGTAGATGCTGCTAACCGTCAGTGTAGAGCCTGTGTGTCCGGGTCTTCAGCGCCACCTGCTTTCTGTAACGGCTGAAGACGAATTTCAACACACGGTGACCGATGTTCCTTACAATGGTATCTGTTCAAAACTGGAAACATATCGAGTTTTGTGCCTTCGAACTGTGATTTGCGGAGAGAATTGGCTTGCGGTTATCATTTGAAAAAGACTGCTGCAGAATCGCATCGAATGCTTGTCGAAGCTTTTGGCGGACATGCTCTTGGGAAAACACAATGCTTCGAGTGGTTCAAAAAAATTTTACGTGAGAAACAACGAGCGTGGGAAGCCACTGAAAAAAGTTCGAAGACAAAGAATTTAAGGCCTTATTCGATGAAGATGGTACTTAAACTCAACAGTAACTCGCGGAACAATTGAATGTAACGCAGAAAACCGTTTCTCTTCTGTTGAAAGCTATGAGAAAGGTGCAGAAAGTGGGAAAATGGGTTTCCACGAACTGAATGAAAGACAGCAAGCAAATCGAAAGACCATTTGCGAAATGCTGCCCATCTGATAAAAAAGAAAGTCATTTCTCAATCGAATAGCGATAGATCATGAAAAATTCATATATTTTTAGAATCCTAGGCGTCGTAAATCATGGATGAATCCAGGCAAACCGTTGACATCCACTGCAAGACCAAATCGCTTTGAAAAGAAGACAATGCTCTGTGTTTGATGGGACTGGAACGGTGTCATCTATTGTGAGCAGCTAAAACATGGTGAAACCGTTAACAATGAGCGTCACCAGCACAAAATGATCAATTTAAATCGAGCATTACGTGAAAAACTACCGGAATATGGGAAAAGACAACACAAGTCATATTGCTCCGTGATAATGCCCCATCGCACACACAGAAAAACTGATCAGGAAAACGATCGTGGCGTTCAGGCATGTGGCTTATTCTCCAGACTTTGCTCCGTCTGATTATCATGTATTTGCGTCACTGGGACGCGCTCTCGCTGAACAACGCTTCATTTCGTATCAAAATGTACGAAAATGGCTCGCTGACTGGTTCGCTTCAGAAGAAGAACTACTTTTCTTTCGTGGCATTTTAATAAAATATCGTTTATCAGTTTCAAACATCTGACGTGTAATTTTTGCATCCAAATTCCGGTTTCATACTTCTACACCTGGTATTAACCGTCTTTCTCTATAAATTATCCCTGTAGCTCTCATGTTGCACCATCTTAGATTGTCCAGGTTTTTTGCAGTTCGACAAATCCTATGACCGTGTGTTGATTTCTCTTCAGTTTTGCTTCGTTTACCAAACGCCACGCCAGAGCTGTCTCTCTGGTGCCTTTGCCTTTCCTGAAACCAAACTGTTTGTTATCTAAGACATCTTCAAATTTCTTTCCCATTCTTCTCTATATTGTTCTTGATAGCAACGTGGATGCATGAGCTTTTAAGCGGATTGTGTGATAATTGTCGTATTTTGTGGACTTTTGCAGTCATCGGAATTATATGAATGATATTTCTTCAAAAGTCTGATGATATTTCGCCAGTCTCATACAGTTTGCAAACCTATGTGAATAGTCGTTTTGTTGCCACTTCCTCCAATGATTTTGGAAATTCATATGGAACGTCATCTATCCCATCTGCCTTAGTTGATATTAAGTCTTCCAAAGTTATTTTAAATCCTGATTCAAATACTGGATCCCCTTTGCCTTCGCTATTTTAAATTATGATTCTAATAATGGATCCCGTGTGTCTCGTGTAACGATCCCTGTTTCTGCCGTTAGACAAATGCTCCCGTCATAGAAGCCTTCAACGTACTATTTCTACCTATCCGCTCTCTCCTAAGCATTTAACAGTGGAATTTCCTTTACTCTCTTCCTGTCACCGCGCTTGCTTTAACTTTCTTTCTGTATGTTGAGCCAGACCTTCTTACATTCATTTCTTTTTCGATTTCTTCACATTTTTCACGCAGCCATTTCGCATTACCGTCACTGCAACTTCATATTTGTTTTATTCCTAAGTGATTTGTGTTTCTATATTCATGAATTTCCATGAACATCTTTGTACTTCCTTCTTTTGTCGATCAACGGAAACATTTCTACTATTACTCACGGTTTCTTCCCAATTAGCTATTGTACCTATGTTTTCCTTCCAGCTCTGTTGTTGACCTTTATACACACGTTTGTCCTCTTCAACTGAACTGCCTAGCAGTAGCAGCAGCTTTACCCTGAGAGAACTTCAAATACACTCCTGGAAATTGAAATAAGAACACCGTGAATTCATTGTCCCAGGAAGGGGAAACTTTATTGACACATTCCTGGGGTCAGATACATCACATGATCACACTGACAGAACCACAGGCACATAGACACAGGCAACAGAGCATGCACAATGTCGGCACTAGTACAGTAGTACAGTGTATATCCACCTTTCGCAGCAATGCAGGCTGCTATTCTCCCATGGAGACGATCGTAGAGATGCTGGATGTAGTCCTGTGGAACGGCTTGCCATGCCATTTCCACCTCGCACCTCAGTTGGACCAGCGTTCGTCCTGGACGTGCAGACCGAGTGAGACGACGCTTCATCTAGTCCCAAACATGCTCAATGGGGGACAGATCCGGAGATCTTGCTGGCCAGGGTAGTTGACTAACACCTTCTAGAGCACGTTGGGTGGCATGGGATACATGCGGACGAGCATTGTCCTGTTGGAACAGCAAGTTCCCTTGCCGGTCTAGGAATGGTAGAACGATGGGTTCGATGACGGTTTGGATGTACCGTGCACTATTCAGTGTCCCCTCGACGATCACCAGAGGTGTACGGCCAATGTAGGAGATCGCTCCCCACACCATGATGCCGGGTGTTGGCCCTGTGTGCCTCGGTCGTATGGAGTCCTGATTGTGGAGCTCACCTGCACGGCGCCAAACACGCATACGACCATCATTGGCACCAAGGCAGAAGCGACTCTCATCGCTGAAGACGACACGTCTCCATTCGTCCCTCCATTCACGCCTGTCGCGACACCACTGGAAGCGGGCTGCACGATGTTGGGGCGTGAGCGGAAGACGGCCTAACGGTGTGCGGGACCGTAGCCCAGCTTCATGGAAACGGTTGCGAATGGTCCTCGCCGATACCGCAGGAGCAACAGTGTCCCTAATTTGCTGGGAAGTGGCGGTGCGGTCCCCTACGGCACTGCGTAGGATCCTACGGTCTTGGCGTGCATCCGTGTGTCGCTGCGGTCCGGTCCCAGGTCGACGGGCACGTGCACCTTCCGCCGACCACTGGCGACAACATCGATGTACTGTGGAGACCTCACGCCCCACGTGTTGAGCAATTCGGCGGTACGTCCACCCGGCCTCCCGCATGCCCACTATACGCCCTCGCTCAAAGTCCGTCAACTGCACATACGGTTCACGTCCACGCTGTCGCGGCATGCTACCGGTGTTAAAGACTGCGATGGAGCTCCGTATGCCACGGCAAACTGGCTGACACTGACGGCGGCGGTGCACAAATGCTGCGCAGCTAGCGCCATTCGACGGCCAACACCGCGGTTCCTGGTGTGTCCGCTGTGCCGTGCGTGTGATCATTGCTTGTACAGCCCTCTCGCAGTGTCCGGAGCAAGTATGGTGGGTCTGACACACCAGTGTCAATGTGTTCTTTTTACCATTTCCAGGAGTGTATATATCATCATTCCTTAGTATATCCGTGTCCCACTTATTTGCGCATTGATTCCTTCTGACTGGTCTCTCTAACTTCAGCCTATTTTTCATCATTACTAGATTGTGATCTGAATCTATATATGCTGTTTGGTACGCCTTACAATCCAACATCTGATTTCAGAATCTTGCCTGGCCATGATGTTGTATAACTGAAATATTCCCGTACCTCCCGGCCTCATCCACGTACACCCCCTCTTCTTGAGATTCCTGAGCAGAGTTTTCTCTATCACTAATTGAAATTTATTGCAAAATTCAATTAGACTTCCTCATTCCTACTATCAAGCCCGTATTCTCCCGTAACTATTTCACTTACTCCTTCCGCTGCAACGCATTGCAATGCCACCATACCTATTAGATTTTCATCTGCATTTACATACTGAATTACCTGTTATGTCCCCATATAGTATTTCAGTTTCTTCATCTTCTGCTTGCGACGTTGGCATGTATACCGGAACAATCGTTATTGGTGTTTGTTTGTTGCCGATTCTAATGAGAAGAACCCTAACACTGATCTGACAACAGTAGCTCTCTCTGCACAACCTTCCTATTCATAACGATTCCTACTCCTGTTAAATAATTCTGTGCTTCTGTTGATATCACCCTACACTCAACAGAGCAGAAATCGTTGTGTTCTCTCCATTTCACTTCAATGACTCCCATTTTATCTGGATTAAGGCTTTGCATTTCCCTTTCAGATTTTCCACTTTCCCTCTCAGGTTCAAACTTTTGACATTCAACGTCCCAACTCGTAGAACGTTATTCTTTCGTTGGTTGTTAAATCTTTTTGTCATGCTCCCGTCCCTCTTGGCAATTCCCTCCCAGAGATCTGAATGGGATATTAGTTCTGAATCATTCGCCGATAGGGAGAGCATCATGATACTTTTTCATTTACAGGCCACATGTCGTGTGGGTATATGTTATGTGCCTTTAATAGAGTGGTTTCCATTGCTTTCTGCATCCACAAGTCGTTCGTATTTGATGATTCTTTCTCATTTTACGGCCAGTTTTCCCACCACAAAGACAAGAGAGTGCCCTCAACCTGTCCGCTCCTTCGTCTCCTTCGACAAGGTCGTGATCAGAACGAGGCTGCTATACGCCGTAAGTACTCGGCCGCCATTGCTGATAATGGTGGTTCGAACCCGGGGGCGAGACGTTTTAATTACTAGTCAAAGACGCTACCTGCGTTTATTAACGATAAACTTTATTAATGCTATCACTTTGTTATTTTTCGTAGTTTACTACACAGGTTAGCACGCCGCTTATGGAATTCGGGGAGTGGCTCCATCCTCGGCGGATTAACGAAGAGCCTTTTGCCAGCCAGCGTGGACGTGGTCTCTAAGTTGTTTTCATTTCCACATCCGACAAGGTGAATGCAGGGTTGGTACTCACGTCTCACCTTAGTTACACTATTAGAAAACACATCAAAGACAGTCACACGATTTTACATGGGATAACGCTAGATGCAGACTGACGGTGGACACAAACTCACCCCTAATGAGAGGGGTGGTGAAGATGAAGGTTGATTGGGTGACGACAGGAAGGGAAATTGGCCACATCTGCCATTTTCCATGTTAACATGATGGCTCTGTGAGTGTCACGGGATATACCTGGCACAAAGAAAAAAGAAAAACTGCATAAGCTGCAAAAGTGAGAGAAAACACCACGAATCGAAGGAACAATGCAAATAGTTGCCTTTCAGAATTCACAACCATTGAGCGTATTTTTATTTGTAGGAAGAATAGTAGAGAAAGACAAAATACTTATGTGATTTCACAGCAGATGGCTATGGACGCTCTTGTTGTTAGTCAGTTCCATTGAATTTTTTGGCTTTATTGGCACTGATCATGAAGTAATACGTCTGTCATTGTGGTAGGTAAGGATTCGTGTTAATTTTGTGGAGCACGTCAGTTATTTTTCTTGGGGTGGTGGTGGAGGAAGGTGAACTGCGCTCTTTGTCCTTCAGAGTGTGCCCCATTGGAAGATAAAGAGCAGAGGTAGCATACCTAAAATCAGTTGCTGTACTGTCACACATTTAGCAAAGTCATCCAACGAATTAATCAAAACTATCGTATTTTGTCGCAATAACACTTCATTTTATATAAGAAGCACCATAGTTCATTTGGATGAGCAGATTTATTAAGTAATAGCGATGTTTGTAATATCGTTTGCGTTGAGTATAACAAATTGTGTTCTGGTCAGAGTTGTTGCAGACAGACCGACTGAGCACGAACGTAGCTACATTTTATGCAAGTCAGACTTCACTTTGGCTGAACACGTACATAAGCACATATATCAAAAACACGACCTGTTTCGAAATGATCAGTTAAGCTGAGCATTTTGCCATTATTACGCGCCACATGGTACAAAGAACGAACCACACACTTCCACATCTCAGTCCCAACGACCACACGGATCCCCACAAACTTGGACTACAATAGAACTGTCACTACAAACTGGAAATTTCTGGTAAGGACTTATGGGACCAAACTGCTGAGTTCATCGGTTCCTAAGGTTACGCGCTACCTAATCTAACTTAAACGAACTTAAGCTAAGGACAAGACACACACCCATGCCCGAGGGAGGACTCGAACCTCCGATAGGGGCAGCCGTGTCATTACACGTCACATTGTTTTTCCTTACAACTTCTGGTATAAAATTCATACAGCCTGAAAGTTTCAACTTTGTATTTTCGTTAATTACTCTGTTTTATAGTATCCATCTTGTAAATTATAAATTAAGACTTACTTAATAAGTCATGAGTGATGAACTCTCGGTTTAACATTTCTCGTATAATACCATGACCAGTAATTCTATGTGCGTTGATTGTATCTTTGTTCCTAACGTTCGGTATCCGACACATTAGTGTTTCTTGTGCATGCTAGTCAGTTGTTAGCCCAAAACAGCTCAATAAGCCGAAATCCGGTTCGAAATAACAAATGTTAGTGTAACAAAAGCACAGATTATCCTTCAACTACAAATACCTTTTATTATTTACTGTGTGTGATGACGATTCTTTGTGTGTGCTCTTGCTGACGAAAGGAGCCAGGGAAAACACCTATTGCATTTATTCAGTTGAATGCAGACGATAATAACATAAAAATCATTAATGAGATATTAACAGGTATAAAATTACCACCTGTCATGACAAGAAATTCACTTTAAATTCTGAATCTGGGATTGAAGAGTATTAAGTGTTTAGTAAAGCCGGCCGGTGTGGCCGAGCGGTTCTAGGCGCTTCAGTCTGGAACCGCGCGACCGCTACAGTCGCAGGTTAGAATCCTGCCTCGGGAGTGATTGTGTGTGATGTCCTTAGGTTTGTTAGGTTTAAGTAGTTCTAAGTTCTAGGGGACTGATGACCTCAGATGTTGAGTCCCATAGTGCTCAGAGCCATTCAACAATTTGTTACGTAAAATTATTTATTGAATCTCTGTCTTTGGCGATAAGGTTACAAAAAAAAAAATATACTAGGGCAAGATTATATCTTTGGTTTCATCTGAACTGCTTCCGTAAAAGACTAGAATGACAATAATATTGTTAAATTTCATTTGCTTTAAAGCCGCAGACTATCTACGGTCCACAGTTACGTTTGAACCAATTCGTTTGGTCTTTTATTCCTTTTGGAATAATTGCACTCATAAAAGTTATCAGACTTTGAAAGAAAAAGGTTATAAAAAGTGTAAGACGAAATAGTAATTACACACTAAATGTCTTTTGAAATAGTCGCGAACCAAATGAGGGGCTTCCAAGTGAAATTTATCTGTTCTTTCTATCTAAAATGAAAGAGGTTCTTGAAATGATGTAGTTTTAATACACACGCAAATCAGACCTAATGGTCTATCAATTATTTGTACAATGGTTTCATAGACATATTCACCATCGTTTTTACAATAGATTTTAATAACAAGGTTCGCATGTCGCTGTCTTTTACAGATGACAAATTTCCATAAAACAATATATTTTTTCCACTACGCGTAGTTGACACTATTCATTTGGATAAAAGGGAGGTATCTTTAGGTATGGCTGTGACGCCACACAGCAGTTGATGATATACAGATAAACACCATTAAAAGTTATGGGAGGCTGCTCGCTTAAACAGTTCGGGCCCTAGCTGTATGATCCTCCTCAGCGCACTAGACCCTCAGCGTCGCCGTGTAACTCGCTGGAGCGTTTACAGCTGTCACATCCCCCGCAGCCGGCCGCCTGCCGTGGATCTGGGTCAGCCGGCACGTGTGCCCCGCCCCCGTGGCCGCCCCCGCTGTCTGCACCACCGCCACCGCCACCGCCACCGCCGCCGCTGCTGCCCTGGCCGCCGCCCCCGCGGTAAGCGCTACCTTAATTTCTCGCTTCATTTGCATTCCGCCGCACATGCGCCACGCCGGCTAATTTCGGTCGCGTATTCGAATCTATGTCCCGGGCCGCGATTATGGCGCTTATCGCGCTGTTTTAAAGCAATTGCGGCGCCGCACGTGCGAAAATGTAATTCATAATTACTGAGGTGCTGCACAGAATGCCTGCTCCATTCACCCGACGCTGCACGCGAAACAGTTTTCCACTGGGACTGTGTAATTCCTGTCCTACTGATACAATAATTTCCAAAACGTAATAGTGATAAGAAGGGAAATAAGGCTGAGTGATGGGGAGGAAACCACTGCGAACGACTGTCAGAATTAGCCCATAAATAAGAATCATATTATTTATGAGGGAAAGAAGTATTCTTACTGAAGCAAGAACGCTGTGTACCACTACGGGCCGCGAATACTCCTGCACTGTGTTTATGCACTGAAGCGCCAAAGAAATTAGCATAGCGGTGCGTATTTCAATAGAGACATATGTAAACAGGCAGAATACGGCGCTGAGATCGGCAACGACTATATGACACAAGTATCAGGCGCAGTTGTTAGATCGGTTACTGCTGCTACAATGGCAGGTTATCATGATTTAAGTTAGTTTGAACGTGGTGTTATTGTCGGCGCAAGAGAGACGGGACAGAGCATCTCCGAGATAGCGATGACGTGGGGACGACCGTGAATATCAACTCTGCCTCAGGTCAGTTGCCTTGAAAAAGCCACTGCCGCTCCCAAGCACCGATAAAGGAGGAAGGTTGGGCATTGGGCTAACAACCCAATCCTGTAAAAAACTCTTTGTTACAAAACACAAACTTGCCTCGGACGTAGATGGATACAACGGAACATGAAATCCACAAAGGAAAAAAGGTATACGATTTAGAAATTTTAATTTTGGATCTTGGAATGTTCAGAGTCTGTATAGACCAGGAACCATCCAGATTATGGTCTCAGAAATTAACCGATATAAACTGGACCTGGTGGCGGAACAAAAGACAAGATGGCTAGGAGAAGGAACTCACAAAGAGGTAGGATGAACCCTATTCTATGGCGGATGTGTAGATAAACAAGAATTCGGCACTGTTTTTTTTTGTCATCAGTATACTGACTGGTTTGATGCGGCCCGCCACGAATTCCTTTCCTGTGCTAACCTCTTCATCTCAGAGTAGCACTGGCAACGTATTTCCTCAATTATTTGCTTGACGTATTCCAATCTCTGTCTTCCTCTACAGTTCTTGCCCTCTACAGCTCCCTCTAGTACCATGGAAGTCATTCCCTCGTGTCTTAGCAGATGTCCTATCATCCTATCCCTTTTCCTTATCAGTGTTTTCTACATATTCCTTTCCTCTCCGATTCTGCGTAGAACCTCCTCATTCCTTACCTTATCAGTCCAGACCAAATGCTTCGATTCTCTTCTGTTTCGGTATTCCCACAGTCCATGTTTCACTACCATACAATGCTGTACTCCAGTCGTACACCCTCAGAAATTTCTTCCTCAAATTAAGGCCGGTATTTGATATTAGTAGACTACTGTTGGTCAGAAATGCCTTTTTTGCCATAGCGAGTCTGCTTTTGATGTCCTCCTTGCTCCGTCCGTCATTGGTTATTTTACTGCCTAGGTAGCAGAATTCCTTAACTTCATTGACTTCGTGACCATCAATCCTGATGTTAAGTTTCTCGCTGTTCTCATTTCTACTACTTCTCATTACCTTCGTCTTTCTCCGATTTACTCTCAAACCATACTGTGTACTCATTAGACTGTTCATTCCGTTCAGCAGATCATTTAATCTTCTTCACTTTCACTCAGGATAGCAATGTCGTCAGCGAATCGTATCATTGATGTCCTTTCACCTTGTATTTTAATTCCACTCCTGAACCTTTCTTTTATTTCCATCATTGCTTCCTCGATGTACAGATGGAAGAGTAGGGGCGAAAGGCTACAGCCTTGTCTTACTCCCTTCTTATTACGAGCACTTCGTTCTTGATCGTCCACTCTTATTATTCCCTCTTGGTTGTTGTACATATTGTATATGACCCGTCTCTCCCTATAGCTTACCCCTACTTTTTTCAGAATCTTGAACAGCTTGCACCATTTCATATTGTCGAACGCTTTTTCCAGGTCGACAAATCCTATGAACGTGTCTTGATTTTTCTTTAGCCTTGCTTCCATTATTAGCCGTAACGTCAGAATTGCCTCTCTCGTGCCTTTACATTTCCTAAAGCCAAACTGATCGTCACCTAGCGCATTCTCAATTTTCTTTTCCATTCTTCTGTGTATTATTCTTGTAAGCAGCTTCGATGCATGAGCTGTTAAGCTGTTTGTGCGATAATTCTCGCACTTGTCAGCTCTTGCCGTCTTCGGAATTGTGTGGATGATGCTTTTCCGAAAGTCAGATGGTATGTCGCCAGACTCATATATTCTACACACCAACGTGAATAGTCGTTTTGTTGCCACTTCCCATAATGATTTTAGAAATTCTGATGGAATGTTATCTATCCCTTCTGCCTTATTTGACCGTAAGTCCTCCAAAGCTCTTTTAAATACCGATTCTAATACAGAATCCCCTATCTCTTCTAAATCGACTCCTATTTCTTCTTCTGTCACATCAGACAAATCTTCACCCTCATAGAGGCTTTCAATGTATTCTTTCCACCTATCTGCTCTCTCCTCTGCATTTAACAGTGGAATTCCCGTTGCACTCTTAATGTTACCACCGTTGCTTTTAATGTCACCAAAGGTTGTTTTGACTTTCCTGTATGCTGAGTCTGTCCTTCCGACAATCATATCCTTTTCGATGTCTTCACATTTTTCCTGCAGCCATTTCGTCTTAGCTTCCCTGCACTTCCTATTTATTTCATTCCTCAGCGACTTGTATTTCTGTATTCCTGATTTTCCCGGAACATGTTTGTACTTCCTCCTTTCATCAATCAACTGAAGTATTTCTTCTGTTACCCATGGTTTCTTCGCAGGTACCTTCTTTGTACTTATGTTTTCCTTCCCAACTTCTGTGATGGCCATTTTTAGAGACGTCCATTCCTCTTCAACTGTGTTGCCTACTGTGCTATTCCTTATTGCTGTATCTATAGCGTTAGAGAACTTCAAACGTATCTCGTCATTCCTTAGAACTTCCGTATCCCACTTCTTAGCGTATTGATTCTTCCGTACTAACGTCTTGAACTTCAGCCTACTCTTCATCACTACTATATTGTGATCTGAGTCTATATCTGCTCCTGGGTACGCCTTACTATCCAGTATCTGATTTCGGAATCTCTGTCTGACATGTTGTAATCTAATTGAAATCTTCCCGTATCTCCCGGCCTTTTCCAAGTATACCTCCTCCTCTTGTGATTCTTGAACAGGCTATTCGCTATTACTAGCTGAAACTTGTTACAGAACTCAATTAGTCTTTCTCCTCTTTCATTCCTTGTACCAAGCCCATATTCTCCCGTAACCTTTTCTTCTACTCCTTCGCCTACAACTGCATTCCAGTCGCTCATGACTATTATATTTTCGTCCCCCTTTACATACTGCATTACCCTTTCAATATCCTCATACACTTTCTCTATCTGTTCATTTTCAGCTTGCGACGTCGGCATGTATACCTTAACTATCGTTGTCGGTGTTGGTCTGCTGTCGATTCTGATTAGAACAACCCGGTCACTGAACTGTTCACAGTAACATACCCTCTGCCCTACCTTCCTATTCATAACGAATCCTACACCTGTTATACAATTTTCTGGTGCTGTTGATATTACCCGATACTCATCTGTCCAGAAATCCTTGTCATCCTTCCACTTCACTGACCCCTACTATATCTAGATTGAGCCTTTGCATTTCCCTTTCAGATTTTCTAGTTTCCCTACCACGTTCAAGCTTCTGACATTCCACGCCCCGACTCGTAGAACATTATCCATTCGTTGATTATTCAATCTTTTTCTCATGGTAACCTCCCCCTTGGCAGTCCCCTCCCGGAGATCCGAATGGGAACTATTCCGGAATCTTTTGCCAATGGAGAGATCATCATCACACTTCTTCAACTACAGGCCACATGTCCTGTGGATACACGTTAAGTGTCTTTAATGCAGTGGTTTCCATTGCCTTCTGCATCCTCATGTCATTGATCATTGCTCATTCTTCCGCCTTTTGGGGCAATTTCCCACCCCTAGGACAAGAGAGTGCCCTGAACCACTATCCGCTCCTGCGCCCTCTTTGACAAGACCGTTGGCAGAATGAGGCCGACTTCTTATGCCGGAAGTCTTCGGCCGCCAATGCTAATTATTTATCAAAAATTAAACAGTGGCGGGGATCGAACCCGGGACCGAAAACGATTTGTTTATGAACCAAAGGCGCTACCTTTTTTTTTTTTTTTAATCTCGTTTTGCTCGTTTTCGTACGTTTCATCTGCTCGGTGCGGACGTAGCGAGATGTCCGTTTATGTTCGTTATTGCTCGATTATCTCAGTCTTTTTGTTACAGAGGGCAGCTGACCGAACACGCTGAGTTACCATGCCGGCTCCCGTAGACCGCGGGTCTCTATCTGGTTTTGAAATATACAACAAAGCAGCAAATTCGCTGAAGGAATTTAAAGCTGTTAACAAGAGAACAGCCTGCGTTGTACTTGGAAACCACGTGTCAGACATCACATTCATCACTGTTTATGCCCCCAAATGAGGATACAACAGATGAGGTAAAGAAAGAGTTCTATGAGCAACTCCAACTAGAAATATCATTATGGTGCTGGGAGATTTTAATGGAAAAACAGGAAAAGAAGAATTCTGCATATCAACTATACGAAAACACAGTTTGCATGCTGAGACCAATGAGAATGGTCAGAGATAATGAACTTAGTTATCTCAAAGAACCTGAGAGTAAGTTTGACTTACTTCGAACACAAGAGAATACATAAGGGAACATGGTGCTCACCGGATGGAAGAACCAGCAATCAGATAGATCACAACTTGGCAGACAAGCGCTATATCCATAGAGTCATGGACGTCAGGTCATATAGAGGAGCCGACTGTGAATCAGACCACTTCCTCATTGTGTGCAGGCTTGAACTCATATTCACCTACATGCATAAGAAGAAAGGGACGCTAGAACCAGCTTTGAATGTTGAGAAACTACGAGAAAGTGCAATTAAAGAACAATATGCTATAGAAATAAAAAACAATTTTTAGGTCCTAGAGACCCTGGAAGCAAGAGAGAATGTGGAGGAAAGGTGGAAAGAAATGAAGTCCGTAGTATTAAGTGTAGCGGAGGATACATTGGGAACAAAGAAGATAATGAAGAAGAGGAAATGATTCAAGGAGACATGCCTGAAGGCTACAGAAAAGAGAACGAAGATGAGCGAGAAGTGACTAGCTGACAGGGAAAATTAGCAGAAAAGGGAACATTTTGTCAACATCAGAAGGGAGACAAAGTGAATCCTAAGAGCAGAAAATAGAATATATCTAACCAGTTTGCTGGAACAAGTTGAGACAGAGTGCCAAAACAAGAACTCCAGGCAATTCTTCCACTACATAAAAAATCGGAAACGTGGATTTCAGAGCCCAATTTTTTTCATTAGAGATAAGAACGGCAACTTGATAAATGACCAGGAAAGAACTGTAAAAAGATGGAAAGGATACTTCTCAGAACTGCTGAGTAGCCCAGACCCAGATGAGATATTAGCTGCAAACATTACAGAGGAAAGGAAAGTTGAATGGGAAGTTAGTGAAGAAGACGTGAAGGCTGCAATCAAAGGACTCAGAAACAACAAAGCCCCAGAGGACAGAATAACATCAAAATTAATCAAGGAGGGAGGTGAGAGCTTACACTTAGGGATATATAAACTGATCCAGTTGATATGGAAGTAGGAGACACTTCCTGAAGAATGGAAATTGGCTATGATATGCCCTATATACAAGAAGGGAAGCAAAATGGAATGCGATAACTACAGAGGAATCACCCTGTTGAATGTAACGTATGAGGTGCTGTCCATCATTATCCTCGGAAAATTGGCACCATTCATAGAGAACAACATACAGGAGTACCAAGCTGGCTTTGACCAAATCAATCGACAATAGATCACATTTTCACACTAAGACAATTGTTTGAAAAACACTGGGAATATGATAAAGATATCTACAGCCTCTTCGTTGATTTTCAACGTGCATATGACAGCATTCACAGGAATAACCTACACAATGCAATGCGTGACTTCAGAATCCCTGAGAAGCTAGTGAGAATGGTGCAAGATTGTTAGGAAGAGTCAAAGGCCGCAGTACGTTCCCGAGGTGCCACATCGGAAACATTCGAGATTAATATGGGCCTCAGACAAGGGGATACTCTCTCATGTGTTCCGTTCAATATCATCTTAAAGACAGTAATAAAAGAGTGTAGGCGACAGGAGTGGGCTGGAGTAGAGATGGACGGTAACTTCAACCGTCTCGCAAATGCAGATGACATAGTACCACTAAATGAATCGAAGCACGACATGAAAGGAATGTAGCAGAACATGGACAACTATGCAAAGAAGGTAGGGTTCAAAGTGAATCGAGACAAAACAGAGTTCATGCAATAGGAAGAAGAGAAGAGCAGGAAGAATTTCTTGAGATAGATGGCAAGAGGTTCAAGACAGTACACCAGTTCAAATACTTGGGATCTCGGTTTACCATGGACATCAAGGAAAGAATAGCAGTGGGAATCAAATGCATGCATTACCTCTATCTCAGTGAACACAAAGATGAAAATCTCCAACACAATGATATGCTCGGCAGTAATGTATAGTTGAGAAACATGGAGCATGACTAACTGAGAAAAGGAAAACTATTAATATTTGACAGAAGAGTAATGGCGAAGATATGGGGACCTGTTTCAGATAACGTAGAATGGAGGAGGAGGAAGAACGAGGAAACCTGCCTTCTGATGTGACAACCAACTATCCTACAGGAGATAAAGAGCAAAAGAATACAATTGGTGGCCCATGTAGCCCGTATTCCAGATTGAAGACAGGCGAAAATGGCACTAGAGGGGAAATAAAACACCAAACGCCCCGTTGGACGGCCAAGGCAGCGCTGGATGGATGACCTGACGAAGGACCTAGCAACTCTTGGAATTGATGACACGTGGAGAAACCTGGAACAAAACAGGAAGGAATGAAGGCAATTTGTGGAAGCAGCGAGTGGTCTGCAGGGCCTGTGATCGCTAGATATCTATCTGTCTATCTAAATCAGGAATTTGGTAAAACATCAAATCTCGGACATCGCTGCGATCGAAAAAAGATCCTGCAAGAACGGGACCAACGGCGACTGAAGAGATTCGTTCAGCGTGACAGAAGTGCACCCCTTAAGCATATTGCTGCAGATTTGACAGATGGACCATCAGCAAATGTCAGCGTGTGTACCTTTCAACAAAACTAATCGATATGGGCTTTTGGAGCCGAAGGTCCACTCGTGTATGCTTGATGACTGCACGACACAAAGCTTTACGCCTCATGTCGACCCTACAACATTGACGTTGGACTGTTGACGGTTGGAAATATGTTGCCTGTTCAGACTTCTCTCGTTTCAAATTGTGTCGAGCGGATGGACGTGAATGTGTATGGAGACAACCTCTTGAATCCATCGATCCTGCATGTCAGCAATGGATAAACTGGTGGGGGTTCTGTAATGGTGTGGGGCTTGTGCAGCTTGAGTGATATGGGACCCCTGATACATTTAGATGCGATAGGTGACACGTACGTAAGCATCCTGTCTGATCACCGGCATCCATTCATGTCCATTGTGCATTACGACGGACTTCGGCAGTTACAGCAGAACAAGGCGACGCCCCACGCGTCCAGGCTCCAGGGACTGCCGTCTGAATTTAAATACTTCAACTGGTCACCAAACTCCCGAGGCACGAACATTATTGAGCATATTTGGGATGCGTTGCAACGTGTTTTTCAGAAATAATCTTCAATCTCTCGTACTCTTACGGATTTATCGACAGCCCTGCAGGGTTCATGGTGTCAATTCCCTCCGGCACTACTTCAGTCATTAGTCCAGTTCATGCTGCGGCACTTATGCGTGCTTGCAGAGGCTCTACATAATATTAGGCTGGTGTAGCAGCTTCATTGGCTCTTCAGTGTTTAAGGGGCGCACTATAAGCAATGCAACATATTTTATTTCTGAAAGTAGGTTGGTTTGGTTCAGGATTCTAATGCAGCAGATTATTCCCCACTTTTCTGGCTACAAAATCCTATTTTCAAAATATTCTCCGTTCAATGAGACAGCCCTACGTCACTGTACTGGAGGGGGAGGGGGGCGGGGGCTATATGCCCCCATGGTAGCACTGTACTGCTAGACTTCGCAGCCAACGTCTTGCTACGTCAATAACCTCCCCATCTTCGAAGTAGTGCTCTCCACGGACTGCACCCTTAATTGCACCAACAAATACGAGTCGTAAGGTGAAGGACTGGGCTGCAGGGGGATGAGGAAGAAAAGTCCAATGAAGTTTTGTGAGATCTGGTCGGGTCCGCCGATTTGTGTGAAGCGTAGCATTGTGGAAAAGGCGGTTACGGTTGTTTGCGGCCGGTGGGCACGCGGGAGATTAGTCAGGTTTGCGAGACCGTGTTGCGAAGATGACAGACCCCTCCGCCAACCACTCAGCGTACATTTGTTCACTGCCAGATCTTCACAGGCGTTCTGCAAGTGCCGATGAATATCTGTCATCCTCTGGTTTTCCGCCGAAACAAACACAATGACAACTCTGTTTGGTATGCACTTCCGTTACCGACGCCATTTGAAGTTACTTTTAGCGCTGTCACCTTTCGGAACTACAAGAAATTAAGGGCTGAAGCGGGAATATTCCACGACATGCCACAACAAATTCCGCAGCTTTTCAAACTAAACTGGCCGGGAAAAAACGTGATGCATTACTTATTGAACGCCCCTCGCATTTACGTTATGACTACTGTCAAATACTCGTAAGTCATGCGCAGAGTCGCACTCAGGATCTAGGGGGAACCTGGGGTGATAACCCTACCACGGGAAATATTGTGATTCCTGAACCGTAAAAATAGCGTTTAGATCAGTTTTCGAATTAGTAACAGTAGTAAGCGGGTAGATCGATCGCACTCGTAGATAGTTTAGCACAAAATCGTTCTCAGTACAAAAATAAAAGCTCCCCGCCGCACGCCAAATTTGCTAAATTATCTGCGAGAAAGTCCAACGCACCCACTTTCTACTACCAGCGGAAAGGTACTTCAGAATTGCCAGATCATGAAAAAAGTGCAAAATGTTTCCCATCGAACACCTTCCACTCAGTGATCACTGAGTCCTCTGCCTTCTGTACGTCAGCGCATCACGGAGACCTACCTCTGAGTTAACAGAGTGCTCCATTATTTCGGGCTGAAACATGCCAGACAGGTCTCAAACCCGCCCATGGATGGCGATACGTCGTACAGAAGCGAAGATAGAAAATGTTCTGTAAAGACTACTTCAAAATTACTCATCAAACTTCGGATCACGAAATTCGTTCTTATTATTGTTAGTCTTCTTCATCCCTTTATATTTTAGTTTCATGTCACCATCTTTAAAAAATTGGAAGTTCAAGTTAGTAATTATTTTATTAAATCTTTGTGGCAAAATAATTTTAAATTTATCGTTGAGCTCGATAGAAATTTTCTCTCCATATCTAGATCTTAAAAGTTCACAATCAGTAATGGAACACCGTTTATTTATTTCGAACTCATTAATGTTTTTAAACCAATTAGAATTCCTCGCATTATTTAGCTTCTTCAGTAGAACCTCCAATCAATAAAATTAAAATTTTAATCTTACCAATACGACTAATGTGTGTAATGAATTGAAATTTGACATTTTTGCTAACAGAAATAATTAACCACAAGAGAGGCAAGTTGAATGTAATATTTGAAATGAATTTTTTAAACCGTCTTTAACTATGGAACATTTGAGAAGTGGACATCATAATATAGAATTATAATATAGAATTATAGGATGAAATAGAAAATTCAAATTCCTTTTTTTACGACTGTAAAACTAACAGCAAATCGTGATTTACCTATAAATAATCTACCAACAAAATTACAAAATTACATTACAGCCTATTCATTATTTTTAAAGTTTATCATTCTATTACCAAAAAAATTAGATAACAAGGAATACTACAAAAGGCAATTAACTAAGTTATTCTACTTGTATAAGGAATGTGGTATGAATTTCTTCTTTACATTAGAAGATATTCAGTATCCATAAGGCACTGTATCATAATTTTGTATAACCACTCTTTTATCATACTGAAATGAGGATTCTTTCTTAACCTGTTTGTTAACTAGATTTTTAGTATCAACATCTCTGGATATCTGATTGTACTCTAGCTGTATCTCTTCTTTCACTTCATTCTCCATTAGCCTTTTCATCGATTCACCATTCAACCTTTGAATATTCTTGCAGTTTGGAGTGAAGCCCTTTACTTTCATTTCTGTTTTTTATCATTTTTCTCATAATAGTAACTTTTCGTGCCTGTTGAAGCCCAATCTGTAATTCAGTTATTTCGCAATTCATCAGCCCATTCGCCTAACATACAACTTGTTTCCACAGTATTTTCACCAAAATCAAAATGTGCTACAGAATCGGTATCAAAATATATAAGAGATTCTCCCAGTTTCTCTAACATATCACATAATCTAAGTTTGTTTGATGTAGTGAATGCAGCTATGAAAATATTTGTAGCTGTATTATTTTCACATAATAATCCTTGAAATTATATATCATCTGAACCATATGCTCCGTAATAAAATGGAAATCTAAATTATCTAATCGGTTATCCAGCAGTATCTAATGAAAGTACTGTAAATTTGTTACATATTTTGTTTGACTCATATTTTGCCTTTGCCCAAATTTCCCCATCATGAATTAAGACATATCATAGCAACATCTCGTTTTTCGGGATTTTCCTTTATTCTGTCAGGATCTAAGACAATACCAATTTTCTCTTTAATTGTTTTGATACACTCTTCATCACTTTCAAAATTATGTGCAGTGGTATCTCATTTTATCTTTAGAAAATCTTTCATTTAATTTTCAAGCAGCAACTTGCTTCTATTTTTACAATCCCAAACTTCATACACATTTAAAATCTCATATCTTTTGCCGGCCGCGGTGGTCTCGCGGTTCTAGCCGCGCAGTCCGGAACCGTGCGACTGCTACGGTCGCAGGTTCGAATCCTGCCTCGGGCATGGATGTGTGTGATGTCCTTAGGTTAGTTAGGTTTAAGTAGTTCTAAGTTCTAGGGGACTGATGACCTAAGCAGTTGAGTCCCATAGTGCTCAGAGCCATTTGAGCCATCATATCTTTTTTCTACAGATTTCTTCACATCATCAGTCATCCAAGTCCAATAACTTATTTCGTCATCACTGTGATAGCGCTTATCTATTTTATCTTGAGCCCATTTGGCACACAAAGGAAACAGTAATTTCTCATTTTTATCGATCTTTATTTTCACTGGTAAAACACGGTGATACAATTCTCTAGGATCCAATACTTTACATTTTATTAAACCATACATATTTTTAGAGTAATATCTTGGTCTATATATTTTTTCACGGATGTTGTGCAGGATAAAAGTCATAAAATTGCACAGTAGGATAAAGACTACATACGTCAATATATTTTATTTTTGAACTCACACCCTCTGCTTTAGCTTTAATGTTATTACATTTTTTCAGCCACAATAAAAAAAACATATCTTGGACTCAATGGTTCAACGATTTCAGGTAACTACTTTAATTTATTAAGCTTTTTATACTCTGCTGAGTTCAGCCAATCACATTCTCACATCTCTACCAGATTGTATCCAGCATTTCGTTTTTCTGTGCTTCTTCTCAAAGTCTTTTGATAAAGGTTATCCAGGGTCTCCTTATTTTCATTGTTAATCATCTCACTTTTGAAACTTTTTTTTATATCTAATGATTTTACTGACGTTTCGACAGCACGAGTGGCTGGCATTATCAAAGTATCACCCTCCATCGCTTGTGGTGAATTGGATCCGAGCTCGCGGGCGCAGACTCTATGTAGCTTGCGCACCAGCGTCCGATGGCTTCTCCGCGGTCATTTCCGGAGCGGTTCTCCTCTTTGACAATGCCAGCCATTCGTGCTGGCGAAACGTTAGTAAAATCGATAGATGAACGTCGGCCGAAGAACCCAATACAGAAGCCAATAGGCAGTTCGTCAACAAGTGGCCAAGAAAGCGTCAACAATTTTATATTTTTTTACATCCATATCAATAACAACCATGGTATTGATAAACAGTATTAGTTTCTTTATCAAACTCATCTACTTCGGCTCTAGCTACTCTAACTTTACCGCCATTAAGAGCATGTTGAATGTTGTTAATGTTCAACTAAGCTATGGATTATTTACTATAATTCTCTTTCTGTTCTTTATCCAATACAGCGATTGTACCTATCCGTAAATATTTAGATCTGTAAATAGCCATACAAACTCCA
This sequence comes from Schistocerca gregaria, assembly GCF_023897955.1. NCBI lineage: Eukaryota > Metazoa > Arthropoda > Insecta > Orthoptera > Acrididae > Schistocerca > Schistocerca gregaria. Next base: position 370,249,585 of record NC_064921.1, on the reverse strand, counting down.
GCAATGTTTAAATAACAGAATGGCAATTTCTAGAAATTGTTTCCTTAGTTCCAAACAGCCTCTTCTTAATGTTTCTACATCAGAATTACAGTAATCGTCAGTTTCTTTTTTCATATTGAACACCTAATTATCTTTAACTCTGGAGCTATGACATATGAGAAAGTCTACCCTATCTTTTGGTTTTTTAGTGTCAATACAGTAACATTCAGTATTAGGAATCGGTCCTACGTAGCTTTCATTTTCTGGTGTATTGAATAAATGTGGGAAGTAGCCCTTCTTCAATTCTTTGAAATCAAAAGGTTTAGGAAAGCTATTGAGTGGTCCTCGGATAATGTTACTGTTATGTATAATCTTTATGCCTAACTGTTTGATTTCCAATAACATCGGTTTAGTTCCTGTGTAGCTGGTATATGGTCTTATTTTATTTTCAACACAGTACTTCAAAATGAATTGGAAATCGTAACCTTTTACATAGAGAGCTATGAATGTGTGATAACTGTTTTTTTTTTTCAGGAATCATCCACTTACAGAATTCATCATTTGTCTTAAATTAATAAACAGTATTACCTTTACAAATGTGAACAATTATGAGATTTGAAATATGTGTTCCAGTTCCTTGAGATGCTTCACAATCAAACGACTTGTATCTCTCAGTATAGGTACAATTCACTTTCCTAGGGAAGCATTTTCGCGACATTCAAACTCCTGCCTGTGACTATTTTATTACATTAGAGGCACTGGTAAACATAAAATTCTTTGAATTCTCCATTAACATACCAGCCTTCTTTATTGCAATTTGGACAACCTTGCACTATAAAACCCTCACCAAATCTTCTTTGACTGATACCACCTTTCTGCGGTACGGGTTGCATAAAACACTTACGATTTCCAGTTTCCACTACTTATTTAGAATTTCGGCAAAGTTCAAAGCCACATTTATGTTATTTAGACCTCAAACAATCTTTTTGCATCCTTCACACTTGTAAGCTGTGACACAAACTTCTTGGTGATTGTTCAAGCAGTCTTCATTATAACAGTATATATTGCATTTCTCACAATAAATCTTATTTTCTTCACTTTAATGTTCTAGTCCTTTGCATAATACGCATATTTTTCTCTCTATTTTATATCTGTGAGCATTCTTGTTCTCATATGGCTTTTAAATTTATCACAAATATACACTGATTCCAGGAAAGCTGTCAGACTGTTAATTACATCAAAATGGTTCTGGCCTTTGTACAGATAAATCTTGATTTCTTTCTCAGCGCCACTATAGACAACCGAATTGAAATTCTCAGCACATATAACATTTATTTGATCAACATTTTTAATCTCATATAAAGTAAGTCCTTCTTCACTATATTCACCCAGGTGTGTTCATAATACGTCAGTTAACTCTTTCTGTAATTTGCATTTATCTCCTTCTCTGATTTTTCTTAATTTCTCCTGTGGTTAGTTCTCTTCCTAAAATGTTTGTGTGGTATGTTAATGCAACAATTACTGCTCTAGGACAGCACAGATTATCATCATTTTTAATTCTTGTGATGCATCACTTAGTCTATTTGTCTTTAACTAGATTTATTACTTTTTTACAGACTGACATGCCGGTTTTACAGCTTTGTTATTAGTATAGATGACATACAAAGGTAACATCTGATAAGATTTTATTTCACTTACTTATAATTACAGTATGCTATGAACTTGGCAGGTGACCAATACCACAAATCTTACTCACCGCATTAAAACAACCATTAAGACTGTTTTCTTTTCAGTTTGACACAATAAAGAAAAACTACCCTTTAGGCAAGTAAATACATGTCAGTCTTATTTTTTTCTCTCTTAACATTAATAAAAACGTTAACCTCTTCCAGTGCTTGTGTAGTAACATGGCAAAACTGTCATTTCGTGAAGGGACATTTTGTCTCAGTTTATTTCCAGGTCATTGCTAGGCTCTTTTACTGGTCAGTCGTAATGTGATTTTCAACTGGAAACCAGCACTTGTCTATGCACTGGTGGGCTTAATAAGCATTTTCGTCTCAGTTACGCTCCAAGCAAAAAGGCAACAAAATAAAAATGTTTTCTGCATTAAACCACAAATATGCAGATTGATTTCAACACTGAGAGCTAGACATTAGTAGGAGTCGGGATCAAGATAGCCATATTTGTAAGACGCTGTAACCACTAAAATATGATTACTGTGCAAGGGGCGTTTAATAAGCAAGTCAACACTTTTTTCTGAAATCAAGTTGGTTTTATTCAGGATTCCGATACACCATATTACACCCCATTCATTTGGCTACAAAATCATATTTTTTAACATCATCTCCGTTCAATGCGACAGCCTTACGCCACCTCAGTGTGAGGGCTTGTTTGCTCGGACAGTAAGTAGCATTCTACCGGTCGATGTCGGAGTCAGCGCCTTGCTGCCTCAGTAACCTCCCCGTCATCGACGTACGCATCCCGTGGAGAGCATCCCGCATTGTGCGCCACCTTAAGATGTCGGAAGGTGTGAGATCCGTACTATAGAGTAAGTGAGCAAGAATAAGGCAAAGAAGTTTTGTGAGTTTCCCTCGGGTGTGCAGACTTCTGTGAGGCCTCGCATTGCCATGAAGAAGAAGAAATTCGTTTGCATTTTTGTGGCGACGGACGCGCTGAAGTCGTTTCTCACCTTTCTTGAGGGTAGCATAATAAATTTCAAAGCTGATCGTTGCATTTTGAGGAAGTGCATCAAACAGAATAGCCCCTTCAGAGCCCGTCTCCATGACTATCGGCTGAGAGTTCGGCTTTGTACTTTTTCTTCGGCGGAGAGGCGGTGAGGCGCCATTCCAAGTTTCATCACCTGTGAATACGTGCGACAAAAAATATCACATGCAAGTAATTCTTCATGGTTGGTCCTTCTTTGTACTTTATGGTCTTCTGTTAGGTGGCCGAGGAACCCAGAAAACAGACACCTTTGATATATGAAGATGGTATCTGTTCTTTCGAACATGTCCGGAAGAACAGATACCATCGGTGACCATGCTCTCTTAGAATGAAATGGTCATTAAATCAAGACCCTAGTGCGGTCGACAGGCGTTTCTATACATCAACGGGGACAGTTGAAAATATGTGCTCCGACTGGGACTCGAACCCGGGATCTCCTGCTTATATGGCAGCCTTTCTGTCCATCTGAGCCACCGAGGGCATAGAGGATCGTGCGACTGCAGGGATTTATCTGTTGCACGCTCGCACATTCACAACTTTCTGTCCACACACTACATTCGTAGTGCCCCTGCCCATTACACTCATTACTCGTGGCAGACAGTCCTACTGAACCCCGTAAGAGTTCGGGCAATGCGTGTGCATCAAGCACAGAAGAAGAAGGTCAGAGGCCGGTTAGCCTTCACTATATACGAAGATGATATCTGCTCTTTCCGACGTGTAAGATTATCTGCCGCGAGTAATGAGTTTAACGGGCAAGGGCACTACGAATGTAGTGTGTTGACATTAAGTTGGGAACGTGGGTCTCACAGGGGGCGTGAAAGGGATAAATCCCAGCAGTCGCACTATCCTCTGTGCCCTCGGTGGCTCAGATAGATAGAGCGTCTGCCATGTAAGCAGGAGATCTCTATTTCGAGTCTCGGTCGGGGCACACATTTTCAAATGTCCCCCTTTATGCATATCAACGCCTGTCGACAGCTAAGGGTCTTGACTTAATTGCCATTTCAGACACCTTTGAGTGCCCCAGTAGGTGGATGCACGTGTCAGCACTACCAATAGAGATGTCCAGCCTTGCAGCGAGGGCTCTGTTTGTGATCCATCGATCACCTCTAATGAGAGTGTCTGCACGACCCAATATTGCAATAGTCAAAGCTCTGTGCCGACGGCCGGTACGTGGGCGATTGTACAATTTTGCCCGTCCTTGTTGCGTTTTTGTTCATTGCCAGGTCTTTGCTGTGATCTACAACCACAATTAGGTATCATTTGATAGGCTGTACATCGCATATATGAATATTTAAATAGATCGACATTGTCACGTACGCCTTGTAAATAATTGTTAAAGCTTTTGAATGAAAGGTGACAGAGTGTCTGATTGCCAATACTAGTAGAGATTGGAACGCCAGTGGAGATGAAACGGCAGGCGGAACTCTAGCCCTATGTTGGTCCTGCTTAAACACAGCAAGTAACAAGGCAAAGGTTGGGGCACCTGAACGCTGGAGCACAATAGAGTCGCGGCCAGTCAGTGTTGCAGACAGACCGGAAGGATAACTTGCAACTCTGCAAATCTTGGACACAGCTGAGAGGAACAAGGAAGTGTCATTTCAGAAATCACGCAGGCTATTTCCAAGGACTTATACTCGGTAGCGCAGCATTGTACGAGTTTTCCTCGAAAACTTTCCACGCTGGACGGCAGACGACTAAAATATGGTTGGTCGGTGTTCAGAAGAATCTGCAGAGAGGGAGAATATTCCTGGGGTTTTGAGAATATGATTCGCCCTCTGCAGTTACGAGGAGGGGAGCCGAGTCTTGCTGGTAAGCCAGCGGTGGAGAGGAAGGGTCTTCCGTTTTGAGCTCCGTGTGTGATGGTCGCTCACTATCAGCATTGTTGGTACAGACAGACTTGCTGTCTTTGATCTCAGGATAGGTATAGTTAGAACAGTTATGCACTGTACTGTTGCGAACTTATACGATTCTGGACTTCGCCTCAGGGTTGGAAGTCGTCGTTGAGTATGGAGCGTTCAATGATTGAGAGTACTTCTTCTGCCTGTAGTTACGTTGAGACGTTATTTGAACTCTGTCCTTGTGGCTGGGAGCTCGCGTTCCTCGTCTGTAGAACACAGAGAGGAGAAGACAGTATTGGAGTACATTAGTCAGAGGACCGCCTTCTGCCGTCCTAGTGTTTGAAAGAGTTTTATTTTGTGGCCGGAGTTCTTCCGTCATCGCAGACGTGTACGAGAAGCATCACTCCGGCGAATTGGACGCAGTACATACGGTGATATTGTTAACTGCTTCGGTTTATTAGAGCTATAAGGCTAAACAGCTGTGATCACGCTAGTTTATTTCCTTTGAGGTTTCACACCAACGTAGATCATCTTTGAAAGTAGTGTCTTCTGTTGCTTCGTACATAGCTGACGTCAGTCATTTCACGTTACTTATGTTAGATCGCGTGGCCATAAAAAGGGGCAAAGTTGGACAATTGATCAGAAATTTTAGTTAGGAAATATAGACATTTGTAATAAAGGGATGTTTTTTAATCTACAATAGATGTATAATAAGATACAACGTTTATTATTTACGGTATTAGTGGCCTCAATCATTCATTTATGTTTAGGTTGTAATTTATATGTTAAAGAGCATTAAGAGATCCTAAGATCTGCTTCAGGGGGATAGGCATGGCCAAATCATCATTTTAGGGTTCAATATTTTCCGTTGCGCACATGCATTTTACACCCCCCTGGAGTAGCATCTTGGAGCATGAGTTACACTCCTGGAAATGGAAAAAAGAACACATTGACACCGGTGTGTCAGACCCACCACACTTGCTCCGGACACTGCGAGAGGGCTGTACAAGCAATGATCACACGCACAGCACAGCGGACACACCAGGAACCGTGGTGTTGGCCGTCGAATGGCGCTAGCTTCGCAGCATTTAGGCACCGCAGCCGTCAGTGTCAGCCAGTTTGCCGTGGCATACGGAGCTCCATCGCAGTCTTTAACACTGGTAGCATGCCGCGACAGGGTGGCCGTGAACCGTATGTGCAGTTGACGGACTTTGAGCGAGGGCGTATAGTGGGCATGCGGGAGGCCGGGTGGACGTACCGCCGAATTGCTCAACACGTGGCGCGTGAGGTCTCTACAGTACATCGATGTTGTCGCCAGTGGTCGGCGGAAGGTGCACGTGCCCGTCGACCTGGGACCGGACCGCAGCGACGCACGGATGCACGCCAAGACCGTAGGATCCTACGCAGTGCCGTAGGGGACCGCACCGCCACTTCCCAGCAAATTAGGGACACTGTTGCTCCTGGGGTATCGGCGAGGACCATTCGCATCCGTCTCCATGAAGCTGGGCTACGGTCCCGCACACCGTTAGGCCGTCTTCCGCTCACGCCCCAACATCGTGCACCCCACCTCCAATGGTGTCGCGACAGGCGTGAATGGAGGGACGAATGGAGACGTGTCGTCTTCAGCGATGAGAGTCGCTTCTGCCTTGGTGCCAATGACGGTCGTATGCGTGTTTGGCGCCGTGCAGGTGAGCGCCACAATCAGGACTGCATACGACCGAGGCACACAGGGCCAACACCCGGCATCATGGTGTGGGGAGCGATCTCCTACACTGGCCGTACACCTCTGGTGATCGTCGAGGGGACACTGAATAGTGCACGGTACATCGAACCCTTCGTTCTACCATTCCTAGACCGGCAAGGGAACTTGCTGTTCTAACAGGACAACGCACGTCCGCATGTATCCCGTGCCACCCAACGTGCTCTAGAAGGTGTAAGTCAACTACCCTGGCCAGCAAGATCTCCGGATCTGTCCCCCATTGATCATGTTTGGGACTGGATGAATCGTCGTCTCACGCGGTCTGCACGTCCAGCACGAACGCTGGTCCAACTGAGGCGCCAGGTGGAAATGGCATGGCAAGCCGTTCCACAGGACTACATTCAGCACCTCTACGATCGTCTCCATGGGAGAATAGCAGCCTGCATTGCTGCGAAAGGTGGATATACACTGTACTAGTGCCGACATTGTGCATGCTCTGTTGCCTGTGTCTATGTGCCTGTGGTTCTGTCAGTGTGATCATGTGATGTACCTGACCCCAGGAATGTGTCAATAAAGTTTCCCCTCCCTGGGACAAAGAATTCACGGTGTTCTTATTTCAATTTCCAGGAGTGTATGTGGCTACGCGTATAGTGGCCTGAAGATGGTGCCAATATGGCACCGAACCTGGTAGCCAAATAAATTGGTTAATAAAATTACGGTTTAGTATTTTATACATCCTCAGCAACTATGGTTGTATATAACGAAATAGCAAACAATCAGTTACAAAAAGAAAATTTAATTTGTTTAGCGGTTTCAGGGACTTAGCACCCTTTTTTAGAAGGTTGTATCTAAAGCATTATATGCGAGTGTCAACAGTAAGGTGCATACAGCAAAATTACGTGGTCCCAAGCACGGGCAACAACCGTACGAAACGCTCTGCTTCCCGGCCCTGTTGGCAGGTTCCCTAAGAACTTGTTAACAGAGGTGGGGTACAGAGTGTGTCGTGGGGCTGGGGCTTGTGGCTGGGGAATACGGAATTTTGATGTGTGCTCCTTAATGTTGACATTTGCATTTAATGGGGTAGATATGGCGTTCAGAAGAAGGGCGCTAATTGCCTGAAATGACTAAAGAAATTAAATTTTCTGTATGTAACTGGTTGCTTGTTATTTCGTCATAAAATTACCGCTGTTGGTATTTATTTTCTTCAAGTATTTGACCAGGCACAGTTCCATTTCATTTACACAAGATAGGAGTATAATAGCTAAGAAGGAAAAGGTTCTGGTAGGGAAACAGAGTACTGACCTAAATCACGACAACAAACTTAGTGGCCTAACAAAAGCTCGTTTGAATTCTTACGACTTTGTTGAACTATTTTTTTACTCAAGAACTGACAAATATAGTTATAAAATAAATTATTGTGTATAGGTTTGTTTTGAAAGCTCACTTGATATAACTAAATTTGTCGGAAAATACCTAATGGAAAGTGTAGGAGAGACGTAGCACACAACTGGAATCAAACGCTCGGCATCCAACTGGTTCAAAAAGCAATACTCTAGAATTATTTTGAATCAATCAGGCGATTCATTCTTTTTACTGAAAAAAACAGATGTGTTACCAGTGGAGAGACACGACGAAACAAACTATACCTGCCTGTACCGCTGGATCAATTTCTTTCCATTGATAAGCAAATGTGTCTTTTCAAAGCAGATCATCACCTGAAGCGGTACATGCTACGTAAGCCTCACAACATAGTTTCAAACAGTTTTATTGAGCAGTGAATCTGGAGATGCGTACAACATTGAAATTAATGGGAAAAAATGATTTATAACACTGTAGCAGTGACACAAGCAAGTGAGAACGCCCTAGTGAGGACTGATTGACATATTCTTCAGACCGCACACCACAATTTTTATCACGATACCTCGCGACAGCTACGGTCGCAGGTTCGAATCCTGCCTCGGGCATGGATGTGTGTGATGTCCTTAGGTTAGATAGGTTTAAGTAGTTGTAAGTTCTAGGGGACTGATGATCTCAGATGTTAAGTCCCATAGTGCTCAGAGCCATTTGAACCATTTGTTGTATCACGATACTTACTACGCATCACTACCATTGATAGCAGACAAGGAAACCAAAGGTTTCCATCCCTTCAAAAAATCACTTCACGAAATTGTTCCGAACTGTTAACATCACGTGGTGAGCAGCTGAAGAGCAGACCAAAAGGATACAATGGGGAATGATGCGCTAATATCGATGGCTGTGAAATTGCATTCGTTATGTGGAAAGGCAACAGAATTATCTCCGTGTTATCCCCGTTTCTTGGTAATGACCCGTTTATACGAGAGAACTTGATAAAACAAGTTACATATTATTATGGCAGGTCACATCACTTTTATTTAATGCTGCACTACACTTCAAAGCGATTGGATCCATAACACTATATTTCGATATATAGTCATCGAATTTCTGCAAACAACAGGACGAACGTTCTACCAATTGCTGAATAATTCCTCGACGGCAAAAATCCTCTCCTCATTCGAGAACCGCTGCGCGAACGCCTGCGTTGGCGGAAAATCTATGCTTGCTGAAAACCAGTTTCTCGGTTGTTTGGACATTGTCGTTTGTGATCGAATCGACGACGTTTATTCGTAAGTAGCTTCATCCACGTCTATGTTGCCTTGATCAAGTTGGCACCACTTCAGTACCGCTGGTTGCGAAACTGTATTTAGTCCGTATGTGGTCACAATTAAGCTGTGAGTCTGACTGTAATTTATTCGTATTACCCACAAGAATCTTACTGTGTCGCACACTTCAGCTTTGCAGTACGTTTGCGGTTGCCGCGCCATTTCACTTCTACACCGCGAACCACTTGTGAACAGTACCGCACCGCAGTAGAATTGTTTCTGCAGGAATCTCAGAACATGTACTCTCTTCTGCAGTGTGTAGCGGTCTTAGCGTTGGACGACATGTGCAGCTTTCTGTCTGAAGTTACAATTTTCTCGTTATAATAGGTAAATAAAGTAACATCAGAACACCCTTTGTCCAAAAGTGACAACCATTTACAACACGATAAAAGGAGGAACTGTTCTGACAGAGCGCCTAATAGGGGGCTCCAATACAGCAATGCCTGATGTGACAACTTTATAATATCTTCGTCAGGGAGAACTGGAAGAATTCAGGGATGCAGATGCTGAAACATTATGTAAAACTGGACATACAAAACTGCAAAAACAGGCCGAGTATGTAGTATCACACTACTATTCATCAACCTAAGAGAGATGCAGTTAACTTCCGTTCATACAACAGAGGTGAGACAGGGTCCTTTCTATCAGATGCAACTCGAGAAGAGTTATAGCGTTCACAGAGATATCAAACAAGAGAGTCTGGGACAATCAAAGGACCACAGTTTGATCACGCCAGGGAAAACTTTTGCTTGTTAATATGGATGTTTCATTTGCTAGGAAACCGACCGTAGTGGTGTAGGAGCAAGGAAGTGAAGTAACATTCGGGTTGAGCTCGTTTAGATCCCAGGCAGCCATCCAGATTTATGCTGTCAGTAAATAAATGTCGTGTGACTAGGGCCTGCCGTCGGGTAGATCGTTAGCCGGGTGGAAGTCTTTCGGTTTACGCCACTTCGGCGACTTGGGCATCGATGGGAGTGAAATGATGATGATTAGGACAACACAACACCAAGTCCCTGAGTGGAGAAAATCTCCAACACAGCCAGGAATCGAATCCGGTCCCTTAGGATTCACATTCTGTCGAACTGACCACTCAGCTACGGGGGCGGACTGTTGTCAGTACTTTCCCTAAATGGCTTCGTGACATTTCCGGGATGTCTCCTTTGAAAGGGCGTGTTATCTATGCTCTCCGACTCTTCCGGATTTCGATCTCTACTGACCTTGTCATAGATTGGACGCTAATATTTAATCTTCCTTCACTTTCTTCTAACCGACAGGTTAAGGGGGAAATTCGCAACAGCAATGTTTAGTTCTAAGGCATAAGCTAATACACATATGCTAAAGGCAAACCGTCTCAAACAGTTTGACCCATCAACGTCGTTACCTACAGTAGGAATACATTGATAGAAACGTTAACAACATATAACAAAAGTGGCCTAAGGCTATCATGTAAGCGAAAATCGATCACCGAGTCCAGAGCCCAATCGAATGTCAAACAATAAATGAATTAAAACGTTTCCCTGTGTCCAAAGACTCATGTACAAAGAAAATTAATAGTTAGTTCGGTTTTGAAGTAATCTATGAATACAACAAATACTTCTCTTTTTTTTTGTTTTTACTAACCATCCAAATAGGGAATGTGTTCTATCATAGTATCAAGATTCTCAAAGCTCTCCGTCAGAGTAAAATTTAGGAACTCTTACTCTATATTGATAGTAGTCCACGTAGTGGTGCAGTACCACCGTGTAGAAAACATCAGCTCGTGAAGTTTGCGACGTTTTTGTGGGAAAATTGTTCGAAGCAGAGAAGAAACAAAGAATACACTTACATATTAATGTACCTTACATAACAATATCTGCACTTGTGCTCGTTAAACTCTGTATAAGTAACACAAAGCGTATGAACTTAATTTGTATCATCCCTTATCGTAGTATTTTCTGTAATACGCGGAACCATAAAATAAACAGAGGGGAAAAGTGCAATGTATTCTGGCAGACTCATCTAATATGGTGTAAACAATGTAAGTGAAAGGGATGAAAGACGTTGACTTCATTCACCATTCAGTGATCGTATTTCATATTTGTAATCCCAGCATTCTGGTATTCGGTAATATCATAATTCAGGCAATGTTAATAATTTCTATGGGTTGCCTGATGAAAGGAGCTTGGCGCGCTAGGAATTCTCTTTATTTACAGGCGAGGGCAGCAGTCTTCCTAGCAGCCATGGTGGCTTCCCATATCCCATCCTTTTTCTGACCGCCAGGGTAGCACGTGGTGTCGTTTGAACGTTCATTAGTGGCCAAAGTTTCCCCTGTTTTCAGTCCCTCCACCTGCCTTACCAACCTTGTAACTGCTATTTCTGCTCTATTTTAACATCGCGAGTCGCCTCTCTGTGAGATTCCGGCCGTCTGATTGGCCAGTTCAGGCGCGCGCCCGTTTTTAGCGTGTAGGCGCCAACCGCCCTCCGCGGGTGGATAGTGGACAAAGGGGCAGTAAGTCAGTTCTAGTTTGACCGTGCCTGAGACCGGAGGTGCTGCTTCCAGGAGATGAAGTTCGATGGGTGCGGACCTGCACTGTAGCTTCGCGCCCTGCGGCCCAGAGGGAACCTTATGGGTCATTTTACTGATGTGCTTTCCTTAAATTACGGTTCACGCAAATTTTCCGGGTTATAAGACTGTACAGTTGGACATAATGTGCTAGATGTGTTGGTTGGTCACAGTAGCTTGCAGTGCGGCACTAAAGTGTATACTTCCATGCTCACTTTTCCGCTTCCTCTGGCAATAGCTCTTTCAGTTCTCCCGTGCAAAATTCGACTCAGAATTTAGGTCTTCCTAGCTTGAAAACTTGTGCTCTTTGTCCTACGCCGCGTGGTGAGTTTCTGGCGCCCCTTCATTTTTCGTTAACGTAGTCGGATCGCGAGCCAAAGTTATCTAGTATCGCCCGTGTGAATAGTTTCGCGTCTTGCTAGTTTTATTCCTTTAGTACAGGAGGCTACGTAGCGATTCACGCAAACTAGCATCTTTCTCAGTCTTTGGCTGATTCATGGTGGCGGTCGTTGCATGCGTGCAACCCCTTCCTTTAGTAAACGGAACTCAAATTGATAATACGGCCATCGTTCCCAAAATTCCTTTTCTCCTGCTATCGTGGCTTATTATGAACGAGCGTTGGGGCAGGCTGCTGAGCTCAATTCTTTCTTCCCCCACCCCCATTTGATTGTATAATTGTTCAATATTCAACTGTTAAATAAATGAGTCCTTTAATAATTAATTCTCCCTTTCAGTACGTGAAATCACCCTCAGTGTCACAGTGGAACAATGCAGAACTGTAACGGTTGCTGTAAGGTCGTGCAGGTCTCGCGCCATTAATGATAGGATACAGATTCAATATCGCGTGTCAGGCACGACCATAGCACGCATGGCTCCGATCATTCTAAAAATAATTTTCAGTTACCCCCATTGATAAACTGGGAAGTGGTCACGGCTCAGTGTGAGTAGGTGAGCACTAAATCCACTTGATGTGGTGGAAGTAGTGGCCTCTGTTTTACCTCTTGCTGGTTTAGAAAAAATATCAAAATCACAGCCGCTACTGCAAGAGACAGTAACCTAAAAATAGACAACTTCTCAGTTTCGTAGGCGTATTTACTTTCCGAAATGTAGCACACGCCTCCCTGTGATTTTGTGTCCCATAAGAAATGTGACCCGGCGAGGTGTTACTCGACGAACGCACGCAATACACCCAGCGCTGCGAGCTGGTTCACTGACGGGTGGCTGTCCCCTGTGCAATAGGCTCCAGTTAAGCGCCTAACTCTGCTGTAATTTGCGCCCGAGGGGCCCAACAAAAGCTGCCGCATTAGCGACTGCACATTGTTTGCAGGCGGCGAGACAGCAGGCAGCTCACAGCTCGCTGGCGGAGGGCGAGGCCGAAGGCGGGGGCGCCGAACCAGTCCGCTCCAATCCGACTTTCCCTCGCACGCGGACCTTCACCCCCGCTGGCGCAGCCTTTTTACTGCGCGCTAACACTTCGCTGATTTCAGAACGGAAAACATGTGCTCGCCAAGTTCACGGGCAAACCGAAGAATATTGCAAGAAAAAATGGATGGTACACGTGGTGTTTCACGAGGGTAAGTAAATATTGCATTTTAGGAGGAGGTGGTAATGACTAACTTTAGTAAAACATTCTAATAAAACATGTGTCGAATTTTTATTGTTTGCAGCTAGACAGATGAATAAAATATTATTGAGTACTGGGCTGCTTCATTATATACTATTAAAGGAACTAAATTGCCAATGCTTGGGTCAAGTTGCTACAGCCTTGTTCAGGATGGTTCACTACTGGATATTTGTTAATGTATCCCCTTATGAACTGTCTAATCGGGTTATCTGGTGGCTACCGATGTCACATACCTGGGATTTCATTGGACAGTTTGAAGAGCGGTTCTTGTTGGGAGGATGGTTGTACGGTAGGCTATTACGTGTGTTACTCTGGTGGCTGAGTGAAGGGCACTCTAGTACATAACTGGTAGGAAGTTGTTCGGCGGTAGTAGAAGCAGCACGGAAAGTAATAGAGGCTACTGAAATAATTAAACGCCCTAACTACATCAAGAGGGAGGATGGCTGCACCGGAATCAAGCACGGCACACCGCGTGTGTTCGCCAACCAGCAGCACCTCTTGACCCAGGTCTAAGGCCGGCCAGAGTGGCCGAGCGGTTCTAGGCGCTTCAGTCCGCAACCGCGCTGCTGCTACGGTCGCAGGTTCGAATCCTGCCTCCGGCATGGATATGTGTGATGTCCTTAGGTTAGTTAAGCTTAAGTAGTTCTAAGTTCTAGAGGACTGATGACCTCAGATGTTAAGTCCCATAGTGCTCAGAGCCATTTCTTGAACAGGGTCTAACACTACAAACATCTGTCGCAGAGGACTGCCGTCCAGCCTTATCGCTTCATTGCAGGGAAACTCTATCCACTGGGAACAAGCTGCCGCTTTGCTATTGATTTCCAGTCACCAACAAGAGATTGCCTACAAATCACTTACTGGAGTGGTAGAGGCAACAGCAACTTCCTGCCAATCAACTACTAGAGCTGCCTACCAATCAGGCACCAGTCGTCGACTAGCGCGGGTAGTGGCCTTCAGTACAGCCACCCATGCACCATGATATCTCTTTAAATTGTCTAATGACATCCCAGACATGCGACTTCGGTAGCCGCCAGATGACCGAAGTAGATAGTATACGTAGAGATTAAGCTGCCCCTATCTGAGTTTTATATAACCCACGAAGCATTGAGATACCAAGGTCAATGTTTCCATTTTATATCGGTCACTACATATAAACTTTTAGTCCTACAGAAAAATTGAGCAGGAACTCTTTGCAGGAAATTTAAATTGGTGAAATTTCGTACTGGAATACGTTTTCAACAGAGGCCGTGGTTTTCTAATTATTCAAGAAAAACGTAGAAAAGTGACCTCCAAATGTGTCTTTCTTTTTAACTTCAGCGAAAACGTATCCGAGTACAAAGTTTAACTACATTAAATGTTCCACAAAAATGTTCTGTCCATTTTTTTTCTTGGGTTAATTATTTTGCGTGTAATGAGCAAGAGAATATGAAAATGTCGTGCGTGGCTTTTAAAAATGTCGTGGCTTGCATAAAACCCGTAGTTAGGGGGAGACTGAATCACCCTGTGTAAGTAAAGACATTCACCAGTATCCTGCAGAGAACCTACCCGAACAGGATCTCAGCAAGTCCGTCGGAACGTCGGCAATTTAGTTGCCTTAGTAGTGTATAGTGACGCGGCCCAATAAAAAAAAAATACTTCATTCAAAATAACATCAGCCGTGGAAGCCTACGGATTTATATCAGATATACAGATGGTTACAGAGACAAGGTTACATTTCGCATGTAAGCATTCCGGTTGCAACTGGTTTATTTAACGCCTGTCATTTTTGCTTTGAAATTCAAGTTTTAAATTATGGATGAATTTACATAAATTAATTTTTCAACTGTGATCGCGATTGTAAACTGTTGGACAGTTGTACTGTATCATTTAAGCTTGTCACACCTATTTGCAAAGACTGAGTGTGCCGACGTGAATTTTTTGTACCGGTTTTGTAAAGCAGGTTCCTTTTTTCTTGCTGTTTGTAGACAATACAGTAGAAGAATTTAACTGCAGATTGCCAGATTCAAGAGTGTTTATTTGACACGAAAGGCCGTGAAAATGGCTAAGTGTCCAGAAGTCATATCTCATGCCTACGTGCGAATTTACTGACTGTGGATGAAGTACAAGACATCATTCTGTTAGTGGAAAGTATTCCATCAAAAAGCACACGCAGAATCTCTGTGCGTATTGGTATTCCACATACAAAAATATGGTGGACAATACGTATCTCCAGTCTCTATCATCACTATAATCTGCAGTCGATTTAACGCCTTTAAAAGCAGATTAAGGCAGACGACTGGAATCTTGTACCTGGCTAATTGTAAATCACAGAGGGTAAATTTAATACTGAGTATTGAGACAGCCATTTTCACTCGCCACGGTGTCAGTAACATTTGTAGCTCACTTGGGTGCTCCGATGAAACCATTTCTTTCTGGATGCACGTTTTCAAGACTACGTCTAAGTACACAGAAATTGTTTAGTGTGGTATAACATGCAATCAGATGATTCAACTGGTGTTATCGCACAGACATACAGCTCTTGTTATCTAGACTTCTTTGAAAAACGAGCTTACAGCATTTAAGAGGTTCCTTTGGCTTCAAGAATGGGTATGTTATTCTGTATGTTCTGGTCTTCAAGTGATAGGTAATCTAAACCCGGAGTTTCCGGAGCATGGATTGTCAGAAATAATCACGTATCTCGGCCACCAACGTCCCCGGATCTTACTCATTGAGAGCTTTGGCTGTGAGAATGACTGGAAAACGAAGACGGCAAATTAAATACAAGAGACGAGCTGATTCGATTACAGGTAGTGCTCCTCCCACAAAAGAATGCCGACACGATCTCAGAAGAAATACGTGTGGTATTATTAAGAGCATTAGAAAGTGCATGGAATCTGGGGTAGAATATGAAAATAAACCTTGAACTGAATACTTTCCCTTTGTTTAACACCTTCTGTAGCAGTTGTTTGAATTACATTTTAACAGCTTTATCTCTGTAACCAAAAATTGCACATGTTGTATGGACTGTTTTATTGATTAAATCTTATGGCTAGGTCCTCCCGTAGGGCAAGCCGTTCGTCGGGTGCCGGTCTTTCGATTCGACGCCACATCGGCAACCTTCAGTCAGTGAGGATGACAGAACGATGATAATGAGGACAGCACAACAGCCAGTCCCTGGGCGGAGAAAATTCGCCGACCCAGCCGGAAATCGAACCCGGGCCCAGAGGATTGACAATCCGTCATGGTGTCCATTCAGCTAATGGGGGCGGACGATTGCTTTTTAGAATTAGTCTACATTACCACCTCATAAAATATTTACTAATCATCGTGAAGCACTCAGTAATTCTAGTCTCAGTTCATTTTACTCACTGCATTAGAGAAATACTCTTTTCTTAGTTTTTATGTCCACTGTCTTTTTATCATGATATACTTGTCAAACTACAGCATCTTATCATCAGGAACTGAGACATTACTTTGCACACAAAATTCAAAATGCATAAGGGGACTGTCACTTTGAATGACACAGTGAAGTTATGAAACATGGATTCTC
Source organism: Schistocerca gregaria (assembly GCF_023897955.1). NCBI lineage: Eukaryota > Metazoa > Arthropoda > Insecta > Orthoptera > Acrididae > Schistocerca > Schistocerca gregaria. The sequence goes on along the minus strand of NC_064921.1, from coordinate 370,232,969 downwards.
TACCACTGAGACATATGGATATTGAAACACCTTCACCAGTGGGAAGGAAGGTCTATAAACAGCAGTTAACAATGAGTGAGTAATGTCAGGTCTATAAACATCAGGTAACATTAGGTGAGTAATACCAGGGATCCTCTCTAGGTTGCCCCCAGAGTATATTACTTACATTAGGACATTGTTCAGTCCCTAGGTGGCGTTTCTTGGACCACCGTGAAGAGGTAATGAAGTTGACTGGCTTCACTCATAGTGCTTGGGAGAAAGTTGTAATAGATAGTCAGTCTAGACGCTAAATTATCAAAACATGTGTTGGTACCTTTTACGAAAAGATTCCAGTTTAAAAGTGGATAACCTGGACTGTATTTTTACATATACTTTACGTATTACATCACAGTTGCTTAAAATTGTAATTTTAGCCAGATACACAGAAAAAAATGATAGGAACAGGTTTAAAATTGATTTTAGGCAGGATCTGTATATGTCTAATGTCGTTTTAAATAAAAGTACTGACTAGAGAGATATTGTTAATACAGGTGATAGTGAAGATAACAAAAGGCGCAATGAATTCCGAGAGAGACAAAGCCAGGTAAGATGCACCAGCTAGCGACTCCGAGAAATGAGAACTGTCTGGTAGGGGAGAAGGATAATTAGCTGTAATGGGGAACTATGTGCGCACATAATAAGGACAGACATTATCGTTTTAGTAATATATATGTTATTAGCTGCCTTTTTTTAGCTAAAGATGTTTAATTCTCCGAACACCACTTCTCAATTGTGTTCCTTCTACTGAGAAAGACGCCGGGAAAACGGTTGATTGAAGGGGACGAGTATTTGCGCTGTGTTGTCCAGACAGGCGCCTTGAGGTCACGGACGAATGTGAAGGACTACACATGTTGATGAGATGGCAAAGGAATAAAGAGTATGAAAATCAATGTGATTGTCTGCATGTAGCCGTCATAGCTAGGCATTTGGTGGTGAAATACGACCAAAGAGTCGAACGTCAAACTCATATCCAGTCGTCCATCACAAGTTCCATGAATTTCTTCTGAAAAGGATCTTACAGGACAACATCGCTATAGTCAACATTTGGAAGCAGAAACGAAGCTCCTTTTGCAAGTCAAGAGGAAAGATCTTTTTACGCTTTTGTAAGGAATGGAGAAATGTTTTTGCTTTCTTGCAGATTGTAGCGATGAGATGAATCTAATTTCGGTTCACATCTATTATTATCCGTAGACTCTTTGCTGAAGGCGAGACATGTGGGCAAAGTACTTCTATTATTACCTATCACTGGTATCGCCTTTTGACGCCCTAAGTCCCACACTAGAGTCACGTAAGATATGTACGTGGAATATCTTGGGCAAAATGATACAGAGAAACGTATGCATGATGGAAGAAATTCTCACCGCTAGTATTTGGCCAGCAGGGGGAATGGAGACGGTGGCGTAATGTTCCGTGTCACCACACTTGATATCATTGTCCTGGACAAAATTCCAAACTCCTCCGCGGGTTTTCGTAGAGCGAGAGTATGTCACACAGTGGATGATGGCGATCCCTCTATGCGATGAAGACGAGAAGATCAGCGTCCGAAGTGGTGATACCGGAGGGAATCTCCATTAAGGGTCTTTGCCGATTCTAACACTGGAGCAGGCTTCGTGCACAGGTAAGCTACGTACGTAACGGTAACAACCTGCGAACAAATGATGATCAACAACATAAATACGATACTACGCTATATAAGTTACAGTCACCTTTGCGACAGATTTATAACTGAGACAAAACTCTTTTTATTTGTGAAGAACTGGTGACATTGTGAGCAAAGGAAGAGACTCCATTCCAGTTAGGCAGTCTAATCTAACCATCAGAGCCTCTGTGTCAACGATAAATTACGAATTATGTCGTTTCTACGTAGTGTACCAGAGCTTCTTAAACTATCAACGGAATTTAAACAGCATATTCTCTCTGTGTTCCTTGTTCTACATGATGTCTTCCTCTTGCATGACTGGTTTCATTTTCATGTTACACGCAATTGAGATGCAACGCTCTGTATTAATAAACGGGGGAAGAGGTGTATAATTAGACGTGCGTGAAAGTGATTTACGGTTCATTCGCAAAGTCAGTTACCACCTCCGGTTTTACTTAGCCCTACCACCTAATGATCAGTTTCACCTATCAGATTAGTGAATTTATGCACACGTGGCAAGTTATACTTCGTAAAAAATCTCGTCCGATAGCCGATGGCTAGTTGTGGGCGCTGATGGTGTGTCGAACGACCAGTTTGCCTAGTTATTACTCAGAACATTAAAGTTGGCGAACATATATTTCCATATGAAATTTGGAGGATGTCATAATGTCCTTCTGGTCACTCTTAACGGATATGTAATCCGTACAATTTATTTAGTACTCTGATGTCTTGGTATTCAGTCTTTTGTACCTACATGAAATTAACCTGAAAGCTATGGATCAAGGGAGTCATATGAAAGTGGTGTTTATTGACTGAAACAGCATTTCAATCGGCACCACATAATCGTTTATTAACAACAGTACGATTATATGGTGAACCAAACAAAATTTGTGACGGTTTCTTGATGAGGAAGATGTAGCTTGTTACGTCAGTTGGAGAGACGCCGACAGAAGTAGAAGTAACATTATTCATGTGCCAGGGATATCGTACCCATGTTGTTCGTGTCCCAGCTATCTTGTCCACCCAAAATATCTCTGGAACAATAACATCTATTGGAAAACGACTTTCACCGGTATCAATGTAGGGCTGGGGCCCCTGAATGTACATATATGGAAACATTCTAAAACGAAACCGTATGTGTTTTTTAACACAAACTCACGTTTTTTTAAAATGGACCTCCTATATTTTTTCTTCAGCAATCCATAGCATGACAAAGCACATACACAATGGCGTTGATTGCATCGCAATATTCCCCTTACATCCCGAAATATTGAGACGCGAAGTTGACGCTTGAAACACCTGACATGCGCTGCTAGCGCACGTCCTGAGGCTCAGGCGTGAACCCCATGCTGCACGTAATCGCGATGTGATAGACATGCGTAATCACACTTCCATACTTATCAAGAGGTCTGAAGCGAATAATACGGTCTGCTGCCATCAACAGCACATAATGGTAATCCTCTTGCACGTTTTACGTATCTACTTACACAATATGAACCAGTACCAATCGGTGTACACCCGTCAGATTGTCTTATTTATCCTGCACACCCAAAATAAGGTTTATCTAATGTGTTATGTGACCCATTGTGCCTGTCGCGCAGGGCCTGGCTCTACCTAGCCAAGTGTCCAACGTAGTTCCCACTACTGCCACAGTTACCACCTCGCCTTGTTTATGATTTGCGACCCATGCCAACTCCTGTACTCTACCACCCTCCGAGCATCCCATCCACTGTTGCTTTGGCGTGCAGTACACCGCTTGCCAGTGTAGTCGTGCATCAGAGTAATCTAGTGACTGCACGGAGGTAGTACACATTGTGAATAAACGTTGTGTTGTGGAACTTATACTGTACGGTATAACGTACACACATGAAGATATGGTAGAAATGCTGCTGATCTATGGAGAATGTACGTTATGAGATTGCTTGTTTGTTGATAGTACTGTTAGCGAACATTATGATTATTAAGTTAATATGTCTGTTTTCTACCCTACTCTACATACCTGTACTGTACCCTGTTGTAGGTGGACGAAATGCTGTTCAGGCAGAACGACTGTACAGAAGACGATTCCCTGACAAGCCATCGCCTTCGTCTCGTCTACGTGAAACGGGAAGCTTAAATCCAAGACCTCGACATCGTCCTAGAACACGCACAGATGAACGTGCTGAAGTTGCTGTGCTCGCTACCATAGCTGTGAATCCTCAAATCAGCACACGTCAAATTGAACGCGAAGTTGGTGTGTCGAAATCAAGTCCACAGCGTATTTTTAAACGTCATAAATTCCATCCTTACCATGTTCATTTACACCAGCATCTTCATGGAAACGACTTCCGCAACAGGGTAACATTTTTGTCGGTGGGCTCAGCAAAACCTTCTGACTAATCCAAATTTTTTACAGATGTTCTCTTTACCGACGAGGCATCATTCTCCAACAAAGGAATTGTCAATATGAGGAATATGCATTATTGGTCCGCAGACAATCCAAAATGACTCCGTCAGGTAGAGCATCAACGTCCATGGAAAGTTAATGTTTGGTGTGCGATTATTGGAGATACCATTATCGGACCTTTCTTTATAAATGGCATCCAAAATGGCAGATTTATACGACACAATCTTCCTGTTCTCTTGGACACCGTACCTCTGAACCGGAGAATATCATGTGGTATCAGCATGACGGATGCCCTGCACATAACGCCTTACGAGCAAGACGACTTCTGAACCCTAAGTTCCTTGGTAGGTGGATTGGACGAGGTGGCCCCATTAGGTGGCGTGCCCGATCTCCGGACCTTACACCGCTGGATTATTTTCTTTGGGGAGCAGTGAAGGATGCTGTTTACCAACATGAACCAAGAACACCAGAGGACATGAAGCAACGCATTATTGATGCTTGTACAGCCATCAAAGAGGAAACAGTAGCACGAAGTAGGGCTTCCTTCATCAGCAGAGTGACCGTATGTATGCAAGACAAAGGGCATCACTTTGAGCATGAGATGTGAACGCTATGTTTAGTATGTAGTACTGGTATCACAGTGAAAGTTTCTACAAAGGGTCATTTTACCCAGTGATGTAAAGTAACATTCGTTTGCAACAATTTGTCATTTAACGCATTACATAAACATAACATTGAAAATTATGTGATAATAAAACTAATTGGTTAAACATGTTTACATTCATCTTCTATGTCCTACCTGAACTTCCCAAATGAAAACGTTTTTACCTAAACAGTGGTAAAACTTTTAGTCCACTTGCTCGGCAGGCCCGGTGGTCTTGCGGCTCTAGGCGCTTCAGTCCGGAACCGCGCGACTGCTACGGTCGCAGGTTCGAATCCTGCCTCGGGCATGGATGTGCGTGATGTCCTTAGGTTAGTTAGGTTTAAGTAGTTCTAAGTTCTAGGGGACTGATGACCACAGATGTTAAGTCCCATAGTGCTTAGAGCCATTTTGAACCACTTGCTCGTTTCACTAAAACCATCAACATGAATTTTGCTATTACGAGTGAATGATTAACTGTCAATTGCGCTAGATCTACAGTAAAGTAAAGTTTTAACGTTGAACGGCATTACCTTTTCTGTAACGGATTAACGATAAGCGAAGTTAACTTTGTGACTAACGTTGCGGTACACAGATATGTTACAGAATCGCATCACCCCTAGCCTATGGGATAAATACCTGCTGGAATGTACTACGTTAATGCAGGATGGCAGTAGACCGTATTATTCGTTTCGGACCTCTTGATAAGTATGGAAGTGTGATTACGCATGTCAATCACATGGCGATTACGGGCAGCATGGGGTTCACGCCTGAGCCTCAGGACGTGTCGGGTGTTCCAAGCGTCAACATCAAGTCTTAATATTTCGGATGTGATGGGAATATTACCATGAAATTGTGTATGTGCTTTTTCATGCAATGGATTGCTGAAGAAAAAATATAGGAGGTCCATTTAAAAAAAAAACATAATTTTGTGTTAAAACACACATATGGTTTCGTTTTAGAATGTTTCCCAATATGTACATTCATGGGCCCCAGCCCTACATTGATACCGGTGAAAGTCGTTTTCCAATAGCTGTTATTGTTCCAGAGATATTTTTGGTGGACAAGATAGCTGGGACACCCTGTATATTAACGACCTCCCAGACATTACCAACAGTAACCTTATGCATTTCGTAGATCATGTGGTTATCTATAACTGAGTACTGTGTGGCAAAAGCTGCAAAAATATTTTCAGATGTTGATCAGTTTTCAGTGTGGTGAAAAAATTCGCAATCCGATTAAATGCCCAGAAATATAAAATTATGCACTTCAGAAAATGAAAAATCATTGTATCCTGTGACAACATGAGTGATTCACTGTATCTGTGAACTCAGACGCATACCTGGCTGTAAAGATTTGAAGAGATATGAACTGGATGATCACATAGGCTAAGTCGTAGATACGGCATACGGTTGACTTAGGTTTATTGCAAAGAAATTAGGAGACTATGTTCAGTCTGCAAAGGCGTTTGTGTATCCTATCTTAAAATATCGCTCAAATGCGTCGGAAATATATGACATAGAACTCACAGGGGATATTGAAAATATGCAAAGAAACATGGTACGAATGGCCATAGATCTGTTTGACTCATAAGAGAGCGTCACCCGAATCTTGAGAAACCTGAACTGGAAGACTCTTGAAGCAAGAGGCTAAGCCTACATGTAAAATTTCCAAAATAAATGAAATAGCTATTTATTCCTACGTATCATTCCTTTAGAGACTGTGAAGACAGGATTAGTAACAGGAAGTTCAGGTGCAGTTAAGCAGTCAGTCTTTAATCGTTTCATGCGTGATTGGAACTGGAAGAAGGCCTAACGTGTGACACAATGGTAAGTAACCTATGTCACGCACTTCACAGTGGGTTACCGAGTACGTATCTGGATTCAGATGTTCGAATGGTTCAATTTGCATGTTGCTGACTGGGACACTGATTTCTCATAATGAGTGGATTTAAATGGGGCAAATGAGCGGATATGGGTGGATTGCCATGGTGTTTTTGGCGCAGGTGGAGCGTGGTGCAGTGCGCAGTCCTTCCGGAGTGACTGGGGCGCCTGCCTGCCCCGAACCGCCGCCTGATGCAATATTGAGCAGCTTGTTGATGCCAGCATGCGCCAGGAAAAACAACCTGTTCCGCTGAGTAGTCTCCAGGAGCCTGCCGCTGGTTCTTCGCAGTTACAGACTTCACGTACGTTACTCTAGCTAGCCACTTGTAGTCGGCTACGTGCTAGAATAGAAATTACTAAAATATTCGTTGTTGATTTTATTGCTTTCTGTTTATTAGAAAAAATTAATTCAGTCAATAATAGACGCAATGCGAAAAAGGAGGCTTGCTTTTTTTGTCACATTTCCAGACTACCAGAAACCAGGCTACTGAAACAACTGTTCACCTACTTTTGGAAAAGTAAGACCAAGAACAACTGCTTCAAAGAAGTTCAAGATGATTTAGACGAGTTAGGCTTAACAATGCGACAAACTGAAGGCAGAGAAGAGAGGAAGATTCTGAAACACAGTGACATGTGATTTAAACTAAACACATTTACACGCAGAAAATACATCATAACTGATGAAGAAAGGGCTGCCAGGTCTACAACTGGTATTAAGACTTAAATGTGTATGGATTGGACAAAGTGCTCCTATGTGGGCGTAAAATATGTAAATAAATAAATAAATGAAATGTAGAAATTGGTGAACATTTACGAAGAGCAATTAGGCACTTAGTCTACTACTTGTCGTTGAGTACTTCCGTGAAGTATTACGTATCAACTTTCCACGATATTCCTTGTTCTTAGTGAATAATCGAAGCGCGGGCACGGAGCTATTGGTTTGTTAGCACTTACTTTCTTCTTTAACACAATATGCAACGTGTAATGGCGTGGACTCCTCAAGACACAGAATACGTTCAGGTGCTATAGTGCAATTGACTACTCAAGGACACTAATGAGAGCTGAATCCGAGGTGTGTATTTTTCCCTCAATGACATTACAGGCATGCTCAACAGGAGGGAGTTGAACTGACGTGGAAGAAGCCCACACAGGTTCGCGAAGGTCCATTGGGATCCCTAAATCCATTCTAATAATTTTGGAGAGTGGGCGTGGAGCATTATCTTGCTGAGAGTAAACCTTGCCAGCAACATGCCGTAGGCGAGTCACTGAACAGTAGATTCCTGCATATGTCAATGGTGAGGGATGATGGTAGGCGAATGCGGACTGCCATTTTGCATCATGCAGATATCCTCTACATTAAATTACTTCCACAACCACTACGAACGCTGCCGTTCTAGATAGCTGGAGTATTGACATACTTGTACCCTACCACCGGTTTCTAACACTCCGAATAGCAACTCATCAGCTCAGCTCAGTATCAGTAAGTCCCCAATCAACTGACTTGTCAAACTAAATAAACAAGTATCACTGCAGTGTTCGGTTCAAGGTGATGAACAGCTGAACTGCTGCTAACTGCATGGCAGTAAATGCATGTAGCAACAAGCGACGGAGTCGGAGACGGAGCTGCTGCTGCTGGTCCGCCTCGAAGCTCAAATTCAATGGGGCAACATTTAGCGACGGCCAGACGTTTCATGGCTCAGCTGGTCCCAAACTGCTGTAAGCTTCTGACTGTAAAAAAACGGCCAGCCGTATGGGAAGGAAGGGGTCATTTCTAAAGACTCCAGAATCTGTTACCGGACTGACTCCTTATTGAGTCCTAGTCAACTCTTTCTTTGTCAGCGGCCAGTGTGTTCTGATCGCCACTTGGCGGTCGTAGGAGGGTTCTTTGTGTTACAATCTCTTCTTTTCTGTATCGATTACTGTCCACCTGTTGCTTTTGTACAAGGCTGCATTTGAGACAATCAGTTTCAGAAAATACTTTCGAAATGATATCTATATTTCATATGAACAAAATTCTCTTATTCAGAAACACTTTTTTTTACCATTGCCTTTCTGCGTTTGGTATCCCCTCTACTCAGGCCATCAGCTCCTATTTCATTGCTAAAATAGCACTATGAATGAAAGCGCACACCACACTGGTGTAATATTATGCTATATTTATTCTTTACTTCACAATCTTGTTTTCGGCTGTTGCACTATGATGAGGTACATAGATACGCGTGTGGTGTAGTAAAATTATATTGTTCAAAGATTTTAAACTGGTGCATCTACAGAGTATCATCATTTCCCGAGATGGAGAATGTTAATGTTAGAGATATAAATGAAACTAGAGCGATTATTTCAGTTTCACGTGGAGAGACTAGCCATGTGATTTCCTTCAGTACAGTTAGTGCTGAAATCCTTATGAACAATTTTGCAAGACAATTTTTGAAAAACACTCTCCTGCAAGGTTGGATTCTAATTTAGGCATTTTGATGATGTGATTATCGACAAGAACTACTAAGAAGCTTCAAAAATTCCTCAAACAACAAAATTCTAAACACAACAATATACACTCCTGGAAATTGAAATAAGAACACCGTGAATTCTTTGTCCCAGGAAGGGGAAACTTTATTGACACATTCCTGGGGTCAGATACATCACATGATCACACTGACAGAACCACAGGCACATAGACACAGACAACAGAGCATGCACAATGTCGGCACTAGTACAGTGTATATCCACCTTTCGCAGCAATGCAGGCTGCTATTCTCCCATGGAGACGATCGTAGAGATGCTGGATGTAGTCCTGTGGAACGGCTTGCCATGCCATTTCCACTGGCGCCTCAGTTGGACCAGCGTTCGTGCTGAACCTGCAGACCGCGTGAGACGACGCTTCATAAAGTCCCAAACATCCTCAGTGGGGGACAGATCCGGAGATCTTGCTGGCCAGGGTAGTTGACTTACACCTTCTAGAGCACGTTGGGTGGCACGGGATACATGTGGACGTGCATTGTCCTGTTGGAACAGCAAGTTCCCTTGCCGGTCTAGGAATGGTAGAACGATGGGTTCGTTGACGGTTTGGATGTACCGTGCACTATTCAGTGTCCCCTCGACGATCACCAGAGCTGTACAGCCAGTGTAGGAGATCGCTCCCCACACCATGATGCCGGGTGTTGGCCCTGTGTGCCTTGGTCGTATGCAGTCCTGATTGTGGCGCTCACCTGCACGGCGCCAAACACGCATACGACCATCATTGGCACCAAGACAGAAGCGACTCTCATCGCTGAAGACGACACGTCTCCATTCGTCCCTCCATTCACGCCTGTCGGGACACCACTGGAGGCGGGCTGCACGATGTTGGGGCGTGAGCGGAAGACGGCCTAACGGTGTGCGGGACCGTAGCCCAGCTTCATGGAGACGGTTGCGAATGGTCCTCGCCGATACTCCAGGAGCAACAGTGTCCCTAATTTGCTGGGAAGTGGCGGTGCGGTCCCCTACGGCACTGCGTAGGATCCTACGGTCTTGGCGTGCATCCGTGCGTCGCTGCGGTCCGGTCCCGGGTTGACGGGCACGTGCACCTTCCGCCGACCACTGGCGACAACATCGATGTACTGTGGAGATCTCACGCCCCACGTGTTGAGCAATTCGGCGGTACGTCCACCCGGCCTCCCGCATCTCCACTATACGCCCTCGCTCAAAGTCCGTCAGCTGCACATACGGTTCACGTCCACGCTGTCGCGGCATGCTACCAGTGTTAAAGACTGCGATGGAGCTCCTTATGCCACGGCAAACTGGCTGACACTGACGGCGGCGGTGCACAAATGGTGCAAAGCTAGCGCCATTCGACGGCCAACACCGCGGTTCCCGGTGTGTCCGCTGTGCCGTGCGTGTTATCATTGCTTGTACAGCCCTCTCGCAGTGTCCGGAGCAAGTATGGTGGGTCTGACACACCGGTGTCAATGAGTTCTTTTTTCCATTTCCAGGAGTGTAGATTCACAATGGAGTTTGGAGGTAACTGATGAAATTATTCAGATCTAGCCTTCGATATCAATGACTGTACTCATACTTTAAACATTTATAGGAAACCTGCCACAACAGATATTTTACTACCTACCAATTTTCAACACACATTGATCCATAAATGTACTGCCTTTCATTCAATCGCCTAATATACTTCACTATGAGTGCAGAAAACTTTTAAATGGAACTAAATGCAATCAAACAGATGACATAGAACAATGGCTGCCCTCCTACCTTAATGGACTCCATAACGCAGAAAAAGCAAGAACAAAAGGTGTATAATCTTCTTTGCCCTATTCCCTTACCCATCACATCAAGAACACAATAAATGGTTTACAATTCCGTATTCAGAAACAGTATCACTGGATGTCGGCAACAAGTTTAAATTTAGGAACGTAAAAACATCATTTTATGTGCACAACACCATTAGATCCTTCTTTCTTGCTCAGTAGTAAAGACAGCACTCCAGCTTTTGAAGAGAGTGAAATATATTAAATTACTTTTGTGGCAAATTTTATATAGGTCAGTCAAATACGGCAATATGTACCTGCTTGAAGGAAGACCATGGCAGTTGGTAACTTAGAAAAGGAGAATCCAGTTTTACAGACCTCCTACTTGAAACATAAAGCATTACATCACATCCATAACGAAAGGAAGATGAACTATCTAAAAGAATGGAAAATAATAAACAACTCATCACTAATGACAGCAGATACTACTCACAGTTCCTCGAGTCAATGTTATAAATTACCCCTTATAAATTCCCCATTTTCCTTTATAAATAAATTGAAAAAGTCAGCCTACCAGTTGCCAAACAAAGGTTTATTAGACCTTGACCTAGGTTTCGATAATTCTGATATCTTCATCGGAAGGAGTGGGCCCTAAAAGTGTATAAAAGCGTTTACAAAATTATTTTTACAAACATAACAAAATATTAATAGAAAAATATTTGTGAGGTAAGGGCACTCACTTGTTACATCACATGATTAGTTGAAGCCGAGCGGCTCTTGTTAGTCTATATATAAAATTGACAAAACAGCAATTATCCCAAGCCATGGCTTTAGACAGTAGCCATAATACATCTACTGTATACATTTTTACTTCCCACTCCTTTTGAAGAAGATATTTTTAGAAATATCGAAACCTAGGGCAAGGGCTAATAAACCTTTACTTTGCAACTGGTTTGCTGATTTTCTCAGCCCCTTCAGATTTATACAGTTGCTGTTTCGTAGTCATGTTTAAGACTTTTATTTACTTCAGTTACTATAATTTCTCTTCTTATGTTAAAAAAATTTTACTTTGTACAATCGTATCTGCTTCACGTAACTGCTTAATATCACTGTTCGTAATTCGGCATCTATTAACGACAAGGTTTGTTTGTAAGGCCATATCTCTGGAATATGTTGGTAAAGTTTATTGTCCACTTTATTTTCTTCTACGACCAACTGTAGATCTTCTAGTTTAAAGTCTTTATCCAGCACAATTTCACTGCACATCATACTTACGGTTGTACCTGATGGCGCTGTAACAGCCGTACACCAGTTTGTCAAATAAATAATAAATATTTTAGAATATTACACCGATGTTGCGTGAGTTTTGATTCATAATGTATGAAATATTCTACCGAGATCTGAGGAACAGTTAATCAATGCACTTATACAGCAATGACTACTTCTGATATGTCATTTCCTAATCTCATGCAATCAGGATAACCTAATTTAATTCGACAACAGTCATTTACTTTTGTTTTAGTTTCGTGTATGTTCAACGTATTACCTCTTTTCACTACACAATCTGTTCCTTTCAACTGATTTTCGAAATCGTGAACGTTAATTTCCGTTCAAAATATATCTTTCGTGGCATTTACTGCTTTCTCAGTGTTCACACTGAAATACGTGGGGAAAGGCTACAACCCTGTGTTACTCCTTTCTCTGTTACTGTAATCTTTTCATGGACTTCGACGCTTCCTCCTCTAGCCTGGCTCCTATACAAGTTGTAGACAACTTCTCGTTTTCTGTATTTTGTTCCTGTTCTTTTCAGAATTTCGAAGAGTAAAAACCATTTTCAAAAGCTTTCTCTAAATCTATACATGCTACATCGCAGGTTTGCCTTTCTTCAGTCCATCTTGTAAGATAACATGTATGATCAATATGATTTGGAGCGTTCCTACATTTCACTGGAACTCCAACTGATCGTACCCGAGGTCGGCTTCCATTCTTTCCATTCTTCTGTAACTAATTGATGTTATCACTGATCCGTGGGAAAACGCCTTATCTTCTGTAATCTGAAAGTGTAAATTGTCCCCAAAATGGCTTTCAAATTTTCTTGTTGTTGTTGTTGTTGTTGTCTTCAGTCCTGAGACTGGTTTGATGCAGCTCTCCATGCTACTCTGTCCTGTGCAAGCTTCTTCATCTCCCAGTACCTACTGCAACCTACATCCTTCTGAATATGCTTAGTGTATTCATCTCTTGGACTCCCTCTACGATTATTACCCTCCACGCTGCCCTCCAGTGCTAAATTTGTGATCCCTTGATGCCTCAGGACATGTCCTACCAACCGATACCTTCTTCTAGTCAAGTTGTGCCATAAACTTCTCTTCTCCCCAATCCTATTCAATACCTCCTCATTAGTTACGTGATCTATCCACCTTATCTTCAGCATTCGTCTGTAGCACCACATTTTGAAAGTTTCTATTCTCTTCTTGTCCAAACTAGTTATCGTCCATGTTTCACTTCCATAAATGGCTACACTCCATACAAATACTTTCAGAAACGACTTCCTGATACATAAATCTATATTCTATGTTAACTATTTTCTCCTCTTCAGAAACGCTTTCCTTGCCATTGCCAGTCTACATTTTATATCCTCTCTACTTCGACCATCATCAGTTATTTTACTTCCTAAATAGCAAAACTCCTTTACTACTTTAAGTGTCTCATTTCCTAATCTAATTCCCTCAGCATCAACCGATTTAATTTGACTACAATCCATTATCCTTGTTTTGCTTTTGTTGATGTTCATCTTATATCCTCCTTTCAAGACACTGTCCATTCCGTTCAACTGCTCTTCCAAGTCCTTTGCCGTCTCTGACAGAATTACAATGTCATCGGCGAACCTCAAAGTTTTTACTTCGTCTCCATGAATTTTAATACCTACTCCGAATTTTTCTTTTGTTTCCTTTACTGCTTGCTCAATATACAGATTGAATAACATCGGGGAGAGGCTACAACCCTGTCTCACTCCTTTCCCAACCACTGCTTCCCTTTCATGCCCCTCGACTCTTATGACTGCCATCTGGTTTCTGTACAAATTGTAAATAGCCTTTCGCTCCCTGTATTTTACCCCTGCCACCTTTAGAATTTGAAAAAGAGTATTCCAGTCAACATTGTTAAAAGCTTTCTACAAGTCTGCAAATGCTAGAAACGTAGGTTTGCCTTTTCTTAATCTTTCTTCTAAGATAAGTCGTAAGGTCAGTATTGCCTCACGTGTTCCAACATTTCTACGGAATCCAAACTGATCTTCCCCGAGGTCGGCTTCTACTAGTTTTTCCATTCGTCTGTAAAGAACTCGCGTTAGTATTTTGCAGCTGTGACTTATTAAACTGATAGTTCGGTAATTTTCACATCTGTCAACACCTGTTTTCTTTGGGATTGGAATTATTATATTCTTCTTGAAGTCTGAGGGTATTTCGCCTGTCTCATACATCTTGCTCACCAGATGGTAGAGTTTTGTCATGAGTGGCTCTCCCAAGGCCGTCAGTAGTTGTAATGGAATGTTGGCTACTCCTGGGGCCTTGTTTCGACTCATGTCTTTCGGTGCTCTGTCAAACTCTTCACGCAGTATCTTATCTCCCATTTCGTCTTCATCTACATCCTCTTCCATTTCCATAATATTGTCCTCAAGTACGTCGCCCTTGTATAAACCCTCTATATACTCCTTCCACCTTTCTGCCTTCCCTTCTTTGCTTAGAATTGGGTTGCCATCTGAGCTCTTGATATTCATACAAGTGGTTCTCTTCACTCCAAAGGTCTCTTTATTTTTCCTGTAGGCAGTATCTATCTTACCCCTAGTGAGATAAGCTACATCCTTACATTCGTCCTGTAGCCATCCCTGCTTAGCCGTTTTGCACTTCCTGTCGATCTCTTTTTTGAGACGTTTGTATTCCCTTTTGCCTGCTTCATTTACTGCATTTTTATATTTTCTCCTTTCATCAATTAAATTCAAGGATTTCTACTAGCCCTCGTCTTTTTACCTACTTGATCCTCTGCTGCCTTCAGTACTTCATCCCTCAGAGCTACCCATTCTTCTTCTACGGTATTTCTTTCCCCCATTCCTGTCAATTGTTCCCTTATTCTCTCCCTGAAACTCTGTACAACCTCTGGTTCTTTCAGCTTATCCAGATCCCATGACCTCAAATTCCCACCTTTTTGCAGTTTCTTCAGTTTTAATCTACAGGTCATAACCAATAGATTGTTGTCAGAGTCCACATCTGCCCCTGGAAATGTCCTACAGTTTTAAACGTGATTCCTAAATCTCTGTCTTACCATTATATAATCTATCTGATACCTTTCAGTATGTCCAGGATTCTTCCATGTATACAACCTTCTTTTATGACTTTTGAACCAAGTGTTAGCTATGATTAATTTATGCTCTGTGCAAAATTCTACCGGAAGGCTTCCTCCTTTATTTCTTAGCCCCAATCCATATTCACCCACTATGTTTCCTTCTCTCCCTTTTCCTGCTGACGAATTCCAGTCACCCATGACTATTAAATTTTCCTCTCTCTTCACTACCTGAATAATTTCTTTTATCTCATCATACAATTCATCAATTTCTTCATCATCTGCAGAGCTAGTTGGCATATAAACTTGTACTACTGTAGTAGGCATGGGCTTTGTGTCTATCTTGGCCACAATAATGTGTTCACTATGCTGTTTGTAGTAGCTTACCCGCACTCCTATTTTTTTATTTATTAAACCTACTCCTGCATTACCCCTATTTGATTTTGTGTTCATAGCCCTGTATTCACCTGACCAAAAGTCTTGTTCCTCCTGCCACCGAACTTCACTAATTCGCACTATATCTAACTTTAACCTGTCCATTTCCCTTTTTAAATTTTCTAACCTATCTGCCCGATTAAGGGATCTGACATTCCACGCCCCGATCCGTAGAACGCCAGTTTCTTTCCCCTGGTAACGACGTGCTCCTGAGTAGTCCCCACCCGGAGATCCTAATGGGGGACTATTTTACCTCCGGAATATTGTACGCAAGAGGACGCCATCATCATTTAATCATACAGTAAAGCTGCATGTCCTCGGGAAAAATTACGGCTGTTGTTTCCCCTTGCTTTCAGCCGTTCGCAGTACCATCACAGCAAGGCCGTTTTGGTTAATGTTGCAAGGCCAGATCAGTCAATCATCCAGACTGTTGCCCCTGCAACTACTAAAAAGGCTGCTGCCCCTCATCTGGAACCACACGTTTGTCTGGCCTCTCAACAGATACCCCTCCGTTGTGGTTGCACCTATGGTACGGCCATCTGTATCGCTGAGGCACGCAAGCCTCCCCACCAACGGCAAGATCCATGGTTCTTAACACGGCGAAATTTCTAAGATCGGTCATGAAATATTTAAAATCACGACTAAAACTACCTTTGCGATCAAGAATGCCAGGAAGTTTCAACCTGTGCAATGATCGTGACGGTACACGAAAAAAAAAGATATGTGGTTAACAGAGAAGCATATTATCTACCCACCATCCGCTAAAAGACTAGGAAGGGGTTAAAATTATTTCGGTTAGTCGAATACCTTCTCACACATGGTTCTCTAGCTCATGTAGTCACGCTGTATGTGTCTGTTTTGGAAGCAGAGTGTTCCACAAAGGATCTAGTTTTCTCCGCTCACACTATAGCAGTTTTATATTCTCATTGCCTTTCAATTCAGTTCCCGTTTTATGGAGGGGGTAAGTTTTTGAGTCATTAGTTGCACATTCAAAGAAGACCACGTTTTATATTGACTGAAAAGTACTACCGAAATAAGTGTTACCTTATAAACTTCGTCCAGTTCTTAAAACGTGTTGCCTTGAGAGTTGAAAGCCGTCCCTCCACGCAGGGATAATTTCGTTTGGCAGGGTAGAACGCAGGGCTCTGGTGCACGCAGAGTCGACGCAGCCGCCATCGCGACAGGGGAGTCCCCGACGTGCCCCACCGGGACGAGACGGGACGGGACGGCATCTGCTGGCCGCTGAATAAATTCCGCTCTCTCTGTGCGCCCCTTACGAAGATGTAGTTAAAATTTATTCACGCTCTCAGCTTTTTACAACACCGTTTGTATTCATGGACGTGTCTCCGAGGCCCAGAGAAATGTTTCACCGCAAATTCAAGTGGCGCTGCGATGCGGCAGAATTTGGAAACAGCGCTTCGCCATTATTCGGTCTCTCGCGTATAAATTTACATTTGCTTTTAAACAGCTCTGTAGCATATTGTGCTCATATATTACGGTCGCGATTTTTCTTGCTGGTTGCGGAGTACCGCAAACAGGAGCAACGAAGTTTCAGTTCTGATTGCTAAGGGGATCTGCGGTTGCAAGTGGAGTCGTGATTTAGTCACGAAGACACTGAAAGGTGACAAGGAACTGGGTATTAAAAGGACTGTGCATTAAGCTTCTCTTTTATCTTACTGCATAAGATTATCCTTTACAGTACGCTTTGTAATTGCGCCGTATGCCATAGGACCAAAAGAAATTTATGTATTATAGGCACTGTGTACAATATTGAACTCATTAAGCCTCGCCATGGTTTCCACCATTTAGATTTTATATTTCAGCAATCAGATGCTGTGTCTCCAAATAAATATTGTTATTTTTCTGGAGACTTTTGATTGACGATTTTCAACACGAACGACATATTAATTGATCGTACATCCAGCCCGGAGATGTAGTGAAATGATCCTTTGTGTTAAGTTTCTGGATTGTGAGTGGTGATGAAAGTGAACTGTGCAGTATCAGTAAAGGCAAAGTCAGTTTCTGGTTGTTCCCATCCCTCTCCAAAATTCAATGAAAGTGAACAGAGGAATAGTTAAACCGATGCACTGATGGTGTTTATAGCGGACGGCCAAAAGAACAAAACGTTTTGACTACGAAATTTATTCATTTAAGAAAGAACTTTTGTAACCATCGTTTTAGACTGACAGTCACTAACAAGATCAACGCTCATCTTAACATACTTCATCCAAACAAATAGCCAGCATTGTTGACTACATCATTTTCACACCCAGTGATGAACTGATTGTGATCAGGTATTAGGGCAATATACCATATGTACAAGAACCAAGAGGGAGCAGTAAGACTGAAAGATCAAGAACGAAGTGCCCGGATTAAATAGGGTGTAAGTCAAGGATGTAGACTTTCACTCCTACTGTTCAATCTATACATCGAAAAAGAATGACGGAAATAAAAAAAAAAGATTCAAGAGTTGCGTTAAAAATAAACGTGAAAGAATATCAAAGATACCATACGCTGATGACGTTGCTATCCTCAGTGAAAACAAAGAACAATTACAAGAATTGTCGAATGGCATGAAGAGTCTAGTTAGTGTGGAATCTGGAATGAGAGTAAATCGGAGAAAGGCGAACGTAATGAGAAGTGGCAGAAGGGAGAACAACGAGAAACTTAGAAACGTGGGTGACGAAGTTAAGAAATTTTGCTGCCTAGTCAGCAAACTAACCAGTCACGGATGGAGCAAAGACGATACAAAAAAAGAGACTAGCGCTGGAGAAAATGGAATTCCTGGCCAATATTGGTGGTAGTATCAAACAAAGGCCTTAATTTGAGGAAGAAATTCATGAGAAGTAGTTTAGGGCACAGTATTGTACGGTAGTGAAACATGAAACTGTGGGAAAACCGGAGCAGAAGAAAATCGAAGCATTTGTAATGTGTTGCTACAGAAGTATATTGAAAATTACGTGGACTGATAACGTAAGGAATGAGGGCTTCACCCCAGAATCGGCGAGGAAAGGATTATATGGAAAACACTTTCAATAAGAAGTGGCAGTATGATTGGGCGTTAAGTCATCAGGGAATAACTTCCATGGTGAAGAGGGAACTGTAGGGGGTAAAAACTGTAGAGGAAGACAGAGAGTGGAACATGTTCAGCAAATAATTGAGGACGTAAGTTGCAGTTGCTACTTGAGGGAGAAAGGGTTTGCACAGGAAAGGAATTCTTGGTGGGCTGCATCAAACCAGTGAGAAGACTGATGACTAGAAAAGAAAAGGAGTGGTTCCCTATAAAGACGTACGCCCGTGTTTCACTAGGTCCTTTCAACTACCACTGAATACACAGCTAAAAGTGAGTTAGAGCAGTGGTTAAGGCGATCCACCAACATTTAGGATAGCAAGGGACGAACTTCTCCACAGCCTTCAGATTTACGTTAGTTGTGGTTTCAATATATCGACCGAAGCGAATGCAAAATTTATTCTCTTTTACAAGTAATGGCCAATGTGCATTCATCCTGATCCAAAAGGACCGTCGGGACCGTCTCTAAGGACCTCGTCGTCTACGAAATGTTGTCTCGTGATTGTCTCTCTTTCTGTCTTGGTTGACGTTACCCGTCAGGTTCTGTCAAATGTTCAAATGTCTGTGAATTTCTAAGGGACCAAACTGCAGAGCTCATCGGTCCCTAGACTTACACACTACGTGAACTAACTTAAACTAACGTATGCTAATAACAACACACACACCCATGCCCGATGGAGGACTCGGACCTCCGACGGCAGTGGCCGTGCAGTCCGTGACATGGCGTCTCTAACCTGCCGGCCAATCCGCGTGGCTGCGTCAGCTTCCATAGTTCTCTGAAATAGTAATTACAGGATTCGCGAGGTTAGAAGATCCTAGACATGCCGCAGGACTGAGCATTGAGCAAAGGATTTCATTATTTGTTTTGAAATCTACTAACCGTCCAATATGGTATGATAATGAAAGATGGAATATAATTGTTAAGAGCAGATAAAATGAGATTACTTACAAACTTAACATCAGAAGGGGATATCTGGTGGTACATAATGTTAAGAACTTTTGTTGCCTTAAAAGTAAAGTAATGTTTAACAGACGAAAGAAGGAGGACATTCAAGGAGGTTTAGCACAAGCAAAGATAACATTCCTCGATAAAAAAAACACTTTTAGAATCAAACATTGATCACGATTTGAGAAGAAAATTTCTGTTCGTCAGTACGTCTGGGGCACAGCGTTATACAGAGATGATCATGATTTGACAGAACACTGTAACGGAAGAGAAGAGGACTAATTGAGATCGAGTATTACAAAATGATACCGAAAAGTACGTAAATTGATGGCACTGTTAACATACCACTCTAAACAGTAACTACCGCAAAATACGAAATGCTTCCATATAGAGAGTCCTAAAGTAGAATGACCACGTAAGAGAAATAATAAGAACAACAAATTCATGCTGAGATTCACAGGAAGAATTTTAAAGAACCGTAATTAATTCAGAAAAGACGTGGCTTACAAAACGCTTTTCCGACCGATTCCCGAGTATTGCTCATCAGTGTGGGACCCTTACCGTACTGAATTAATAGAAGAGATAGGGAAGATCTAACGAATAGCGACGCGTTTCGTAATAGGATCGAATAGTCGGCGTGACAACATTACGGAGATACTCAATGAACTGCAGTGACAGGTGCTGAAATATCCAGAGCGCACATTCCTGGAAGTCTCAAGAAACATGTTATTTCCTTCCACATACGCCCCGTGAAACAATCACAGCAATAAATTTCAACAAATTAGAGGTAATGTAGAGACGATTTTCCCACATGCCATTCGCGAATGGAGCGGGGGAGGGGGAACAGATATTAGTAACACAAGAACCCTCTGGCACACACCACATGCTGACCTGAGGAGTTTTGATGTAGATGCAGACGTGAGTGAGGAGGTTCTACACAGAGTGGGTGAGCAGATGGGTATGCAGAAAGCGCTAACTAAAAGAAAAGACAAAATGATAGGATCTGTAGCAAGACAGCAGGGAATATCATCCAGTGTCCTAGATGAAGTCATGGGGGTGTCAGAAATTGGAATATAAACTGAAAATAATTATGGACTTGGAATGTAAATGTTACTGTAAAGGAAAACGAGAGGAAAGTGTGGTCGGCAATGTCAGACGACTGATGACCTGAAAACTAAACTGAATTACGTCCGAACAGGTCTTGGAAGGCCCAACGGTACCGACCGGCCGCCGTATCACCCTCAGCCTAGAGGCGTCACTGGATACGGATATGGAGGGGCATGTTGTCAGCACACCGCTCTCCCGATGACCTGAAAGAAGAGCAGATAAAGCATCCGTCATAGAAGTGTTGTGTTACAATCACAGGGGCTGCAGTATGTGAGAACGACCGAGAGGTATGGTTTGGAAGAGAGGGATGACTCACGCTGAAGGTGAAAGACAGCCAAGTATGTGATTGACTTTATTACATCAAGGTAGACAGCGGGCATTTCGTTAAACTCGGTGCACGTCAATGCGGAAATCCGCAGCGTCGGCGTAAGGTCGCCCTGCCTTGCAGACGTAGCGCTCCTATTGATGCCACGGCTTGGTGGCCACCGCGTGCGTCAGCTACGCTCCGTGGCCCGGAACACGGCTGACTGCTCCCTCAAGCACGACAAGTGTCGACCTCTCATGCAGAGCGCCGAAGGCAAACAGCCGACCGCCGTAGTTGTGGTGAGACTTAGCAGCTTTAGCCGTCCTCCAGGCCAGCTCGTTCGGAGCAAGCAGACAGCTCTGCAACAGGGAGGCTGCGAGTTCGCGCCCCGGTCGCTCCCCTGCGGAAGACAGCTTGCAGTTGCCGGACGATGCCACCAAGAGAGCGAAGGCTAGCACCCTCTCACTCCAAGCGCCCGTGCAGCTCCAAGGTGTGACGCGCCGAGCCACGGCAATGACGGGTCCGTGCAGCGGAAGTCTGAGGTAGCTTCAGCGGGCGGGTTGGCCACCGATATCCATCACCAAAGGGTCGTCGTGTTCGGCCTGCAACTTAACAGTCGTCATTCTCTCCGATTCTAGATGCAGACGGAATGGCGACACGAGTGCCTGCTTTGAGCCTCCGGGCCTGCTTATTTAAAGTCTTTTCCCTACGCCTCCGAAGTATTTCCTCTGGAGGAGACAAGTAGAGTGATCTTTGATAATTACAATGTCACCTTTCCTCATACGGCTTCGGCTCCCACAAACAGGTCTCAAGGCGCTGTTGCAACTGTAACAAATGGGTTCTTCACAGCACGTCGGTGCCCTCTGCTGCCTTGATTACTTCACGCTTGTACACTGTGTGATCAAAAGTATCCGGACACCTAGCTGAAAATGACTTACAATTTCGTGGCTCCATCCATCGGTAATGCTGGAATTCAGTATGGTGTTGGGCCACCCTTAGCCTTGATGACAGCTTCCACTCTCGCAGGCATACATTCAATCAGGTGTTGGAGGGTTTCTTGAGGAATGGCAGCGCACTGTTCACGGAGTGCTGCACTGAGGAGAAGTATTATTGTTGGTCGCTGAGGCCTGGCTCAACGTCGGCGTTCCAAAACATCCCAAAGGTGGTCTATAGGTTTCAAGTCAGGACTCTGTGCAGGCCAGTCCATTACAGGGATGTTATTGTCGCGTAACCACTCCGCCACAGGCCATGCATTATGAACAGATGCTCGATCATGTTGACATATCCAGTCGCCATCTCCGAATTGTTCTTCAGCAGTGGGAAGCAAGAAGGTGCTTTAAACATCAATGTAGGCCTGTGCTGTGGTAGTCCCACGCAAAACAACAAGGGGTACAAGCCCACTCCATGAAAGTCACAACCACACCATAACATCACCACCTCCGAATTTTACTGTTGGCACTACACACGATGGAAAATGACATTTACCGCGCATTCGCAATACGCACACCCTGCCATCGGATCGCCACATTGTGTATCGTGGTTCGTCACTGCACACAACGTTTTTCCACGGTTCAATCATCCAGTGATTACGCTCCTTACACCAATCGATGCGCCGTTTGGAATTTACCGGCGTGATGTGTGACTTATGAGCAGTCGTTCGCCCATGAAATCCAAGTTTTTTCACCTCCCTCCTAACTAACATAGTACTTAATGCAGTCTGGAATTCCTGTATGATGACCTGGATAGATATCCGCCACTTACACATTACGACTCTCTTCAATTGTCGGCTGTCTTTGTCAGTCAACAGGCGAGGTCAGTTTGTACGCTTTTGTGCTGTATCTGTCCCTTCACGTTTACACTTCACTATCATATCGGAAACAGTGGACCTAGAAATGTTTAGCAGTGTGACGTAAGACACAAGTGACACCCAATCACCTGACTACGAAGTCCGTGAGTTTCGCGTAGCGGGCCATTCTGCCCTCTCACGATGTCTAATGACTACTGAGGCCTCTGTTATGGAGTACGTGGCGGTAGGTGGCAGCGCAATGCGCCTAATATGAAAAATGTATGTTTTTGGGGGTGTCCGGATAGTTTTGATCACATCGTGTGCGTACTGCCTGCCGGGCCGTGTCTTCTACCTTGCGAGCGGAGACATAAATCTGCCTCGCAGAATCGTTTCATAATATTAACATCAACCGCGCCTGCCATTCGATGTTCCTATCAGTTCCGCAAATACTGCCTTCCAGCCATAGCTACGCGAAATTTACAAAACTTCCCCAAATCTAGAGCTGTACTAATTCGTGGCGCAGTAATATGTTATCGAAGGTAGATCATCGATCCGAGACCGGTGGTCATAATTTCTTGTTTGACAAAGGAGCAGATTAAATATGAGCTGGCCATCCACGGACAAAATCATTAAGGCCGCGTGACTGTGTTGGCGCAGCGTCTGCGCTGCGCGCTGGATCGTACGCTTGTTATCAACGCGGACGCTGTGGGAATGTGGCCCTTGGTCTATTTGCGGTGGCCTCGTGGACTGTTTGCGCGCCAACCTCCAGTTATTGCCGGGCAGAGTGCCCACACGAGAGCAAGTATTTAGTGTTCAAGTGTATATTCCATATAAAGTAACTCTGATTCCTTGAAATGAATTTTAGCAAACTCAAAGTGAAAGCAGTACACGTGGAGTTTGGAGATGTCCAATGTACACATACCCAAATAGAGAGGTTTCGTACACTCTACTAAAACCTTCGACTCGTCTACAGCAACAAAGTTCCCATTGAAAATAGTGACCCACTTAAAATGTGGTCTGGCCCTGCACTTTCTCACATCTCAATGCCCATCCCATACGCTCGTATTCAACATTTCACGATCATTTCTTACATTCTCCATTGTTTTACCGAAAATGAATTTATTAATTAATCCATAACTTTTTTCGAAATCATTAGTCACTTCCGCCCTCTTTTCGGCTTCAGCTAGGGGTACTAGCTAAGAGTGTTACTGAGTGATAATGCGCCCGCCTTTGTGTTTAAAGCATTTAAAAGGTTCAGATTTGATAGTGGGATATCTCTCGTAACCACCACCCACTTTTACTCTCGGTCAACTATTGCCAAGCGGTGAACCGAAGTTTGAAGCTGGCGCTTACCATCTTTCATTCACAGTTACAGATCAAGTGGTATCAATCAATCAGTTGGTTGAATTTTTCATCCAACTCCTGCCATGTTGATGTTTACTTACACAGTAAATACTCACATAATTTGTGGGGGAACCATGATTTGCTCCCGGTGGACAGTAATACTGAGACCATAACGAAAACTTGAGGGCCGCAAAGAAGAATATTCAACTGGCGCATCGAAGGCAGGTCGCTCGCTATAACCAGAGGAGGCATCCGGTATCGTTACCGGTGGGTGGCACTGCATTTTTGAAAAATTTCTCTGCACAAAGCAAAGGTGTTCAGTAGGTCACCGCTAACATGCTTCCAACGTTCTTGGGCCTTTATAAAGTCGTTAGGTCTATCTCCCGCTACGGTCGCAGGTTCGAATCCTGCCTCGGGCATGGATGTGTGTGATGTCCTTAGGTCAGTTAGGGCTAAGTATTTCTAAGTTCTAACGGACTGCCTTCGATGCGCCAGCTGAATATTCTTCTTTGCGGCACTCAGTTAAGTCCCATAGTGCTCAAAGCCATTTGAACCATTTTGAACCAAGGTTTATCTCCTCTGTCAATTTCCTGATCCAGAAATAATCTTTGCAAAAACTTATTAGGACCCATATACGAGGGCTATTCAAAAAGTAAGGTGACTTTTGAAACAGTGCGGGCAACGTACATTCGATTATAGATTTTTTTGTTATGTTGGTATACATGTCCCGAACATGTTCACGGTTTCAAGTGTTCAGCATATTTCGTTTAACAGATGGAAAGGTTGAATGTGTTTTAGTGTGCTGGGCGCTTTTTGATTATTATATAAAATGGAGCAAAGAATTTGGGTCAAATTTGGTGCGTAAAATGGAATTCAGTATTATAAAACACTTGAAATGTTCACAGTGCTATACGGTGAGTCTGCTCTAAGTGAAAAGAAACGTTTTCTAGTGGTACAAGCTCATTCAAGATGGCAGAGAATATGCCAATGACGAACCTCTCTCTGGACGCCCCGGCTCATCGATAACGTCGAAGATGTGAAGAAACCTGTTTCGGAAAATCGTTGAATAACCGTAAGAGAAGTTGCTGAGGATGTTGACATATCTTTCGGCTTGTGTCATGCAATTTTTTCCGATATTTTGGGCTGAGTCGTGTGTCAGCGAAGTTTATTCAAAAACTTATCAATTTTGATCAGAAGAACCGTCGCATGAGCATCGCTCAGGAGCTCTTGGATGACGTCAGTGATGATCCTAATTTGCTCAAAAGGGTCATAACTGGTGACAAAATATGGGTTTACGATTATGATGTCGAAACCAAATCCCAATCGTCCAATGGAACCATCCCGGAGAGCCAAGACCGCAAATAGCACGCCAGGTTCGATCAAATGTCAAAATATTCCTCGCGGTTTTTTCAAATTATCGTGGCGTAGTGCATCAGGATTTTTTGCCTCAAGGTCGTACGGTCAATAAGGAGTATTACCTTAACAAAGGGTGTGACGTTGCGCGCCGTTTGCGAGAAGCAATACGCAAAAAACGTCCGGGATTTTGGAAAAACAAATCATGGCTTTAGCATCACGGCAGTGCACCTGCTCATTCACTGTTGAGACTTTTTTGCCTGAAGCAACACGACAATTATGCTCTCCCGCCAGAGGTTCGAGTCCTCCCTCGTGCATGGGTGTGCGTGTTGTTCTTAGCGTAAGTGATTTAGTTTAAAGTAGTGTATAAGTCTAGGGACCGATGAAATCAGCAGTTTGGTCCCTTAGGAATTCCCACACATTTGAACATTTTTTGAACAATCATGCTTCAGCCACCATATTCAAGGGATTTTGCCCCATGTGACTTTTTCCTGTTCGCAAAACTGAAGAGACCTATGAAAGTACGAAGATTTTAAATGATTCATGTAATGAAAAGTGCATCGCTGGAAGTACTCAATGCTGTACAAAGTGCTCATGAGAAGTGCTTCGAGGATTGGAAGAATCGTAGGCACAAGTGTATTGTATCTGAGGGGGATTACTTTGCAGAGGACTACATAAGTATTTATGAATAAATAAATATTTTTTCGTAAAAGTATTAAGTCATCTTCCTCTTTGAACGCACCTCGTAAGCGAACTCAAAGTGGCCATGGGTAGCCAGGATGCTCGGGTAGAGTCGAGCAGAACCCTCACCACGCCCTCTCCTTTTAAAGCTAATGAGGGAGGAGGGGGAGGAGGGGGAGGAGGAGAATTGTCTTGTGGGATCGTTTTGATATCGACAGTTCCCGCTCGTTATTAGCCTCTCCAGAAGCTTCTTGAGCGGTTTGTGGTCTGCAAGAGGGAAGGTGTGTGGGCAGTAGGAAGTGTAGAGGTGACGGGCGATTGAGCGGTGCGTTTGAAAGCGCATGGGAGTAATCGCAATGACGCCGTGGATGATAGTATCCTAGGCCCGCTGCTAAAAGGTGCATTTTTGGTCACTGCGAGTCTGGTGGGATGGAGTGTCGGCTGCGGTCGTGAAGACTGCTCGTTGCAAAAGCTGTTTCTGTGCGATGCACGGAACACGACTTGTTGTCGGCATCTGAATTTGCTAACATCGTGTGTCCACTGCCGTGCCGGGTGGGATTCCTGTCTGCCAGGGTCAAGAGCCGGGTGCCGGGACATTTGGTGAACAGCGACCGTTAGTTTCTGATTCTTACCAAACTTGTCACAACTCCTACTTGATGTCAGTCCTTGGTCTGCAAGAAACTATGTCGAGCGTCCGATTACCTGTTGCATGATTATGTTGTGTTGCGCAGTAGTTATTCTAACACGCCGTCCTGGTTATCCATTGTGATACGTAAATATCTTCTTCCATGAATACTTAAAACAATCTTTACTCAAGGTTTTGCGAGTGTGTGTAACTGAAGTAGTGGTGTTCGAGCTGTTTGAGTAAGTTTGGCCGCACCTATAACTAAAATTTATTGTTTATTTTGGTATCAGGTGGTTCATGCGCAACGTTTCCTTTTCCAAGAGTATTTACAGTTTCTATTTGTCTTGTAAATGCAATTTGTTAAGTAGTGTTTTATATGTTACATGATAGCTTGATGCATCCGTTGTTTATACTATGGTTCCTGCAAATTGTTAATTAGTGTTTTATATGTTACAGTATAGTTCGATGCATATTTTATGAGTTCAGCTAAAGAGGCCTGGATACGACAAATGCCTTTGCTGGGAGCGCGTTTCTAGTAGCGATTGGCGTCCACAAGCGTACAAAGAGAAATTACTTGGCTCTGCAACTCCCACTTGTATCAGACATTGAATTAATTGTTATCAGGTTATTCCGCTATTTGGAACCAGTGGTCCGCCTTCCAATTGTCTGCAAACAGTGATGTAATAGTGAGTGGCTCATGTTAATATGTTTTTGAAACATACAGTTCAATATTACAGGCTAATGATCTGATTACATTTAAGTGTAGAAAGAGAAATTTCTTGACTCTGCAACTCCCACTTCTATCATACCCTGTTCTAAGCATATATGAAATTTTTTAACTTAATGTTGTTCCCAACAATTTTTTTTTAATTTCATTCAATCATTTCTGAAAATTGTGTAATATCTACCAACAGCTGTTTGGTTGGAAAGTAATTTAATTAATTCTGGGGGTAGATCGGATCATTTTCTGTGTTTTAATAAACTGTTCGGACTCTTAAACAGCTCAGCGGCTACGCCTCTGCATTGTGTTTCCGAACGAGCGTTCAACCGCGCTAAGGTGTTGTTTATACTTAAGATATGCGATAGGGCGCGCTGCAGTAAAGGTCTCACGACGCGACTGTTATCGGTGCTACACTCATGTTCCTACTGAGATAATACGATATGCTATACGACAGGCAATACTATCGCCATATAACAAGCAACAATACAGCACGAATCACGTTTCTGTGTCTTTCAGTTGCAGTCATGAAGTCCTCTGAAGAGGAAATTATTACCTTTTATCTATTTAAAGCCCAAAAAGCTGAAGGAGAGAAAAGTACACAGTGTACTCGTACAACACTATTAATATTAAGCACAGTTTCTCGTCCCTCAACACAAAAAAATTCACGTACTCTAAGGAGCGAGTTTATACAATTTCCAATTTTTGGAAAAACTTGTATCATCTACTCTGACAACGCAGGACACAAAGTTTCGGCTTGCCATTTCTCTTGCAAAGAAGTTACTCATTACAATAATGTATGTTGGCGGAAATCAGAGAATGACATTAAAATGTTATCTTTGCCAAACACTTAGTACTACTTTTTATCAAATGTAGTACTTTTATAAATAATACACTCCTGGAAATTGAAATAAGAACACCGTGAATTCATTGTCCCAGGAAGGGGAAACTTTATTGACACATTCCTGGGGTCAGATACATCACATGGTCACACTGACAGAACCACAGGCACATAGACACAGGCAACAGAGCATGCACAATGTCGGCACTAGTACAGTGTATATCCACCTTTCGCAGCAATGCAGGCTGCTATTCTCCCATGGAGACGATCGTAGAGATGCTGGATGTAGTCCTGTGGAACGGCTTGCCATGCCATTTCCACCTGGCGCCTCAGTTGGACCAGCGTTCGTGCTGGACGTGCAGACCGCGTGAGACGACGCTTCATCCACTCCCAAACAGGCTCAATGGGGGACAGATCCGGAGATCTTGCTGGCCAGGGTAGTTGACTTACACCTTCTAGAGCACGTTGAGTGGCAGGGGATACATGCGGACGTGCATTGTCCTGTTGAAACAGCAAGTTCCCTTGCCGGTCTAGGAATGGTTGAACGATGGGTTCGATGACGGTTTGGATGTATCGTGCACTATTCAGTGTCCCCTCGACGATCATCAGAGGTGTACGGCCAGTGTAGGAGATCGCTCCCCACACCATGATGCCGGGTGTTGACCCTGTGTGCCTCGGTCGTATGCAGTCCTGATTGTGGCGCTCACCTGCACGGCGCCAAACACGCATACGACCATCATTGATACCAAGGCAGAAGCGACTCTCATCGCTGAAGACGACACGTCTCCATTCGTCCCTCCATTCACGCCTGTCGCGACACCACTGGAGGTGGGCTGCACGACGTTGGGGCGTGAGCGGAAGACGGCCTAACGGTGTGCGGGACCGTAGCCCAGATTCATGGAGACGGTTGCGAATGGTCCTCGCCGATACCACACGAGCAACAGTGTCCCTAATTTGCTGGGAAGTGGCGGTGCGGTCCCCTACGGCACTGCGTAGGATCCTACGGTCTTGGCGTGCATCCGTGCGTCGCTGCGGTTCGGTCCCAGGTCGACGGGCACGTGCACCTTCCCGATGTACTGTGGAGACCTCACGCCCCACGTGTTGAGCAATTCGGCGGTACGTCCACCCGGGCTCCCGCATGCCCACTATACGCCCTCGCTCAAAGTCCGTCAAGTGCACATACGGTTCACGTCCACGCTGTCACGGCATGCTACCAATGTTAAAAGACTGCGATGGAGCTCCGTATGCCACGGCAAACTGGCTGATACTGACGGCGGCGGTGCACAAATGCTGCGCAGCTAGCGCCATTCGACGGCCAACACCGCGGTTCCTGGTGTGTCCGCTGTGCCGTGCGTGTGATCATTGCTTGTACAGCCTTCTCGCAGTGTCCGGAGCAAGCATGGTGGGTCTGACACACCGTTGTCAATGTGTTCTTTTTTCCATTTCCAGGAGTGTAGTTACAAATTAATAAACCTAGAATTTACTACAACTGTTCAGTTTCGCGGAGTGGTACATGATTCTACTTAAGATGTATTTAAAGGAAATGATACTGGATTTGAAGTCAGGCCAGTCACCATCGATGGTGTAGCAGCGGGTGACGAACTATGCATGTGGGTAGATAATGTGTGTGAAGAAATGCGACAAGCTCATTATGAGAAGAAAAATCTCACCGTGTCCTCCACAGCTTTGTCCGGCTGCTCATTGAGAACAAAAAGACTCAATTTAGCTGTTAGAGCTCTTTCATACGTGCCACGAAGTTTCCTGAAATCAGGGAGTTACTAAGAAAAACTTATTTAGCATCATTAGCTGGTGACTGCTGGTGCCTTTTCATTTAAGTAATTTTTTAATTTCCAGCTTCTGTTTATTTTGGCAACATATGAAGAAGAGTGACAAACTTCAGCTCTGTAGAGTATGCGGCAATAACATCGAGTGTGGCAAGTAACTGTAACCTCGTTTCAGACACATCTTCCGTATTTTCTTAAGAATGGAAAGAGGTATCGCTCCCCTTCCATCGTTAAAAACTATTTCGATATTTTAGCTGATTTAGTATGCCACAATCTATGACTTCAAACCCAACGAACGTAAACTGGCCAGCGACTATGTTCTTCACTGTAAACTTCTTAAAATGCCCGGTGTTTAACTTATTTACAAAGTGTCATAGTAATTGTGGATCATAACGAAAAGAAAACCAACTCATTAACGAAGTGAAATGTCGGGTTATAAGAAGAAAAAGAATCAGTTCCTTTGCGGAATAGTTTTCTCAAACCTGAACGAGAGTGACTGCATAACAGAGAACACGTGTGAACCACAAAACAGTGATTTTTAATTTTTAACGTGGAAAGTAAAAGTTTTTTCGGGTAGCTAACTACAGAGGTGGATGTAGCTTTGCTTAATTTACATAAAACAACTTTTTTCCAGCCGCATCGGATGACTTGAAATTTCCGTCACTGTGTAGCGTACGACACAAATTGTGTGGAGTAATGAGGAGTCCTTGTTGCACCAGGCGATACGACAGAGGTACGTGTTGGTGTCGTATAGCTGTTGTTCCAGTGTGAACCAGTTAAGTCTCACTCTGCTGCTGAAGGCTGCTTCCGTGTCGTATCGCGAGTGGCAGTGCGTGACACTTTTTCTTATTTTTATATCTTTTCCTCAGTCACTAGTCTTCTGAGTAGTTTGGTGCGATCCACCACGAATTCCTCTACTGTCCCAACATCTTAATCTCATAGTAGCACTTGCAGCTTAGTCCTCAATTATATACTCGGTGTATTCTAATCTTCCTCTACAGTTTTTACCCCCTACAGCTCCCTCTAGTACCAAGGAAGTTATTCTTTGATGTCTTAATAGATTTCCTACCATCGTGTCCCTTCGTCTTGTCAGTATTTTCCATATATGCCTTTCTTCTCCGATTCTCCAGAGAACCTCCTTACCTTATCAGTCCACCAAATTTTCAACATTCTCCTGTACGAGGTGCATTCAAGTCTTTTTCTCCTGGAAAGAGATAGAAACATGCGCATTGTTTTAAAATGAGGCCACGTTCATTGTCAATACGTCCCAGAGATGGCAGCACCGTACGTCAGATGGAATTTTACCGCCAGCGGCGAGAATGAGAACTGTTTTAAACACTTAAAATGGCGACGTTTTCCTTACTTGAACAGCGTGCAATCATTCGTTTTCTGAATTTGCGTGGTGTGAAATTCATCGACAGTTGAAGGAGACATGTGGTGATGGAGTTATGGATGTGTCGAAAGTGCATTCGTGGGTTCGACAGTATAATGAAGGCAGAACATCGTGTGACAACAAACCGAAACAACGTCGGGCTCGCTTAAGCCGGTCTGACGACATGATCGAGAAAGTGGAGAGAATTGTTTTGTGGGATTGCCGAATGACTGTTGAACATATTGCCTCCAGAGTTGGCATTTCTGTGGGTTCTATGCACACAATCCTGCATGATGACCTGAAAATGCGAAAAGAGTCATCCAGGTGGGTGCCACGAATGCTGACGGACGACCACATGGCTGCCCGTGTGGCCTGTTGCCAAGCAATGTTGACGCGCAATGACAGCATGGATGGGACTTTCTTTTCGTCGGTAGTGACAATGGATGAGACGTTGATGCCATTTTTCAATCCAGAAACAAAGCGCCAGTCAGCTCAATGGAAGCAACAGATTCACCGCCACCAAAAAAATTTAGGGTAACCGCCAGTGCTGAAAAAATGATGGTGTCCATGTTCTAGGACAGCGAGGGCGTAATCCTTACCGATTGCGTTCCAAAGGGCACTACGGTAACAGGTGCATCCTACGAAAATGTTTTGAAGAACAAATTCCTTATTGCACTGCAGCAAAAACGTACGGGAAGGGCTGCATGTGTGCTGTTTCACCAAGACAACACACCCGCACATCGAGCTAACGTTACGCAACAGTTTCTTCGTGATAACAACTTTGACGTGATTCCTCATGCTCCCTACTCACCTGACCTGGCTCCTAGTGACTTTTGGCTTTTTCCAACAATGAAAGACACTCTCCGTGGCCGCACATTCACCAGCCGGGCTGCTATTACCTCAGTGACTTTCCAGGGTCAAAACAGACTCCTAAAGAAGCCTTCGCCGTTGACATGGAATCATGACGTCAGATTTGTGAAAAATGTGTACGTCTGCAGGGCTGTTACGTCGAGAAGTAACGCCAGTTTCATCGATTTCGGGTGAGTAGTTAATTAGAAAAAAAAAAAAAAAAATTGGAGGCCTTAGAACTTGAATGCATCTCGTATCGCGACATCAAAAAGGCTTCGATTCTCTTTTGTTTCAGTTATCCCACAGTCCATGTTACGCTGCCATACAATGTTGTGCTCCAAGCGTACATTCTCAGAGATTTATTCCTCAAATTAAGTCCCATATTTGATACTAGTAGACTTCCAGTGGCGAGAAATGCCCTTTTTGCCACTGCTAGTTTATTTTTCATGCCCTTCTTGCTCCATCCGTCATGTGTTATATTGCTGCTTAGGTAGCAGAATTCCTTAACTTCATGTACTTCGTGATCATTAACCCTTACGTTTAGTTTCTCGCTGTTCTCATTATTCTTTTCTTTCTTCGATTTATTCTCAGTCCAAGTTCTGTACTCATTAGACTGCTCAGTCCTTTCAGCAGATTATGTAATTACCCTTCACTTTCACTGAGGACAGCAATGTCGTCGGCGGATCTTACCATTAATATGCTTCCACTTTGAATTTTAATTCCGCTCTTGAATGTTTCTTTTATTTCGATGATTTCTTCTTTGTGTCGTATTACACGTCATACACGTCGTATCTCCTCAGCGTGCACCGCGTCTGAGAGTAGTGAGTTGTCTCTTCTGAGACGAAACGTAGATAGAGCTCTCTATTAAACATGGCAATCAGCATGTGCTCCGTGAACAGTGTAAGTGAAAAACCCAACTTGCGCTTTTTCCAAATACCTTGAAAGCCATGGGTCAAGGTAATCAAATGAGTACAGTACTTCTCGACTTTCAAAAACAATTTTATTCAGTCACACACCACCGTCTATAAACGAAAGTGCGTCCAAAGCGAGTAAGAAACATTTGTGGCTGTTTGAGGATTTAGTGGTACGGAGGACGCAGAATGTTATCTTGGGTGGGGAATCGGTCATCAGAAACATAAGTAACATCAGACGGGTCCCAGGGCAGCGTCTTAGGCAACTTGCTGTTCATGTTGCGTATTAATGACCTGGCAGGCATTATGATACTCAAACTCACACGCCTTGCTTATGTTTAAGTCATACATAATGTAGCAGTATCTGAAATAAGAGGGATAAATATCCACCAAGACAAAAAGACTACATAGTCGTGCAGATATTGACAGCTTCCTTAAAAGTCCAGAAATGTAAAATTGTGCAACTTAGAAATAGCAAAAGAAGTGGCATCTTACAACTACAACATCAAGAAGTCCCAATTCGAACAGTCAACTCATACAAATACCAGGGTATAGCAATTTTTCGCATGTGAGATGGAATGGTTACTTGGGGTCAGTTACACGTGAAGCAGATGGCAGACGTCATTTGATCGGTAGGACACTGGGAAAATGTAACCAGTCCAAAAAGAAAACTGTGTACGAAACGCTTATAATTCCCATCTTAGAATCTCTTTACCTGTGATGGACCCAAACCAAATAATAAAGTAATACTGATAGGGAATAGTGAAATAATGAAAATTAAAGTAGCGTAAATAGTCGCGGTTTTTTTGCGGAATTTCTGAAAAAAAAACAGGATAGGCAGCCATCTGGAGTTAGCTATCAGCTATACCAAAGTTTCAAGAACAAGTGTTACTTGCGAAGAATCTAGGAATAGACTTCTGGCTCCATAAATCTAAATTAGAGTGCGCTAGTAAAGGATAGCGATGGCAAGAAACGTCAACATATGCGTCAATGGTAAATACCCTGTATCGTAGACTTCAGAGTTGTATGTAGAGTACATATGTATGACCTGCTATTGTACTCACATGCAACTACTACTGATAAAATTGAGACGAGAATCATTTTAACGGGATTATTTTGAGAATATGAAATGGGTTAAAATTTCGTACTCTATTCTGTCACATACAGATCAGCTTCACGTTCAATACAATAAAGATTATATTCGTTTGTTATTATTATGTAGTAAATACTTTGGTTACGTTGAGAGTCTCTTGTTATGAAGACAAAAGTCTATAAAGGGAAATCGTTTACAGAGGGTGCAGTCAGACGAACTGCTCTAAGAAACATTGAGACCTCCGGTTTGGGAAAGCAGGAAATATACTTAAAACACACAAAAGTAGTAAAGGAGAAAAGGAAGAAATGTTTAGCGCCAACCTCATGTTAGGGTGAGAAAACTGAAAACGTAATCTAACTAAAAGTAAAGTATAAGGCCTTAAAAAGACTGAATAGCAACTCAAGACACTATGCAGTAGCAGGTTTTTTTTTTTTTTTTTTGGGAAGAATGGAAATCGACGTTTTCCAGCTTCATTAATGCGTGATGAATGTCCTACGAAATGCAATAGTTTTCGTTGTTAAAAAAATTAATTGAAAAAATTTCTAAGTGTAACACATCGGCGACCCTTTAGTTGACTTAGACAAACCCAGGCAGGTGCAGAACTAGTCCGATACATGTGTTTCAAGTCGAGTAGTCCGTACCGCTACGAGCTGTAAGGAGGCGGGAATGAACTTATGGAAGGCTCTCCACTGCAACCCTTTATTTCACTATTGTTATGTTATTGAAATGAGTTGCTTCGTGGCAAGCCGATAATAAACAGTGGAGGTAAAAGGGTACACGGGTATATAAATGGCACTTAATAAAAACACATTTATCGCTTACGTGTCCACCACTAGGTCAATTTGTCTAAGGATGATAAGGAAGGACTATTACCTACGATTTGTAGTGCCCTATAACATGTAAATAGCCAATGATTTTGAAACTGCAGCAACATAAAGCGGACTAGAAATGCGTTTTATTGTATTTATTCGAAAGAAAGTCAGAGATTTCCAATTTCACACGCCAGGAAATTGAACTGCCGAGTAGTAGCACATATTTGTAAATAAATATTTTGCATTATCGAGCTACAGCAACTGCGGGCGTTACTGAAATAATTAGAATGGTGGTTGAGAACGGGCTAATTGGGAACTGGAACGTGCTGGTGGATTTGCTCACCAAAATAAAATTTAATTCAAAACATTTTTTTTTTCTGGAAGCTGTAACTGCTGTTAACAGCGTCCTGATTTACAGGCGAAGTTACTCACACTCATAATAAATTACACTGTTTTGTAAAGGCTATTTTGTTATGTGTGTATTTCGTAATAACAATATTTGAATGCCTTAATACATAAACCCAGTAAGAGAATCGATTTTAAGCTAAGGAGAAACGGTTGTTATATTACAGGGTATAGAACATCTGGTACGTGAGCTTTATTAATAGATATTTTTTGTGTATCCCTTCATTTGATAAACGATCTAGAGTCCTGCATTATCGAACAGAGCTCCTAAGAAGAATTTGGATCCATTGCGGATTTAAATTCTCCAGTCAGCAAACGGACCAAGCATGTAATTGTACCTATTGTCTCCTGCTTAAGACTGTCCACATCCTTGCAGAGTTTTCGTGCATAACTTTAAGAAATCTATTACATCACCGGTTTTAAACTCTAAAAAAAGGACTTTATGTTACCACCGTATGCAAAGCATTTTACGTATTCGACTTTTTTAATATTCGGCTTTTTTAACGGAATATTTATTGAAGGTGGAAGGAATGGAAATCGTTCCGCAGTAGGATACTGCTACAGAATCAAGACCACGTGTAACATGATGATGATGATGGTTATTAATATTAGCTGTTTCGTGAGAGGATGTGTTTTACATTAAAAGAGTTCCAATTCCCAAAACAGCTAGTTCTACCGGGTTGCTTTCCCGTCAACGATTTGTGCCACAAAAATTAAATTGCAAGCGCTTTACGTCGGTGCTGGCTCACTCCCAATGTGTGTGCGTGCTAACTGTGTGTGTGTGTGTGTGTGTGTGTGTGTGTGTGTGATGAGTTGATATGTCTGCTGCTGAGTGAGGCGCCCGACTCCTGCATGGAGAGTTAACTTCGCTCCTTGGCCTACAAAGTAGTGGTATATCTTACTTTCACAGTACTGGTTTTGCAGGAGGCCGACAGTCTTA
The DNA here is from genome assembly GCF_023897955.1 of Schistocerca gregaria. Taxonomy (NCBI): domain Eukaryota; kingdom Metazoa; phylum Arthropoda; class Insecta; order Orthoptera; family Acrididae; genus Schistocerca; species Schistocerca gregaria. The sequence goes on along the minus strand of NC_064921.1, from coordinate 370,196,439 downwards.
CTGTCTCTCTCTCTCTCTCTCTCTGTCTTCCTAGAATTCCCATAGACTATCGATCCTAACGTACATAGATGGGCCGACGTGTGGTTCTGACCGTGTTTGCATAGTGATATGCAAGCTGCAAAATAGGCTGCATTCTGGATGTGCCAGAGACATACGGTTCCTGACTTACCGAAAAGTCTAAAATACCGATTGTAGGGTTTTCGTAGACACGAGCTTCCACAGGTGTTTAATATACCACTAATCAGCTGTGGAGTAGGTTGGACTGTTGTATTTCTTGCTCCATGTACTGTCATCCGCTGAATTATAATATGTAAAGACTTACTTGAGACAAAGCTGTGTATTTATGTAAACTTATCATTAAACTTCAAAGAAATAAAACTCAGCGAAGGGTAGACATAAACACAAGCGAAAGGACAAGTTACGTTCAAAATCCGGAGAGCTAGGAACATAACCGACAGGCAACCAGTTTTTAAATTCACAACACTATTACGAATGCATTACATTAACCAAATGTCCGTAACTAAAAACATCGTTAAGCACAAGACTGTTCAATCGTATCTCACAAAACAGCACAATACGCCCCCAGGCCACATGTTATGCCGACAGCGGCCGCCTGCAGTAACAGTTTCGCACAGGTGACCTCTGAAACAAGAAAAGAGTATACATATAACAGATGAAGCGCAGTTTTTGTGAAGCCCATGCTATCAAGGAACGAGAATAAACAAAGAATTTGTCTATCTTCTAGCAGTTTTTCACTTACAGTCCTTTCTGAGGAAGAGATTTTAGATCTTTTAGAGCAATCTCTAAATGAAAACGAGAGTGAAAATGATTTTGGTTACGGTGGTAATTCATTTCAAAACAATTCGAGTGACAATGCCGAAGAAAATAGTGACAATGTGCATGTTTCTAATGATTCAGCAGATACCCTATTTTGGCGCTGTAACAACTGAGTCATTGATTCCAGAATGAGATTTTCACTCTGCAGCGGAGTGTGCGCTGATATGAAACTTCCTGGCAGATTAAAACTGTGTGCCCGACCGAGACTCGAACTCGGGACCTTTGCCTTTCGCGGGCAAGTGCTCTACCAACTGAGCTACCGAAGCACGACTCACGCCCCGTACTCACAGCTTTACTTCTGACAGAACCTCGTCTCCTACCTTCCAAACTTTACAGAAGCTCTCCTGCGAGACATGCAGAACTAGCACTCCTGAAAGAAAGGATATTGCGGAGACATGGTTAGGCCACAGCCTGGGGGATGTTTCCAGAATGTAGAGCACTTGCCCGCGAAAGGCAAAGGTCCCGAGTTCGAGTCTCGGTCGGGCACACAGTTTTAATCTGCCAGGAAGTTTCAACTGAGTCATTGATTTGTCCATACTTGATTTTTTCTGAGAGAATAGTTCTTCAGCTGCTAGCTAATATCAGACATGCTACAGGGCAATCAGGGTATCTTTTGTACATTGATCGTTTTTATACAAGTGTTGCATTATGTGATGAGCTGTTGAAACAGAACATGCATCTCACAGGAACGATTCAGGCCAATCGCAAAAACCTTCCAGCTGCAATCAAGAAAGGAGCCCTGCGTCTAAGGAAGCACGAAATAAAATGCCTCCGTAACAACAAAATTATGGTTCTGGCATGGCAAGATAAACGAAGAGTTCTCATGCTTTCTACAAAAGCCAAAAACTCAGTGTCACTTATAGAAAGAAGAAACAGAAAGGAAAGGGAAGAAATAAAGAAACCAAATGTGATTATTGATTATGCTTCAAAGATGGGTGGAGTTGATTGATCTGACCATTCTATTTCCAGTTATGGTTTTCTAATGAAAAGTCTCAAGTGGTGGCGAAAACTATACTTCTGGCTGTTGGAGGTAGGAATTGTAAATAGCTATTTACTATACAAGAAAAAGTGTGAGAAAAAACAACTTGACAATACCGTCTCACAAAGCATTCCGTAAAAGTGTTATAAGAGGATTAGTTGCCGAAGAAAGAACTCAAGGACAGAAACGAGGACGTCGTTCAACTTCTAATGAACGCTTGAATGGAAAGTTGCACATTATCGACAAGCTTCCTGGGAACTAGCATAAGGATTGTGCAGTGTGCTCAGACAGAAAAAAGAAAGGTGGCAGGCGTGAAACTGTGTATTGCTGCGAAACATGCTGACGAAACCCAGCACTCCACCCTGAAGAGTGTTTCAAAAAATACCACACAATGGAAAGTTTTGTACTGTAAAAGCTTACGTAAATATATGAGTGAAAGCACACATATCGTTTTAATGTATCCCCAATTGGTGGCCAGCGCCCACATTGTTACCACAAAGAGATCCGCGCAATTCTCTGCGGCCCACTGCCGCCCAGGCGGCGGGGATTTAAATAAGAGCGCGCGGAGCCGCCCTGTGTCTGCCTTGCGGAGTGCAAAGGATTAAAGAATATGTTGTGCACAACCAGAAGTTTTACACCTCTCCCAACCGAACCTTTGAATTAAAAATACACGGCATCTTCTAAACGGTGCCGCTATAACGAATCAGCTGTTAATTTTATTTTAAGGACACAAACGCTAGCGGAAACCGCCCAGTACTGCCGTAAATGAGCCAATGATTTCAACTTGGAGTAATTGACTGACAGGCTCTTTTTGAATAAATCAGGGCACCACTTAAAACTCTTTGCAAAATGTAAACCACTAGAAGATAATTTAAACAAACTTTAAAGAAAGTGTAATAGCAAAACTCTATTTTTAAATGCAGTCAGCACGTCAGCTAATAAACATAACATAAAACACAGGTTATTGCTGTAAAACTAATAAAACGCACTTCAGTAGCGAACCCCTCTGAAACAATCAAATAACAGGCAAGGAGCTAAGTTTATTTCATAAATTTGAAGACATTAACTCTTACAACCGCATAGTGAAGTCTGCCTTAATCCACCCTCATGCAGTGGCTTTCCACCAGACAGAATATCTTCCAGCGTGAAGCCAACTACATCTACATCTACATTTATACTCCCCAAGCCACCCAACGGTGTGTGGCGGAGGGCACTTTACGTGCCACTGCTATTACCTTCCCTTCCTGTTCCAGTCGCGTATGGTTCGCGGGAGGAACGAGTGCCGGAAAGCCTCCGACGTCCCTGTGACGAAACACGCCACTCTTCTTTGAATCTTCTCTATCTGCTCTGTCAACCCGATCTGGTACAGATCGCACACTGATGAGCAATACTCAAGTATAGGTCGAAAGTTTTGTAAGCCACCTCCTTTGTTGATGGACTACATTTTCTAAGCACTCTCCACATGAATCTCAACCTGGCACTCGCCTTACCAACAATTAATTTTATATGATCATTCCACTTCAAATCGTTCCGTGCGCATACTCCCAGATATTTTACAAAAGTAACTGTTGCCAGTGTTTGTTCCGCTATCATATAATCATACAATAAAGGATCCTTCTTTCTATGTATTCGCAGTACATTACATTTGTCTGTGTTAAGGGTCAGTTGCCACTCACTGCACCAAGCGCCTATCCGCTGTAGATCTTCCTGCATTTCACTGCAATTTTCTAATGCTGCAACTTCTCTGTATACTACAGCATCATCCGCGAAGAGCAGCATGGATCTTCCGACACTATCTACTAGGTCATTTATCTATCTACACTATCTACATTTAGCAATCCACCGAATAAACACCACCTGGTGCGGTTACAACGACCGACTCAGCTCATTGCAACATGGGGGTTACTTCCATATGGGATTGTGTATCCCAATACAAGCTTGGGTAAGACGGGTAAAGAACACTTCAAGCTGAGAATAGTAGAATTCCTCTGATATACTGTGCAGACATTACATTGCCAGCACAGCTGTCGTTTACACATTGTCCAGTCTCAGCTGCTGTCTGCCAGAATCATTAGGGTGCCCATCAATAATCGAGCGGAGCCCAGCAAACCACTCGAACTCTCAGCCCCGCCATTCTCTTGGCCATCGTGAAGTGCTCTTCCAGATAGCACGTGCGTCGAACAGTCATGCTTTGGGCACTCCACGCCGGCTACCCAGTGGCGCGCAGTACATCGCGTGATAGAAGTAAAACCATCTCTGTAAACGATGGCACACTGTCGCGAATATGTCGAGTTACGCAAGAGCTAAGTGGTTTTGAAGGTGTGGAACTGTTTTTTTTTTCACTTTTCTTTTCCCTAGGTATTTCCTGCTGTTTGAACACAATATACACTCCTGGAAATTGAAATAAGAACACCGTGAATTCATTGTCCCAGGAAGGGGAAACTTTATTGACACATTCCTTGGGTCAGATACATCACATGATCACACTGACAGAACCACAGGCACATAGACACAGGCAACAGAGCATGCACAATGTCGGCACTAGTACAGTGTATATCCACCTTTCGCAGCAATTTCAGGCTGCTATTCTCCCATGGAGACGATCGTAGAGATGCTGGATGTAGTCCTGTGGAACGGCTTGCCATGCCATTTCCACCTGGCGCCTCAGTTGGACCAGCGTTCGTGCTGGACGTGCAGACCGCGTGAGACGACGCTTCATCCAGTCCCAAACATGCTCAATGGGGAACAGATCCGGAGATCTTGCTGGCCAGGGTAGTTGACTTACACCTTCTAGAGCACGTTGGGTGGCACGGGATACATGCGGACGTGCATTGTCCTGTTGGAACAGCAGGTTCCCTTGCCGATCTAGGAATGGTAGAAGGATGGGTTCGATGACGGTTCGGATGTACTGTGCACTATTCAGTGTCCCCTCGACGATCACCAGAGGTGTACGGCCAGTGTAGGAGATCGCTCCCCACACCACGATGCCGGGTGTTGGCCCTGTGTGCCTCGGTCGTATGCAGTCCTGATTGTGGCGCTCACCTGTACGGCGCCAAACACGCATAGGACCATCATTGGCACCAAGGCAGAAGCGACTCTCATCGCTGAAGACGACACGTCTCCATTCGTCCCTCCATTCACGCCTGTCGCGACACCACTGGAGGCGGGCTGCACGATGTTGGGGCGTGAGCGGAAGATGGCCTAACGGTGTGCGGGACCGTAGGCCAGCTTCATGGAGACGGTTGCGAATGGTCCTCGCCGATACCCCAGGAGCAACAGTGTCCCTAATTTGCTGGGAAGTGGCGGTGCGGTCCCCTACGGCACCGCGTAGGATCCTATGGTCTTGGCGTGCATCCGTGCGTCGCTGCGGTCCGGTCCCAGGTGGACGGGCACGTGCACCTTCCGCCGACCACTGGCGACAACATCGATGTACTGTGGAGACCTCACGCCCCACGTGTTGAGCAATTCGGCGGTACGTCCACCCGGCCTCCCGCATTCCCACTATACGCCCTCGCTCAAAGTCCGTCAACTGCACATACGCTTCACGCCCACGCTGTCGCGGCATGCTACCAGTGTTAAAGACTGCGATGGAGCTCCGTATGCCACGGCAAACTGGCTGACACTGACGGCGGCGGTGCACAAATGCTGCGCAGCTAGCGCCATTCGACGGCCAACACCGCGGTTCCTGGTGTGTCCGCTGTGCCGTGCGTGTGATCATTGCTTGTACAGCCCTCTGGCAGTGTCCGGAGCAAGTATGGTGGGTCTGACACACCGGTGTCAATGTGTTCTTTTTTCCATTTCCAGGAGTGTACATTGCAAAGTCTTAAGAAGAACTCCCCACTCGTAAGACACACACTCTGCTGAATCCATCTCCACAGAATCAAACTTTGTAACACTTGTGTATAATACTTACGGTCGAGTCTGTGTTATCAATGGCTCCATACGTCATCTTGTTACAACAAAACTGCAATACAGTACCACACGTTATAGTGAGCGCATCCGATGGTAACTTCCGGTGAAAACACTTTGCTTTGGTAGTTCCATCAAATTTCGTAGGCGGGGCGTAATGGTCGCTTGGAGGTGACAGCTCGCTTATAGGAAGACGCCTAATGTTATCCATTACTAGATACATGGACCTGTTTTATTCTCTAGATATCGCTTCACTGTGTGCGATTCTAAAAGACTAACGGTGGTCATGTTTTTTAGTGCTTACGGACAACTCATCAACTCGAAAGCCGTCTATTTCATATACACCAGTACTGATTTCTTCGTTTCGAGGTTCCTCATTATCAGTTTTCCTTTTTTTCGTATACATAGCACATTGATCGTGCTTTTAAGGGTTTGCGATTCCAGTACACACTAGCTTCAGAACGCCGTTCACACCATACATAGATAAGTATTTTACATTATGCATAGTGGTTTCTCCAGTGGAAAGTGAGGTCAGGCTGGTGTGAAGCATCTGATTTCAACGTCATGTAGCCAAGAAGAACGTCAACAATTTTTTTTGCAGACTAATCACCACAGAAGGCTGTAATTTATTAGTTGTAAATTCTATAAACGCTTGTTATCTTTTATGTAAGTTGAAGATGGAGGGAGAGGGGGAAAGGAAAGAAAGGGGAGGAACCAATGATGTTGCATCGGAACTTCATAGGGAATCAGCGGCGACGAGTGAAAATGTATGCCGCAGTGTGATCGAACCCAGAGTCTCCTACTCACTAGGCATTTGTGTGAAGCACTGCACCGCCTGGACACAGTGTTGATCGTAAATGCGCCGCCTATATCTGCACGCTCCCTGGCCTATTCACATTCCCACCTAGCACCACGTATCTGCAGTACCTTTCCATGTCCTCCATTATCGCTAATTTTAGATTCCCACTGGAGGTCGGACGTAATTGTGCATCCAAACCGAAGGTTGTGGATTCATTGACCATTCAGGGGAATCAGTTGTATGAATGTGTGGTGTTTGTTCTTTCGGGCATGTCGGAAAGAACAGACACTTTGAATTCAGAAAAATGGTTCTTATGTTGTTAGGTTTGCAACATCTATACAGGTTCAGATGTGAGTGGAGCTTTATAAACAGGTGATTTTTTGGTGAGTCCTGTAATGCAATAAGGAGTCTCGAATCCACCATTTTCTACCAACTTATGGCTACTCACCACTGCTGTTCACAATGAAGTGTTATTATCTCAGTTTGTTTGAAACAGTCCGTATGACCTGCCTGACCGTTTGCAATAACTTCTTTCTTCCCCTACACGTAGATCATCAAACAAATGGGATCCTTTAAGATTTTTGGCAGGGTAGCGAATAAGAAAGCATAAAATATTCCCTTAAAAGACATTATTAGCTCTTGCACATACATTTACATACAGAAAGCAACTCTCTCTTCATTTTTAGTGGATGTATTTTTAATAACATCTAACTTAATTTTTAATTTGGAATAAAATCTACAGCGGAATCACCCAATTCTTTCTCCAGCCAGTAACTGAAAAGTGCGAAAAAGAAATATTCTCGAATACTAGTACATACCTCAATTTATTATCAAAATATCTGTATTGTGGTTAACAACTGTCTATATTCCGTTTTGCTGTTCTTCTAGACAAGAGCATCTGCTGATTTTAATTTTGCCTTTGTTTCTCCGTAAGACTACTGTTAAAACCCCCCACATCTTCCTAAGTGCACATTGGCAACTCTTCTGCTCCATTCTGGAATTTTTGCAAATGATTACCCATTAAATATTGTTATGCCATGGCTGTTCTCTTGTTACGTGAACAACATCCAGGCTGTCACGATTACATAGAATACAATCATTTTTTTAAAATAGATCCAGCTGGGAATGGAGGTTTATAAACAGATTTGTTATATGTCCTTTAACGTAGCAAACATGCTCCAATCCATTATTTTCACCTAGAACTTCAACGTATAGCCAGTTAGCATTGCTGTTTACTGTAAATGGTAATACCTTGTATTCTTCACTCATAGATTTCTATATGCACTGTCTTTAAAGTCACATGTAAACACTGCTTACACTTGTGCAATAGCTTCATCTCTTTTCTAATGCAGTTAATACTTATTTTAGCCATATACTCGTTTTTTTTTACGTCGATCTTTTCCATTTGCAGTTCTCTTTTTCGTGTGCATAACACATTAACTGCAGTTGAAGGGAAATTATCTAACGGGGAATGATTTATGTCTGTCGAATAAATCTACTTTTTTTCTTAATAAAGTACTTGTGGCATAAAATTGTCGGCACCAACCAGTCCAGCTTTGGCAGTATCTATAATTTATGGTATTGTGGAGAACAGTGTCCTAGACTGAGAGAAATACATTTGTCCTGCTTCGGTTTAACTCTTCTGTAGAACATCTACATCGTCTTGCTGGACCTCGTGTTAAGAATCTGGCGTAGTTTACATGTAGATAATTGAAACTCAAGGCAGACAGAACGTAAGTTATAAGCTTTTTTCTGTCTTGAGTGTCTGAAACGTCTACTTGTACACCTGAAAACTTTCGTGTATTCTGATTGCCCCGGGCCACAAACTGCGTAACTTTGTTAAACGCCGCACAACAGCTATTCTGTAAATTATTCGTTAACTGATGCCGAAAAAAAAAGCAGGTGGCACAGAGTAGAGTGGAGCAAATTGTAAAAACTGTTTGTTGATGTTTAGTTCTTCTTACGGACGTTCATGTGTCGTTAGACTACTTTGTGTAAGACATGTGTAACGTCGTCAGATTGTTTGGGGAAAACAAAATTAATTTGTTACAAATACCTGAGCACTAAGCAATTACGGACATTGACGTGACGTTACACTGGTGTATGTGTCACACATGAGAGACATTACACTGGTGTGGCGCTTACGTGTGTCACATGTGTGTCATCGTCAGATCGTTTGCGTGCTTTTGGGCAGTAATAAATTAATTTCTTACAATAAATATCCAAGCTAAAATGGAGAGCATATTGTTGGAAAGCAGTGGGAGTCCCATCATCCTCAAGCACGTATGGCAATGAAATTAAAACTACTTGGCTGAACCTCCATGCTGTTAGCTGACAGCATGATGAGGAGAAGGGGCATGGTCGTGCTCAGGGCGGGAGGGGGGGGGGAGGTATATGGCAGGTGGGTGCACAGAAGGTGCGGCGAGTGGGGTGGGGGCAGCTGTATGGATGTGGGGAATGACGTTGATGATAAGAAAGTGTTGATGCTGATGTCAGGATTCTCAGAAGGACAATGGTGTATATGCCCAGATACGATGATGGCAGAATTCTGGGAATGGCTCTGATGACAACAAAGTGCTGATGTCAGTGAAATGTAACAAGCACAACTGCCTGAGAAGCAGATGTGATGGTGTCATGACTTTGAAGATAACGAAGTGCTGATGCTGGTAAGAATGTGCTGATGGATAATGAGACTGTGCTCTTGGCCAGAAGCTGTAGTGACACACTAATTCTGAATAGTGCGATTTTCAGCCTACTCTCCACGAAAGTTAAATATCCTAGTTCCAGTCTCGGTGTGCTTGTAGCAAATCTTATTTTCGAGCGTATACTGTGCTGAAATGCAAAAAATCTGTTCTTTCAATGAAACAGTACAGTCTTCTGTCAGAGGAGTTCTTACGACGTTGTGTTAGTAAATGGGATAACTTTCAGTTTTATTTCTAAATTTAAATTTAAGCTAACGACAGGTCACAGCTTCGTATTGGTGGCAGTACGTATCTACAGCCAGACAACTAGTATGGCACAGCATATTTTGTTTGCGGGCCACTGCGTAGTGATACGAATAAATTACAGAAGACAGCGTTAAGTAAGTGAATGGCATCGCTTTCAAATAACTAATATTATGTAAGCAATGTATAGTAGAAAGATTGTCTGGAGGCATGGATATCATGTGTTGCATACTGAATGGCGTTTTCAGCGACATTTCATAGCAATGACGAGAGCCCTTCGTTATGTAAATAACATTTTTACAACCTATGGAAATGTTCTATGTGGGGTATGTATATGGGGGTATTGTGTGCGTGAGTGATTCATTACTTATCACAGAGTGGTTGAGGAAGCACAAATAAAATAAGAAATAAGAAAAAACAAGCATGATGAACATGTTCAGCTCGTTTTACAGCGGTTATCTTGTGCTTTGCAAAGAATGGTTTCCATCTCTAGACTTGATTAAGGAAGACAGGAAGTTAAAAGCTGAGTCATCTGCTGGGCTAATTGAAAAACTAAGAAAAGTTGGTGAACTAGTTTTTCGGATTTTTTTTATCTGTAACTAAGAACATAAAGCATTACATATTTCGGATTTGTATGTTTTTCCGCTTCGCAGATGTTCTAAAACGACTGCAGGGGGAACTATTCTTTAAAAACAAGTGATTATTTGAAATTGTAAATTTCAGATCACAGCCTAATGATGAGGGGGTTATCTTTCCGTTACAGATAATGTTTATTACGATACTACAAAGTTGAGTAACTCCCTGACTCTTGCTCGAAGAATGTGCGGTGAATTCAGGACCAGGAGAGCCACTGCTGATGAGAGGGAAGCAGAAATCGACAGTCTGAAACAGTCGTCATATTTCTTAATGTGTGTTTCTGCCTAATGGCAGGTGAATGCTAGGTTAAAAGGCAGAGTGTATAAGAGTAAACCAGTCAGGAGTCAGTCACACCACCTCTCATGCCCTCTGCCGCATTCATTTCCCTCTTTCTCTTGGGCACGCGCTTTACTGCCTTTCTTCCCTTTTACTACCAAAATTATTTCTTTTCTTTTCGTAACTAAGTACCACAAAAAAGTTTAGAACACTGCGATACGCTAAGGCTATACCAGCGTAACCTAAGTTCCGTAAGGTAGCACTTCTGGTAACTATGTTACGCTGTACTTTTCAAAATTTTGTATAATGTCTCTAACCGTTACGTTTACACTATCCATCGGCCTGTCCTGCTTCGCCACCAGTCGCAAGGACACCAGTCATTCATTACATCTGTCACAGTTGCTGACTGCACAAGATGATATTTTTCGCGCTCTCCACCAACATTTCCCTGAACTATAAGTGGTGGATGACGATATGAGTGCCTTTCCCGACGACGTTCATGGGGCCCTAAGTGGGAGGATCACACTGAAAGGTATGTGCTAAGGTCTGATCACGGTAGCTCCAGAAAATAGTCGGTAGTTGCCAACCACAAGGTGGATCGAGTATAATATCTTTGAGTAGGAGGATCTTTGATGGTTCGGCGCGTGCAGTAAAAAACCGAGGAGTCGCAGGTAGGTGCCCAGAGGAAGCAGACGTGTGCAGACAGCTTTAAGGGAGGAGTCGAAGCTAGGTGCGCGGAGAAGCAGACGTGGGGTGACAGCGTTAAGGTAGGTCGCTGCCCCTGACCAAACTTTAGCATATAAACGACAGAAGATATATAATCATGTCAAATTGGTTTTTGTTACATAATGTTCAAAGTTAGGATTTGTATGTTCAAGGTTTCACGCAGTAAGCGTTTTGTAAAATTTTTTGCAAGAATGATTCGTGCTACGAAAATGTTTGGAATAGTAGGTTTTGTGTATGACTTAAAATTTTAACAATATGTATATTGAGATCAATATTGTGATTAAATCTTACAGCCTGAATCATAATCCACATCCTTTGCTAGTATTGAATATGAAAATGAGTAGTAAACTAAAGTTACCCACCGAATGAAAGAACCAAGTAAACATCAGGGCCAAAAGTTAATTTTCCAGTACCATCTTAATGCCATTGCACAAACGGAATTATTCTCTTAAACTTGATTGCTGAGTCAAATACATGTTACACTTTTGGCAAAATGGAGGAGTGCAAAAAACAATTTCACAGACGCAGTCAATGCAGGTTTGCTGAACAATTAATTTAGAACAACCTTATCACTGATACTTTCACAGAATATGTGGATACAATTTTGGTTAGATACCTTCAACACCTGCTCAGAACGTTGAATTTGTGGTCACGTGCTCGTCTACCCCATCACCAGCAACCGCAAAGTGTACAAAATGACCAATCAGGTACATTATTTTATTATTCTTTGTTCTCAATTTAAAAAGAAAAAGTTGTAGGCTGCACAACAGTGTCAGTAGTGTAGGCGGTGTCAACAAATCTGGTAAGTAAAGGCAACTGCTTTCAGAACCAATACCAGTTCACCAAATGTCCACAGCAGGTAAATCGATGCTGGATGGCATCTATGTGAGCACATGTACTTCATTTGTCTGTGTCACTAACCACGATCTGATGGTAATGATCGTTTGTGAAGATCAAATTGTGCACGACTCTATACAAAGAAGAGGTGCTGGGAGACTAACACTGTTCCACACAGTCTTCCAGGGAATCCGCAGCGACAGTAGTTCTGTGGGCTTGGGACAGACGGCCCCTCCCAGCGAGCGAGCAAAGACCGAGTTCTAAGTACCACTCGGTGCATTACATCGGCAAAGCAAAATTTGACCTGTCAACCCTCCCTGTGATGCCGCTTGAGCTGCAGCAACTTTGTTTTAAGGCGGTGAACGTTTCGGATCCGGAGAGGGATGTCATTTGCTGTTTCATACAGGTCACGCCGAAGAGTGTAATAAACTTTCTGAGTTTTTCTTCAGTCCCTCGCTCGAGCAGCACAGTATGATATTAAGGACTGACGAAGCTTAGGCTTCGCTAAAGCTCTCCATTAATACAACAGCGAAGAGCAAAGCTGAGGCAAGGAGGCAGTAAAAATTCATCATCCACTGAATCCGAAACAGTGTCGTAGGTTTCCGTTCAAGGTTTCAGGTAGATCGTAAAATGAAACTGAAAAAATGTCAACCGTAAGAATCGTCTCAAATAAACAATTAGGTAAAACAACCGGTCGATAAGGGTACAGGAGGTGGCGGTAAAAAACGTGTTTGTAAGGCAGGTGAGATATTTCTGCTCCCACGAATGACGCAAGGCATCGAATGGACAAATTCACTTAAATCATGACGATATTGGTAACGTGGTGACTGCTCGCTGGTCTGTAAAACACAATTAAAATCGCCACCTAGCGTGAGACACCGAGGATTCTTGCGGAAAAACGGTAGATAACCTCCTCTTTGCAAAACCGCGAACGCTCCACTGTATCACGCGAACAAAACATTGGATATAAAATAACCAAAAAAAGACGACACGTTATCCCCCTAAAAGAATCACGTGTTTCATTATCTGCATTGAGAACATCCTCTGTAAAGAAAAGGGCGATAGCCGTCGCACATTCAGGTGCCACATTAAAAACAGCCTGAAATGCTGGGAGAGCAAAAATGGTGAACTTCTTGTAAGAGCGAGAAATCAACTTAGAAATCATAAAATAAATTGACGTAACGAAGCCAAACGTAGTTATAAATTAGCTCTAATAGCAGGGTAATAAGGTGTAAGCTTGGGTCATCAATAACAATCAGGGACAACTGAAAAGGGAAACCGAGAAACACACCTTATTCCACCCCTCGACTGTCTCAATCCATCGCCGCATCTGTCGACAACTGTCAGGGAGGGGAGCTAGTGCCACGCACTGCTGAACCTTCATACTTTAGTGTTTTCCTTGCAACAGAACGATCCTGATGGATTCGTTGTTTACACCAGCTGTGTGGCAACTTATCCTCCACAACCGACGAATTGAGAGAATCATTCACCGCATCCAGGTCAATCATTGCCGGGTTGGAATTGGAAGCTGACTGTACAGGAAGAACCTCCATTAAAAGCAGCTAGCCAACGTAAAAAAAAAAAAAAAAAAAAAAAAAACTGGGGACAAACCGGGCCTCATGGGAGACAAAACATTTCAACAAAACCCCGAGTCCGGGGCTTCACTACGAACAAGGAATTAGAGATGCCGTCATGAGTGCTATCAAGAAACCAGTGGGGTTCTGCCAATCAACAGGTGGAACAAGCGGATCAGGCTTCAAAGGAATCGACACCAAGTGTTCCGACCGCTGTAGAGGTTCAAAATAATCACCAGAGGAAACCTCAACTCCAGACATATTAGCCATGACTCCATCCCCACCATTCAGCGGATCGGCAGGTCCGTAAGCTTCATGTGGCCGGAGCCGGCCAAGGGAAATAACATCAGCAGTATGCCCATCCTGTATGGTGCCTATTATTTTGGATCACTTGGGCATCCGTTCAAGGGAAGAACATATCGAAACCCGTCATCGGTCGTAATGGAGAAATTCACCCGCAGCGAAATTCAAATCTGCCCTGTGGACGTTACTAGCAGAGGACCGCCCAGCCCCTGATCAGTGCTATTGGGGATAAGGTCCGCCACCGTTAGCTTAGGCCGCTGCTCAAGAATTCGGTGTCAAAATAGGCTGTGTGTACATGATCCGTACTCAGCACAAATTTATAGTGATTTTCCAGAGAACTGGACTGCACGTGACGGGTCGATTTATCATAAGAAAAACTCACTACACCTTTACGTGGAATAGACCTGAGCGCCATGGGAACAAAAGAAGCGGACAACGGTCGTACACAAAGATGAATTCGACGTAAATATCAAATTAACAATAATAGTAGTACTTTGACGGAGAGGCAGTAAACAACGTGCTCCCATACGACGTCGGGATTGCCAGTACACAACGACACGAGCCGTAAATCAGATCCCTCTTGCTGCGTTCTCGACACATTTTTCTCTCTTGAATTATGGCGGCAATTTGACAGCTGGCAGCAGCACTGTTTTCACATATTAACTGTAATTCGTCATAATTCAGACAACTTGTGTGTAACACACTGTCGTAAAAAATCGCATCACCAAACGTAGAGAAATGAAATTTGGGGAATACATTTCTCTAGCTAACATATTTAAGTGATTAACATTGCAAGACCACAGGCTAATGTAAGTGCGAGATAGACCACTGCAAATGTTAAATGCTAGTACATTAATAGCCAATGTAACCGCCAGAATGTTGAATACAAGCATTAAAACGTGCTTGCATTGTGTTGTACAGGCGAAGGATGACAGTTTGTGGGATGAAGTACCATGCCTGTTGCACTTTGTCCGTCAATACGAGGACGGTTAATGCTGTTCTTGGAGAACGCTGAGTTGTCGTCCGATAATGTCCCATATATACTCGATTTCAGAGAGATCTGGCGATCGAGCAGCTCACGGCAAAATGTCGACACTCTGTAAAGTACGTTGGGTTACAACAACGGTATGTGGGCGAGCGTTATCCTGTTTGAAAAGTACCCTCTGAACTGGTGTTCGCTGGCAGCGGTGGCCGAGTGGTTCTAGGCGCTCAGTCAGGAACTGCGCGACTGTTACGGTCGCAGGTTCGAGTCCTGCCTCGGGCATGGATGTGTGTGATGTCCTTAGGTTAGTTAGGTTTACTTAGTTCTAAGTTCTAGGGAACTGATGAGCACAGATGTTAAGTCCCGTAGTGCTCAGAGCTATTTGATTGGTGTTCATAGATGGCAGCACAACAAAAATGGCTCTGAGCACTATGGGACTCAACTGCTGTGGTCATTAGTCCCCTAGAACTTAGAACTACTTAAACCTAACTAACCTAAGGACACCACACACATCCATGCCCGAGGCAGGATTCCAACCTGCGACCGTAGCACTCGCACGGTTCCGGACTGCGCGCCTAGAACCGCGAGACCACCGCGGCCGGCGCAGCACAACAGGTCGAATCATTAGACTGACGTACAAGTTTTCAGTCAGGGATGGGTGGGATGACCACGAGAGTGCTCCTGTTGTCATAGGAAATCGCACCACACACTGTAGCTCCGGGCGAAGGTCCAGTGTGTGTAGCGCTCAGATAGGATGGTTGCAGGCCTTCAACTGCCCTCTTTCTAACCAACGCTCGGCCATTACTGGCACCGAGGCAGAACCAGCTTTCACTAGAGAACACAACGGAGCCTGCAATCAGGTCCCGCTTGACACCACTGAAGTCGCAAAAGGTGGTTGTTTGGGGTCAGTTGAATGCACTCTACACGGCACCTGACTCGGATCTATACTTGAAGCAGCCGATTTGTAACGGTTCGGTGTTGCTCTTTTGCTGAAGTACTGCTCAGATTGCTGCTGCAGACGCAGTACGATGAGCCAGAGCCTTAAGCTAAAAAACGACGGTCTTCCCTCCCGATAGTGGCATGTGTCCGACCGGAGCTCGGTCTTCTTGCGACCGTAGATTCTCTTGACCACTGCTGCCAGCATTCGTGTACAGTGTTCCTTTCCTTTCAAGCCCTTCTGCAGTATTGCAGAAGGAACATGCAGCGTCTCGCAGCCCTGTTACCTGACCTCGTTCAAACTCAGTGAGGTGTTGATAGTGGCGTGTCTGTTGCCTTCAAGGTCTTCTTGACTAAGAGCAACTCACACTGTCCACTCTGAAACGTTAGTAACGCTCACAATCATTACAGAGCGTATTTATAGCAAACATAATTAGCATCCGCACAGTGGCGCTACTGACACCACACTTGCGCGCCTGGCGCGAACTTTGAGTTGACATCATCTTTCAGATGTTGCTAGGAACACGCCTGCCAACTTTCGCTTATGTGATACAGCTGCTTCTTGACACTGTGATTCTTTTCCGTCAGAGCGTCTACCAAACCTTCTTGGATCAATGTATCTAAGACTGGGTCAAAATCCCTATTGCACTTCCTGAGGTTAAGCTGCATATACAGAGGGACGCAAGTAAGGACATCAATTTATATATATATATACACTCCTGGAAATTGAAATAAGAACACCGTGAATTCATTGTCCCAGGAAGGGGAAACTTTATTGACACATTCCTGGGGTCAGATATATCACATGATCACACTGACAGAACCACAGGCATATAGACACAGGCAACAGAGCATGCACAATGTCGGCACTAGTACATTGTATATCCACCTTTCGCAGCAATGCACGCTGCTATTCTCCCATGGAGACGATCGTAGAGATGCTGGATGTAGTCCTGTGGAACGGCTTGCCATGCCATTTCCACCTGGCGCCTCAGTTGGACCAGCGCTCGTGCTGGACGTGCAGACCGCGTGAGACGACGCTTCATCCAGTCCCAAACATGCTCAATGGGGGGCAGATCCGGAGATCTTGCTGGCCAGGGTAGTTGACTTACACCTTCTAGAGCACGTTGGGTGGCACGGGATACATGCGGACGTGCATTGTCCTGTTGGAACAGCAAGTTCCCTTGCCGGTCTAGGAATGGTAGAACGACGGGTTCGATGACGGTTTGGATGTACCGTGCACTATTCAGTGTCCCCCCGACGATCACCAGAGGTGTACGGCCAGTGTAGGAGATCGCTCCCCACACCATGATGCCGGGTGTTGGCCCTGTGTGCCTCGGTCGTATGCAGTCCTGATTGTGGCGCTCACCTGCACGGCGCCAAACACGCATACGACCATCATTGGCACCAAGGCAGAAGCGACTCTCATCGCTGAAGACGACACGTCTCCATTCATCCCTCCATTCACGCCTGTCGCGACACCACTGGAGGCGGGCTGCACGATGTTGGGGCGTGAGCGGAAGACGGCCTAACGGTGTGCGGGACCGTAGCCCAGCTTCATGGAGACGGTTGCGAATGGTCCTCGCCGATACCCCAGGAGCAACAGTGTCCCTAATTTGCTGGGAAGTGGCGGTGCGGTCCCCTACGGCACTGCGTAGGATCCTACGGTCTTGGCGTGCATCCGTGCGTCGCTGCGGTTCGGTCGCAGGTCGACGGGCACGTGCACATTCCCGATGTACTGTGGAGACCTCACGCCCCACGTGTTGAGCAATTCGGCGGTACGTCCACCCGGCCTTCCGCATGCCCACTATACGCCCTCGCTCAAAGTCCGTCAACTGCACATACGGTTCACGTCCACGCTGTCGCGGCATGCTACCAGTGTTAAAGACTGCGATGGAGCTCCGTATGCCACGGCAAACTGGCTGACACTGACGGCGGCGGTGCACAAATGCTGTGCAGCTAGCGCCATTCGTCGGCCAACACCGCGGTTCCTGGTGTGTCCGCTGTGCCGTGCGTGTAATCATTGCTTGTACAGCCCTCACGCAGTGTCCGGAGCAAGTATGGTGGGTCTGACACACCGGTGTCAATGTGTTCTTTTTTCCATTTCCAGGAGTGTATATAGAGAAGAGAAGAGATTTACATCTACATCTACATCTACGTACATACTCCGCAATCCACCATACGGTGCGTACCGCAACTAACATCTTCTCCCCCTGTTCCACTCCCAAACAGAACGAGAGAAAAATGACTGCCTATATGCCTCTGTACGAGCCCTAATCTCTCTTATCTTTGTGGTCATTCTGCGAAATGTAAGTTGGTGGCAGTAAAATTGTACTGCAGTCAGCCTCAGATGCTGGTTCTCTAAATTTCCTCAGTAGCGATTCACGTAAAGAACGCCTCCTTTCCTCTAGAGACTCCCACTCGAGTTCCTGAAGCATTTCCGCAACAGTCGCGAGGTGATCAAACCTCCCAGTAACAAATCTAGCAGCCGTCCTCTGAATTGCTTCAATGTCCTCCCTCAATCCGACCTGATAGGGATCCCAAACGCTCGAGCAGTACTCAAGAATAGGTCGTATTAGTGCTTTATGAGCTGTCTCCTTTACAGATGAACCACATGTTCCCAAAATTCTACCAATGAACCGAAGACGACTATCCGCCTTCCCCACAACTGCCATTACATGCTTGTCCCTCTTCATATCGCGCTACACTACTAATGGAGTATTCAAACATTACGGCATTCTTTTTCCTATTCGTCTGCATTAATTTACATTTATCTATATTTGGAGTTAGCTGCCATTCTTTACACCAATCACAAATCCTGTCCAAGTCAATAGATTAATGTTTGGTGTTTATATTTGTATCCTTTAAATAACTGTAAAACGCGCCAAACGACAAAGTGAAAGCGAGCACGTACGAAAAGGCATTGTGGAGGCCGTAAGGTGCACGGCGGGGCTCGGGAACTCCACAGGTCGCGCCTCCAGGGAGGCGGGGAGGCGGGCGATGAGCGGCGGCAGTAACTCTGGCGGCGGCGGCAGCTGGCCGGCGCGTGATAACGGGGGCGGAGGAACGCCGGGCTCCGATCACCGGCTTACAGCCACCGCGGCCGGCGCCGCGCCGGAATCAATAGCAGCCGCCAACGGCGACGCGACGCACGGGCGCCGGCACGAGGCGAGACCTCCGCCGCGCGCTGTCCGCCGGGTGTCCGCCTCCGACTCCGACCCACTCACTAACTTCATCTTTACACTCGACGCATAGGGCCATCGAGTTCACTGGCTCAACCGAGTATGAGAACAGATTTACAACGGGATGCAGGACGTCCTTGGAGATTCACACGTCGTTCTTAACAGAGCAATATAGAGGAGCGTTTTAGGGGCACTGTTATTTACATTTCACGCTAATGATCTAGTGGAAAACGATGGAAGCTCCGTGAGGCTATTGGCGTTCGATGCTCTTGTTTATGGGCACTTGGCGACGTCAGATGACCATAACGGTGAGCAGACATCCTGATGAGGATCGACTAAAGGTACCGACATGGTAATGGCATTTGACCCTGAAGCTAAATTTATGTAACATACTGGTCATAAATAGGAGAAGACGTCCACTCCTTCTGGATTAAGCTATTGGCAGTCAATCACTGGTGACAGTTACTTTTGCGTTGTCTTTTTGCCATTGTCAAGTCTTGCACCAAGGGAAGCAGGGGGAGGACTTTGTTTCGTGGGCGGTTTCCTCTTTCTACAACACAACTGCTCACATGTATTAACAGGTTTCTTTATTAACAAGAACAAGAAGCTACTTACCTTTAAGCTAGTCCATGTGTTTTGGTACGAACTCTTCCGTAATAGTCCACATTAGCAGCGCTGCTGGTGAATTACAAGTCCCTCTATAAACATTACACTCTCGTAGCCGGTGGTGTGAACTGACA
Organism: Schistocerca gregaria; assembly: GCF_023897955.1. NCBI lineage: Eukaryota > Metazoa > Arthropoda > Insecta > Orthoptera > Acrididae > Schistocerca > Schistocerca gregaria. The sequence continues at coordinate 370,176,778 of NC_064921.1, read as the reverse complement.
GACTCCAGCTAGAACAGTGACTGAGTTAGTAACTGACCTGACTCTGTCTGTGACTGGAGCGATTGTCTGGGACTAACTGGCCCCTCCGGTTTCCGGCGGCGATCTATATGTATCACTAACGTCAATTTGCAGTATGGTTTTGTAACATATACTGTATTTGAGCATTATGAAGTTCCTCGAAAAAACGATTTATTGAGAAAATTCAGAAAATATCGTTCTTGTGAAACACAATTAGCTCTAAATACTCATGAAGTAATGAGTGCTATCGACAGGGAATGTCAAATGGATTCCATATTTTTAGATTTCCAGAAGGCTTTCGAGACCGTTGCTCAAAAGCGTCTTCTAAACAAACTGCGTGCCTATGGAGTATCGCCTCAGTTGTGTGACTGGATTCGTGATTTCTTGTCGGAAAGATCACAGTTCATAGTAATAGACGGAAAGTCGTAGAGTAAAACACAAGAAATATCCGGAGTTCCCCAATGAAGTGTTATAGGTCCTCTATTGTTCCTAATCTATATTAACGACATAACAGGCAATGTGAATAGCCGTCTCAGATTGTTTGCAGATGATGCTGCCATTTAACGGCTTTTAAAGTCATCAGATGATCAAAACTACTTGCAAAATGATTTAGATAAGATGTCTGTATGGAGCGAAAAGTGGCAATTGACTCTGAAAAAAGAAAAGTGTGAAGTTATTCACATGAGTACTAAAAGAAATCAGCTAAATTACGATTACGCGAAAAGTCACGCAAATCTAAAGGCTGTAAATTCAGTTAAATACTTGGGGATTACAATTAGAAATAACCTAAATTTGAACCATCACACAGACAATATTGTGTGTACAGGAAACCAAAGACTGCGTTTCGTTGGCAGAACACTTAGAAGGTGCAACAGGTCTACTAAAGAGACTGCTTTCACCACGCTTGTCCGCCCTATTCTGGCTGTGCGGTGTGGGATCTGCATCAGGTGGGACTGACGGATGACAACGAAAAAGTACAAAGAAGGGCAGCTCGTTTTGTATTATCTAGAAATAGGGGAGATAGTGTCACAGACATGATACGTGAATTGGAGTGGCAATCATTAAAAAAAAAAAAAAAACAAAGTCGTTTGTCGTTGCGACGGGATCTTCTCGTGAAATTTCAATCACGAGTTTTCTCTCCCGATTGTGAAAACATTCTGTTGCCACCCACCTACATAGGGAGAAATGATCATCATGATAAAGTAAGAGAAACCAGGACTTGCACAGAAAAAATTAAGTTCTCGTTTCTCCCGCGTGCCGTTCGAGAGTGGAACAGTAGAGAGACAGCTTGAAGGTGGTTCATTGAACCCCTTGCCAGGCACTTTATTGTGAATAGCAAAGTAATCAGGAAGATGTAAATACTGTGGGTCGAGAGGGCGTTGGTTTTGCGTTTCTTGCGAGTTGGGTCTCTCTCCTATTAAAAGCACTTGATTGAGCGCCTATTATCGTTCTTCTTGCAACTGGTGTGCTGGCGACAATTTACCCCAGCACAGTTATACCCAAAAAAAAAATACTTATGGATCACCATCCAAAGCTGTAGAAAGTCTATTTACCACGCAAAACAAATAGCAGGTAAAGCAGATGACTGAGTAAGATTCATTGACCGGACTTAACAAAATGTAATTAATGCATGAAAGAAGCAGCTTACGAAACACTCGCCCAAACGAGTACTGAGTATTGTTCATCAGCCTGGAATCTTTACCCAGTAGAAGAAATAGATGAAATAGAGAATATCCAACGAAAGGCCAAGCGTTTTTTCACACAATCGTTTACTCGATGCAAGGTCTTTGCAGAGATGCTCAACAAACTGCAGTGGCAGATGCTACAAGACGGGCATTGAGCATGATGGAGAGGTTGAAATTTCGGCAGCATTCATTCCAAGAAGAGTGGGGTAACATGTTAATAGCTCCTACACACGTCTCACGGAATGTTCACAACCTGATACTCAGAGAAACCAGATCTCACTGCTGGCAGTCATTTTCCTACATGCCATTCGTGAATCGAATAGGAAAGGGAGTAAAAAGGTAATCATACGGACATACATAGCAAGGCGACTTGCGGAGTATGTATGTATAGTTGTTGAAAAATTGCATGGAAAAACCGCGAGAAATGTAAGCTTGAATATAAATCCAGATGCTAGCCATGAATGCACGTTACCTTGTTGTATTCTGCCACCAACGGCACATTTGGAATGTCCTGAATACGTTGCGAGTATATCAGTGGTCTGAACAGTGTCCTTTGTAGTTGTGTGTACATTATGTCGGAGCTAGTAAATTCGAGCGTGGGAAAACTGTCGGTGCTCGCATGGTGGGTGCTATCGTAACGAAGGGAGCCGAAATGTTTGCTAGCTCAAGACACACTACATAGAAGATTTACACCACACACAGGGAAGGCGGAGAAGCGTCATCGGCTAAGTCACAATGCGTGGTGAATAATGGTGGCAGACTGTCAGTGAAGACGACTGGGACAAAACGTAAAGGGAAGGCAGCACCAAAAGTCACTGCAGAACCGAACGTCGCACTTACGAACCTTGTCAGTACCAGAACTACGCGAAGGGAACTCCATAAGCAGTGAACTGCAGGGCGAACTGGAATACCAAAACTGTTGAGCACTTATGCAAGTGCCCGTAACAGAAAAGCCTGGTGCCGAAGTCATAAAATCGGGAACATGGAGCAATCGAAGAAAGTAATTTGGAAGTATGGGCTTTATGGAAACTGTTTCCAGCTATTGGTAACGCCGCCGCCACGTAGCGCTCTGTATGAAAATCACGGGCTGTGCCGTGTGCAGTCTGTGGCTGGTTTGCATTATTGTCTGCCATTGCAGTGTTGGGCAGCGACAGCTGGATGCTAACAGCGCGTAGCGTTGCGCAGTTGGAGGTGAGCCGCCAGCTGTGGTGGACGTGGGGAGAGAGATGGAGGAGTTTTGAAATTTGTATGAATTGATGTCATGAACTGATATATATATTATGACTATTAAGGTAAATACATTGTTTGTTCTCTATTAAAATCTTTCATTTGCTAACTATACCTATCAGAAGTTAGTGCCTTCCGTAGTTTGAATCTTTTATTTAGCTGGCAGTAGTGGCGCTCGCGGTATTGCAGTAGCTTGAGTAACGAAGATTTTTGTGAGGTAAGTGATTTGTGAAACGTATAGGTTAATGTTAGTCAGGGCCATTCTTTTGTAGGGATTTTTGAAAGTCAGATTGCGTTGCGCTAAAAATATTGTGTGTCAGTTTAAGCACAGTCTTGTATAAATTGTTCAAAGGGGACGTTTCAGGGTGAAACACAGCGGGGGTTCGGTGATGATATGGGAAGGCATATCGTGGCGAGATGGCATTAGTGCCAGGGGTCGTTGACCATTTTGGTTGATCAGGTCTGTCCCATGGTTTGTTCACAATGCCGATGCTGTCTTTCAAGACGTTCACATAGTTGTTATCGTCAAAGACTGGTTTGGTGAGCACAGGGATGAGTTGTCGCATCTCCCCTGGGCACCAGAGTCATCAGATCGCAATATAATTGAACTTTTGTGGTGTACTTTGGAGAGGGGTGTGTGTGATATCTATCCACTTTCATCGTCGTTATTGGACTTGCCACTTAGTCGTATTTCAGAGGAAGAATGGTATAAGATACCCGTGAAAAACATGCAGGACATTTATATGTCCATTCCGAGGCGACTGGAAGCTGTTTTCAATGCCAACTGTTTTCATACGTCACAGCAGGCATGCCAATGTGTTGTGATTTTGGTGTGTCCATATTTTTATCCACGTACATTCAGACTGACCTTAGATGCAGAATTTGAAACATGCAATCCGGTAGGCAGCATTTGTTATATTTTAGCTACACATTGATTTGTCTTGCCATTGGTTACTAAAGAAAACAATGAACACTTTGTTTACACGGACATCGGTGACAGATCGGATTTCGTTTATCTTCGCACTTCCATAGGTTGGTGAATTTGACTGCCAGGTTACGATTGACTGTGAAAATGCAGGGTGATTCAGAAAGAATACCACAACTTTAAAAATGTGTATTTAATGAAAGAAACATAATATAACCTTCTGTTATACATCATTACAAAGAGTATTTAAAAAGGTTTCTTTCACTCAAAAAAAAGTTCAGAGATGTTCAATATGGCCCTCTCCTGACACCCGAGCAATACCAACCCGATACTCCAACTCGTTCCACACTCTCTGTAGCATATCAGGCGTAACATTTTGGATAGCTGCTGTTATTTCTCGTTTCAAATCATCAATGGTGGCTGGGAGAGGTGGCCGAAACACCATATCCTTAACATACCCCCATAAGAAAAAATCGCAGGGGGTAAGATCAGGGCTTCTTGGAGGCCAGTGATAAGTGTTCTGTCACGGGTAGTTGATGTTCACGTAGTTAGGGACAGATAAGTGCCCCTGTGCTGCTTGTTCGAGCTGAGAGAACAGCCAATTCTCTAACATCTCCTGATACTGTAGTCCAGTTACAGTAGCACCTTCGAAGAAAAAGGGACCAAAAACTTTATTGGCTGAACTGGCACAGAAAACGTTCACCTTAGGCGAGTCACGTTCATACTGAGTTGTTTCCCGCGGATTCTCAGTGCCCCATATACAGACATACTTCGTTCGAAATGCACACTGAACAACTGTTGTCGATTCACTTCTGCCGTTCTCAATAACACAAAAAGCTTTCTGTTGAGCGGTCGCCATCTTAGCATCAACTGACGCTGACGTCTAGTCAACAGCGCCTGAAGCGAGCAAATGTACAACTAAATGAAACTTTATAGCTCCCTTAATTCGTCGACAGATAGTGCTTAGCTCTGCCTTTTGTCGTTGCAGAGTTTTAAATTCCTAACTTTGTGGTATTCTTTTTTAATCACACTGTATATTAAAATGTACTTCATTAAACCTGATGCCACAATTACCGGAACGTAAGGTAGTTCATCTACAGCAGACCAGACGAATAATTTGTCACCCGAGGAGAAATCACGCTAATGGTAATTAGCACCAGCTCTAGCCTTGATAAACGGTCTAATTTCGGCGAGAAAGACAGTCCCTAAGGGCATTCAGGTATGCTGTACACGGGTGAAGACACTCGTTGATGATGAGAATAACTACTGCTATCGAAAGGTTGACTGCTACGTTCCATCCATTGTTCCACGCCGTCTCACACATTCCTGTGGGACTGAGATCGAGTGGTTTACCGGGTCTGTCGAGATGCGTCGGGGTTCCTGAGCGTTCGTCGAATGAGGAACGTACGCGCGCAACCATGTGAACGCATTTGTCATCTTACAATACTAGTGTGTCCACGGCACACGCATCATGAAGCGGTAGTATGCAGATATCCTTCAAATAAACCTCTTGGTTAATGTTATCGGCAACCTGAATGAGTGGGCCGTAGTCATGGTACGAAAAAGAAACCAACAGTCCTGTCTTCAGCCTGAACCACACCTTCCACACGCTGCGGATAAACGTTTCGTTGGGCCACTGGATGCTTCATATCGTCATAAAGAATGCAAAATCACTACTCGTCACACCACACTAGAACAGCCAGCTACAAAAAATGGTTCAAATGGCTCTGAGCGTTATGGGACTTAAACGTCTGAGTTCATCAGTCCCCTAGAACTTAGAACTACTTAAATCTAACTCACCTAAGGACATCACACTCATCCATGCCCGAGGCAGGATTCGAACCTGCGACAGTAGTGCAGCCAGCTACTGTTAGATTTCTGTGCTTTTCTTCACTGAGAAAGTGTAGCTCTATTTAACACAGAGAGCAACCACCTTTCGCTATGTACGCAACTTCAAATATCAAATCCATGTTGTTGCCTTTACTAACAATAGCTATTCTCGTCGGAGGTAAGTCGAGTGTCTTTGGCAAACATAACATTTGTCGCCGTACTGGCTAAGACGTTTCTACGACCACTTTTCGTCGCCCGTATTAGAGGGAAAGATGTTCATTAAATACTCACCTTTCAAATTATTCCCTTCACTGGAGTTCAGAGTTTCTTACCTGTCGCACTGGTGTTCTGTGAAATGTGCGTATGTCTCTAGGCAATACTTTGGAGCAAGAGTGAGCTGCCCAACAACAGGGCTGCGTGGAAAGAGTCGCGTGCTAGCGCCTGTTCAATGGGAGTCAAAGCTTTATTCCCCCTGTCGAAACCTATAAAAATGACGAAAGCTTGCTATTCCTGCACATGTAAGTAACGGGTTTATTTATTAAGTAATTCCTGCCTACTGCCAGTTGCGCTTTTCTTTTTAAACAGAGTGCCCATTTCGATGGTAGACCCATCCCATATTGATGCCTGCTAGTGTGGATGTAGATTCTAACGTGGAACACTGGAAAGCTTTTTATGATAAAAATAGAGTTAAGAACATCGAAAAATCTAGTGAAATTCATTGTCTGCACGACAGTGAATCTTAGAATGTAAAGAACAGTTATACATCTCTTTTAACAAAGGAGACACCTGTCTGTCTTGCTGGTAAGAGAACGTCTGATGCTAAATGTACATGCACTCAAAATGGTTCATAGATAATACTACGTAACTGGAGTTGGTAAGCTTGCCACCACTTACAAATGTTTGTATGCATTTTGTGGTACCCGGCTGGGAAACGCCTTTGCCTTTCTCCATCTGTCTGCGAAGAAAGAATTTCACATTGGCGTATCCACTCAACGTAAGTAGCCCATGAGAGATGGATAAAAAAGCTATAGAAATGAAGTCAAAGGATCAGTAGACAGATATATAGGTGAACTTCGCTGGTATTCAGAATGTTAATAAAACTTCATTTATGGAATTATCCTCAGGAATAATAGAAATATGTAATAAAAATTTTGCATTTAAGACTACGTGCGTAGTGTGTCCTCTGCTCGCTGTTTTGACAAGAATGTATCCTGCAAGTATTGGCAGAGCTGCTTCCTGCTGGCAGCTCCTAACTACCATTCATAGGCACCTTTAGCATGCATCTGTATCATTGAACGATATCACCCAGAACGGCACATATTTGTGATTACCCTTCTGTGAGCTGTGTACATTGCTCACGCACCCCTTATGCAACTTTCGATGGCTTGTGATCACTGTCCCTTGAAATGTGTTGGCTTATCAAGAGACTACATGTTAATGTGGTAGCTCTCTATGGCTGGGTGCTGTCTTGCTACCATTGTGTCAGCAGAGGCAAACGCTACTACGTACATATTTCTTCTTAGTAAGAATCTATTTGTCGTTAAATAATGCATAGCAGAATTTGTTAAACATTCAAGCATCTTATATTTACCTCATGCCTTGGAATAGTGCGCAGCAGTCATACTTTGTAGTATTTACAGAAAACACCGTGACATACTTAAATTGTAGTACTTCTGCCGACACGATGTACCCATTTCAACAAACATCTAATGATGTCACACACACACATGCACAAAAGTACGCATGCGAGCGCGCGCTAATAATGTCAGGGTGACGCAGATTTGATATACATCAACACTTTATTTGAACAAATAACATATTGTTGTAGGCTAATTTTACTTATATGTCTTCTTACTCTTTTTATTGAGTGTGGGGGAATTGACTCACCCTGGTTCTGCTGGTGCTTGGTGAATATCTCTCACTGTAGTGAGCAGATATCGAGTAATGTGACCCACAACATTGCTCTGGTAATAAAAGAGGAAATAGGGAAGGGAGAGCTTGTTGTTATTGTTCCAGAGAGAAAGAGAGAAGGGAAGAATTCTCATGGGTAGTAGGAATCTAGCATCGTGTTTAAGATCATGGCAGTCTCTCCTCAGCTATCCTAGCTACCAGTAGACAGTAATGAATCGATGTGGTAATTCATCAGTGTGAATGCAGGATGTATAAGAAGAGTTGTATATGTTGTTAAATAATGTAAAGTGGTCGAAAAGCGTAAACAGTGGTGGGGGTTGGGAGGAGCGATAATGACATAGCTTTTAACAAACTATGATATCACACATTAGTAATTCAAGGATTTTTTTCATCAGAACAACAGCTTATTTGTTGCACTGGGTAAATCCTCAGTGTCATGCTTAGACCGGGTTTTTGTGGAAAAATCATCTGAAATTGTAGCGAATTACAATAGGAATGGTGACAGAAAACGTCACAAGACTTCCCTGCTAATTGTGTCAATAAAGATACAGAATTTGAAGGTGGGCATTTTGAACTATTAATTAAGCTAATATTGGCTATAATCTGAAAGTAGGATAACACCATGTCACACACCATGTGCCTAGTGCAGTGGATGAACTAACATCATCCAACATTTTGTAGAATATGCCATGATGTCATAAAATTACAGCAATAGATACTGTAATGTCGAACTGTCTTACCTCGACAGTTGTGGTAATTTTAACCGCCATTTTTTAAGTGTGATAACTCTGCTGCTGGAGTTCCATGATCCTTCCTCTCACTAACATGTAAGGGAATAAGAATGATGAGGCCCACGCGTTTGTTCAAGTAAGGAATGGATGAGGAAGGGGAACTTTATTTATAACGGTCCAGAAGTTTTTCGTCTTTATCAAGCCTTAGTATTGGTCGAGAGGGAGAGAGAGGGAAGGTGGGTGAGATGTCCCCAGGGGGGACGAATGAGCTTGAATATATTCGCGAAATTGCCTCAAGTGTAACTTACATCCCCCAGATGTCTTGTCTTATCACTCGAAATCTTATCAGTGACACTGATTAGTGGACTCGAACTGTCACTGCCCCTCCAGTTTCATAAACGCAGACGTGCTGTAGATAGAGGAAAACTCTATAAGGAAGGGTGGGGCACATGTGGAGTACTATTTCTGTAAGGTTTCGAAGGAAAGCTTCTGTGAAGTTTGGAAAGTAGGAGACGAGGTACTGGCGGAAGTAAAGCTGTGAGGACGTGGCGTGAGTCGTACTTGGGTAGCTCAGTTGTTAGAGCACTTGCCCGCGAAAGGCAAAGGTCCCGAGTTAGAGTCTCGGTCCGGCACACAGTTTTAATCTGCCAGGAAATTTCAAGAATCAAATTCGCTGGTGACTATAAACACGAAAGTCTACCATGCCTAGGAGCAATAAGTTACAGTTCAATGCCAGATATCCTGAAGGAGAATGTTTAACTGAGGTTCTTACCAAAATAATTTTCCCCTGTGATCGTTCTGAAATAAAGATTTCATAGCCGTCGGCATTGGGTGCCAATGTTAATGCACGCGTGCTCACTTCCTTCTTAAGGAGCTTCTCAAAGTTAATAGCCTGGCCTGTAGTTCAGTAATCAGTGGAACCCTCCCGTTAGACCACAACAGGGAGTGATATGACTAAGCAGGATATGAGCGGCGACACTGGCTTCACTTCCTCTAGGATACGACCGTCTCTGCGAACCCACCGCCCCGCCTAGGTCGGCGAAGCCCGATTGCCCCGTCTGGGCAGGAAAGGTGAACAAATACTCCTCAGTATAGCAAATATATGGTCACACACGCATTATCGATCGCACTCACAGGCGTCAAGTGGATATGTGATACTATTTCAGTGAGAACAAAACAGTGTCAAATTTACTTCGAACTTAGCAGTTGGAGTGGTGTGACGTTGCAGCCCCTGTCGTCTGGTTGCATGCACTGATGTGTTTGAAAAGGATGTAATAAAGTCACTGTATCGCCTCCGGAGGCACTGGGGTCCGTGCTGCTTTCATGCGAGTCCTACTGGGAACAAATATGGTGATCTTGCTGGCCATGGGAGTACATAAGCACCAAGCAGACACTTCATAGAGAGACGTGCCTTGAGTGGACGAGCATTGTCTTGTTGAACAGTGGCATCACGGTCCTGTTGCAAGACAGATAACACACGAGGTCGCAGGACGTTCGTCACGTACCGTTGTGCCGTCATTCTCTAATCGCTACCAGCCGTGACCTGAGGTCGTACGCGATTGCTCCACACACCATGACGCCACCGGTGATCCTCTCCAAAACATGGGAAGCGTGTGACGTCTCTCAAGTTCGTCGTCATGTATGACGGTGTCGTGCAGAACCGTGATTCATCCATCGCTGAACCTTATACGACGCCATGCATCAGCAGTCCGTATTTATCGGTCACAGCACTACTTCAAATGCTGCTGTTTGCATTGTAAAGTCGACAGCACCGTACGTATGGAACGATAAATCCATAGTCCGGCATCTTAAAGATGAGAGGCGGTTCAGAAAATTGCTGGCGCGACCTTGACGACGAGTACGCCTGCCGTCACGTTCCCATGCAGTCGAACATCGTGAAACTGTCAGATCTGAATGCCCCACAGATCTAGATATTGCACAATTCGATCAGCGATCCAAATGGAGACCGACAATGAGGCCCATGTCAAACTATGCCACGTACTGATAACGCTGTCTTAGATCATTACGAAGCATTCCCTTGTCGATCAACGTCCTCAGTCATCAAACGCAGTTCACTTCCTTTACATCCCTCGCCAGGCCTGGTAACAACACTAAACACCAATAACACTAACAGTGGCCGTTCTACCTGTCACTAAGAATTGCGACTGTAATCATAAGTAATCATAAGCATATCCGTGCTACAAAAGCAAATGTTCGCGTTTCAAATTCAGGTCCGTTGCAAAAGGGTTTTTGTATTTTACTGCCACCTCAGACTAATTTCTGTGTATGAGGGCACTGTCAAGTTTGTAATTTTTTCGTTTGATCGGTGTTTTGCCCGGAGCTGACTGTGTGAACTGCCTAACAGGAGAGGTGAAGAACCTTGTACTTACAATATAATTCGTTTTGTTTCATAGTTCTGCTTGTGTGGCTCCGAGTATCAGTACCATTCTAAGTATCTCGTACTAATGTATTAAATCCCCATGAAGTAGGAATTTTTCCTGAATATTAATTTCGTCACTTGCCGTAACATATCATCCGCAATAAAAATTAAAAACTTTTCAAAATCTTGCTGTCATAAGCTTTAATCCATGGACATCAGAAAATTTTCGTTTCCAGCAGTCGTTTTTATTGAATCTCAGTGGACACCTTCTATAGTGTTTACGAACTGCAGTTTATCACAATTTCTATGGAATGATTTGCAGTTTTTCCCCACGTAGTAATCTCAATCATCGTAGGTTGTTTCTGTAATGTTACGGAATTTATGTGTTCACAACCTTATTGTACGCAAGACAGTGTGTTCTTCTTGCAAGATGTTTTATGCTGTTTTGCTTAATTTATGCTTTATAATTTTTGAATCTCTTTTCTTGACAAGTTGAATAACGACTCAACATTTGCTTCTTAGTGTTTTACGCTTTCTGAATATGATAGGAACGCTGATTAATTTCCATTTTTTTGGTCTCCCTTCCGAGTCCAATAATTATGTTTAAACTTTCTTGGTGAGAAATTGGTCCTGAGACTGAAACCGTAGTGTTATGCATAATTTATTGTCTGTTTCGTGTCTTGCTGTGGGAGGGACGGTCAGGTGCTGACATGATGAGTGTTCCAAATCCTTGCATTTAGTTGCTTCTAAGAGCAAAAGCTTCGACCGCTGTACGGGAGCTGACAGTGAATGAAGCCGTATCCACGCAACGGCCACCCCGTCATGACGTCATTTGAAAGCTGTGAGAGATCACCAGTGCCGGAGGAACTGACCTGGAACTAGTTCGTCGGACGAAATGACGCCATTTGCGTCACTTAGCAGCAAAGTCCATAGCTTCTGAAGACGTCTGTCGCAGCAGAAGACGAATCTCTAGATAGAGAACTGAGCCGGAGAAGGCGGCCTCAATATAAGAAGCAATTAACTAAGTAAATAACGACAGGAAGCCTTCTTTGTATTAAGGATTACAGTAAACAAAAATATATCCTTTTTATTTCCATCAATATTTGTTTAGTTTGTATATAGTCCGCCCTTATTTCGGTTTCTCATTTATCTCAGGAGAGGCAAATAGAACTGCGACTATTTCAACTGTAACTGCCTAAGTTGTCGTTGTGATTTTCAGTGCAAAAATGGGTTTGACGCAGCTCTCCAAGCTAGTTTCTTCTGAACGATGCTCTTCATCTCACCATAAGTATGGCAACGTACATCAACTTCAACCTGCTTACTGTAGTGAAGCCTTTTTCTCCTTCTACAATTTTTACCCCTCACACTTCATGCTGTTACCCGATGCCCGACAATGTATCGTATCAACCAACCGCTTCGTTCAATCAAGTTGCGCCGCCAAGTTCTTTTCTTCCGAAGCTAATTCAGCACCTTTTCATTAGTTACCTGACTAACCCACCAAATCTTCGACATTGCTCTTCAAGACTGCGATTCAAAAGATTCTAATTCTCTTTTTGAGTGTAATGCTTACCGTCCATAGCAGTCCAATGCTTTCACTTAAGACTTTCTAACAGCTAAAGTTACTTTAGGCGATATTATACTTCCCCTACCCAGAAACACTTCTTTTCTGTGGCCTGTCTACATTATATATCCTCTGTACATCAGCAGTTATTTTGATGGCAAAAGAACATAACTCATCTGCTACTCACTTGCTAATCTAATTCCCCCTGCATCGCCTGATTTAATTCGACTGCACACCATTACCCTTGTTTTACATTGTTGAATGTTCATCTTATAATATCTTTTCAAGATCCTATCCATTCCGAGAAAGAAAACTTTGTCCGCAGTACACTGTAGTGGTATCCGTTTTTTTTTTTTTTTGCGATTGACAAGTTTCGACTCTTGAGTCAACTCCAGCACCTAAAATTGTACGTGAACATGGGCGAGTATTACATTGAAGTACGTACACTTTGGATTATCGGAAACCATAACTGCAGTTGCGTTTACACTCTATGAAGACAATATTACTTATTCATAAGCAGTTGATTCATACGTGGAATGATACGTCTGCAATGCAAGCTCAGACCGAAACAGCGTACGTGAAGCAGTTAACAACTTCATCTCATATGTAAACCACAAGACTTTCACATTCAGACTATGGCAGAGGTCAGCTGTTTTAGTTTCTTACAAAGAATACACTCAAAGTTAAACAGATGACTATGATAACGAACCACTGTGTACATTGCATGCTTTGGTGGAGTGCTACTAAGTGCAGTTTAACCGTACGTCTAAAAACAGATTTTGTGAAACATATTTTACAGCGTCAAAATAACTTAGTGACTCAAATGTTAAGATGTCGAAGTGGTATGCATGGCATTCATATTACAAAACACTACTTAAACATACTGAATGTATGCATTTTAAGTGATATTGTAAGATACGTTTCACAAAATCCGTTGTTAGACATAAAATTAAATTGTACTTAATGGGAAGCCAACAAAGCACATAATGTACACTGAAGCACTTTATCGATAGTCATCTGTCTTACTTTGAATTTACTCTTTTCTAGAAAATAGAAGAA